>NW_027142466.1:986495-1284429 GCF_026170545.1 Melanerpes formicivorus | reverse complement strand
GCTTCAAACTCTTTTCTCTCAGGATGAAAAGACAGAGAAGCCAAGCAAGGAGAATTTGTTGCTGTTCATTAACCAATATGAAAAGGAAGGGAAATAGAGAAGGAAGAAAGCAGGAGCTGGAGCAGACCCCCCCCAGGAGCTGCCCCCCTCCTTCAGCCAGCTGCTGCTGGGAGCTGCTCTCAGATCTCAGCCTCTGCAGGCTGGGGAGGGACAGATCCTGCCTGCTCCACAGAGGTTCAAAGCCCTGAGCCTTGCTGGCAGCCCCAGCAGAGCCCTGCTGCCTGCTCCTCACCCACACCTTGGCTCTTGCCTCCTGCCACAGCTGCCCCAGGGCCCTGCTCTGCTCCCTGCAAAGGAATGGCCCCAGGCACCTGAGGAAGCACTGCTGGGGGTGGGGGGGCGTGGAGTGGGGGTCCTGGGGTGCTCACCCAGCAGAGGTGTCCCCAGCACCCAGGAGCTGTTGGTCTGGTAGAGGCCAGGAGCTTCCAAGGGAGCTCAGTGATGAAGAGCACGGAGAGGAAGTTTGGGAGATTGGGACTGATCCTGCCCTTGGCTCACAACCACCCCAGCAAGGCTCCAGGCTGGGCCAGAGGGGCTGCAAAGTGCCCAGCAGGAAAGGCCCTGGGGGTGCTGGGTGGCAGCAGCTGGAGAGGAGCCAGGGGGTGCCCAGCTGGGCAAGAAGGCCACCAGCAGCCTGGCCTGGAGCAGCAATGGTGTGGGCAGCAGGAGCAGGGCAGGGATTGTGCCCCTGGGCTGGGCACTGCTGAGGCCACCCCTGGAGTGCTGCCTTCAGCTCTGGGCTCCTGGCTGCCAGCAGGAGCTGGAGAGGCTGCAGCAGGGCCAGGGAAGGGCAAGGGAGCTGGGGAAGGGTGTGGAGAAGAGGGCTGGGGAGGAGCAGCTGAGGGAGCTGGGGGTGGTGAGGCTGGAGGAGAGGAGGCTGAGGGAGACCTCCTTGCTCTCTGCAGCTCCCTGCAAGGAGGCTGGTGCCAGGTGGGGCTTGGGCTCTGCTCCCAGGGAACAAGGGACAGGAGAAGAGGAATCCCAGAAGAGGATAAGGGAATGATGAATTGTTTTGATTGGAAGAGAGCTTCCAGACCCTGGAGCCCAGCCCTGAGCCCAGCCCTGCCCCAGGGCACCACGAGACCATGGCCTCAGCACCACAGCTCCAGGGCTCTGGAACCTCCCCAGGGCTGGGGACTGCAGCACTGCCCTGGGCAGCCTGGGCCAGGCCTGGACAACCCTTGTGAGGAAGAAATTGTTCCTCATGTCCCACCTGAACCTCCCCTGGGGCAGCTAAAGGCACTTGCTCCCAGGTGCTAAATGGCTGATTGCAGCTCAGGCTGCACTGGGAGGGATGGAGAAGCTTCCAGGATGTCAAATCATGGCTGAGAGAGGTGGAGAAGTGCAGTGTGGGATGAACAAAGGCTGCCTCCAGCTCCTCTCCCTGCTGTGTTTGCCTCCAGCTCCTCTCCCCCCTGAGGCTGCCTCCAGCTCCTCTCCCTGCTGTGTTTGCCTCCAGCTCCTCTCCCTGCTGAGGCTGCCTCCAGCTCCTCTCCTGCTGAGGCTGCCTCCAGCTCCTCTCCCTGCTGAGGTTGCCTCCAGCTCCTCTCCCTGCTGAGGCTGCCTCCAGCTCCTCTCCCTGCTGAGGCTGCCTCCAGCTCCTCTCCCTGCTGAGGCTGCCTCCAGCTCCTCTCCCTGCTGTGTTTGCCTCCAGCTTCTCTCTCTGCTCTGTTTGCCTCCAGCTCCTCTCCTGCTGAGGCTGCCTCCAGCTTCTCTCCCTGCTCTGTTTGCCTCCAGCTCCTCTCCCTGCTGAGGCTGCCTCCAGCTCCTCTCCCTGCTGAGGTTGCCTCCAGCTCCTCTCCCTGCTGTGTTTGCCTCCAGCTCCTCTCCCTGCTGAGGCTGCCTCCAGCTCCTCTCCCTGCTGAGGCTGCCTCCAGCTCCTCTCCCTGCTGAGGCTGCCTCCAGCTCCTCTCCCTGCTGGGTTTGCCTCCAGCTCCTCTCCCTGCTGTGTTTGCCTCCAGCTCCTCTCCCTGCTGTGTTTGCCTCCAGCTCCTCTCCCTGCTGAGGCTGCCTCCAGCTCCTCTCCCTGCTGTGTTTGCCTCCAGCTCCTCTCCCTGCTGAGGCTGCCTCCAGCTCCTCTCCCTGCTGAGGTTGCCTCCAGCTCCTCTCCCTGCTGTGTTTGCCTCCAGCTTCTCTCCCTGCTCTGTTTGCCTCCAGCTCCTCTCCCTGCTGAGGCTGCCTCCAGCTCCTCTCCTGCTGAGGCTGCCTCCAGCTCCTCTCCCTGCTGTGTTTGCCTCCAGCTCCTCTCCTGCTGAGGCTGCCTCCAGCTCCTCTCCTGCTGAGGCTGCCTCTAGCTCCTCTCCTGCTGAGGCTGCCTCCAGCTCCTCTCCCTGCTGTGTTTGCCTCCAGCTCCTCTCCCTGCTGAGGCTGCCTCCAGCTCCTCTCCTGCTGAGGCTGCCTCCAGCTCCTCTCCCTGCTGAGGTTGCCTCCAGCTCCTCTCCCTGCTGAAGCTGCCTCCAGCTCCTCTCCCTGCTGAGGCTGCCTCCAGCTCCTCTCCCTGCTGAGGCTGCCTCCAGCTCCTCTCCCTGCTGTGTTTGCCTCCAGCTTCTCTCTCTGCTCTGTTTGCCTCCAGCTCCTCTCCTGCTGAGGCTGCCTCCAGCTTCTCTCCCTGCTCTGTTTGCCTCCAGCTCCTCTCCCTGCTGAGGCTGCCTCCAGCTCCTCTCCCTGCTGAGGTTGCCTCCAGCTCCTCTCCCTGCTGTGTTTGCCTCCAGCTCCTCTCCCTGCTGAGGCTGCCTCCAGCTCCTCTCCCTGCTGAGGCTGCCTCCAGCTCCTCTCCCTGCTGAGGCTGCCTCCAGCTCCTCTCCCTGCTGGGTTTGCCTCCAGCTCCTCTCCCTGCTGTGTTTGCCTCCAGCTCCTCTCCCTGCTGTGTTTGCCTCCAGCTCCTCTCCCTGCTGAGGCTGCCTCCAGCTCCTCTCCCTGCTGTGTTTGCCTCCAGCTCCTCTCCCTGCTGAGGCTGCCTCCAGCTCCTCTCCCTGCTGAGGTTGCCTCCAGCTCCTCTCCCTGCTGTGTTTGCCTCCAGCTTCTCTCCCTGCTCTGTTTGCCTCCAGCTCCTCTCCCTGCTGAGGCTGCCTCCAGCTCCTCTCCCTGCTGAGGCTGCCTCCAGCTCCTCTCCCTGCTGTGTTTGCCTCCAGCTTCTCTCCCTGCTCTGTTTGCCTCCAGCTCCTCTCCCTGCTGAGGCTGCCTCCAGCTCCTCTCCCTGCTGGGTTTGCCTCCAGCTCCTCTCCCTGCTGAGGCTGCCTCCAGCTCCTCTCCCTGCTGTGTTTGCCTCCAGCTCCTCTCTCTGCTGAGGCTGCCTCCAGCTCCTCTCCCTGCTGAGGCTGCCTCCAGCTCCTCTCCCTGCTGAGGCTGTCTCCAGCTCCTCTCCCTGCTGTGTTTGCCTCCAGCTCCTCTCCCTCCTGAGGCTGCCTCCAGCTCCTCTCCCTCCTGAGGCTGCCTCCAGCTCCTCTCCCTTCTGTGTTTGCCTCCAGCTCCTCTCCCTGCTGTGGCTGCCTCCAGCTCCTCTCCCTGCTGTGGTTGCCTCCAGCTCCTCTCCCTGCTGAGGCTGCCTCCAGCTCCTCTCCCTGCTGTGTTTGCCTCCAGCTCCTCTCCTGCTGGAGATGCCTCCTGCCTGGGTGGGCCCTGGGTGAAGATTGCATTGAGCAGTGCTCTTCCCAGCCTGCCTCAGGGCTTGTGCCTGCTGACATCCTTGGCCTTGGTGCTGCTGGGGAGGGCTCCAGGGCAGCTCCCAGCAGGGAGATGTGGTGCAGGACCCAGCCAGGGCAGCGCAGGCAGGGCTCAGCCCAGAGGGGAAGGTTTGATCTGGGCACCAGAAGCCTCCTGGGTGTCAGACTCCAGCAGGAGTGATGAATGAAGGCCTCAGAAAGAGACAAATCCCCTACCAGGGCCCAGACCTGTCAGAGCCCTTCCTCACTCCCATCTCCTCAGCACCCTGGGGCTGCCCAGCAGCTGGACTCGAGCAGCATGGGGGCTCTGGAAGGGCAGGAACCACATCCTGCCTGAGCTGCCTCTCCAGACTCGGCACAAGGAAGGCATCCTTCGTGCTGAGGGGGAGGAGAGCCTGGCCCAGGCTGCCCAGAGAGCTGGGAGCTGCCCCATGGCTGGCACCAGGGCAGGTCAGGCTGTTTGGGGCTGGGAGCAAGCTGCTGTGCTTGGGGATGTCCCTGGGGGCTGCAGGGGGTTGGACTGGATGAAGCTGGAAGGTGCCTGCCAACCACTCTGTGACTCTCACCCCCCCAGATCCTCCCACAGCAGTGCTGGAGAAGGTCCTAAGCCCACTGCCAGCTGCAGGGTGGCAGCAGATGCCCTGAGTGGCTGCTGAGCTGCAGCTCCCCCTGCACCAAAGCCTCACTGCAGCCCAGGCTCTGCTGCAGCCAGCAGCCTCCTGTGGGCAGGCTGAGCCCCCCTTGGAGCTGAGGGGTCTCAGGGGGGGCTCCTCACAGCCAGGGCTTTGTGTCCTGAAGCTGCAGAGGCCGTGGGGCTGTGCAGACCTTGAGCTGAGCAGGGCAGGATGGCTGAAGGCAGGAGGCTGCCTGGGGGGCTGGGATCGATGCTCAGCCTTATCTCCCCCCCGGGCTGGGCCCAGCTGCTGTGCAGGGAGCCCAGGCCAGCCCAGCCCCCCCAGGAGGCAGCACAATCAATCACAGCCTTCCCTGCACTGCCCAAGGCTGGGGCTGCTCTGAAGCTGTTATCAGGCAGCAGCAGCTGGAGGAGGTTCAAGCTCACAGCCAGGAGCTTGCACTGCCCTTGGCTGCCCTCCTGTGCCACAGCCTTCCCTGGCGCCCCCCCAGCCTTCCCCCAGCCCCTTCCTGAGCTCACTCACACTGTGCAGAGGGAAGCTCCCCCCCAGCTCTCAGGTCCCCTCTTTGAAGGGGTCCCCCCCAGAGCCAGATCCATTGCTGCAGCCTCCTTCAGCAGCCACAAGTGCAGGGCTGGGTGGAAAGGAGGTTGTGAGGCAGGAATCCTCCTGGGCCCTGCTTGAAGCCCCCCCAAAGCGTCCTGAGAGCAAGGGCTGCAGCCTGGGGGTTGCACAAGGGGTTGCTGTGAGGAGCAGGAGGCTGCAAATGCCTGGCTGGAAACAAAGCAACCCAATGCCCAGGGAGGAGATGGGAAGGGCAAGCAAAGGTGGGAGAGCCAAGAGAGAGCTCTCAGCCTCTGCTCCTGCCAGAGCTGCTCCAGGCCCCTCAGCAGCTTCTGAGGAGCTGCTCCTCCAGTGCCTCCAGCTCAGAGCATTGGCTCTGCCTGCAGCCCCTGCTCTCCTCCCCAGCCCCCCGTGGCTGCTCTGCCTGTTCTGAGCCTCTTCCAAACTTGGCCTCACTGAGGAGCATCCAGGAGGAGCAGAGGAGCCTCACACACCTCAGCTCCAGACATTCTGGGCTGACCTTTCCCCTTTGCCTGCTGGAGTCCAAGGGAGCTGCTGTAGGAATACCTCACGAGAAGGAGCCTGGCCCCAGCCTCTTGCCCCAGCCTCTAGCCTTCTGCTAGCCCAGATCCCAGCATGGAGGGGGTGGGAAGGGGCCCCCAGAGCTCCCCCAGCCCAAGCCCTGCTCCAGCAGGGCACCCCCAGCAGCTTGCCCAGGGGGGGTTGGAAGCTCTCCACACCAGGACACTCCACAACCTCTCTGGGCAGCCTGCTCCAGGCCTCCAGCACCCTCCCAACAAACAACTTGCTCCTCCTCTTCCCCTCCAACCTCCTGGCCTCCACTCTCTGCCCACTGCCCCTTGGCCTGGCCCTGGCCACCACTCAGCAGAGCCTGGCCCCAGCCTCTTGCCCCCCAGGGGCCCTTCAGCTCTTGCTGAGCATTGCTGAGCATTGCTCTGGGGCTGCTCTCCTGCAGGCTCTCAGCCCCAGGCCTCTCAGCCTTTGCTCCTGCCAGAGCTGCTCCAGGCCCCTCAGCAGCTTCCCAGCCTCCCCTGCACTCTCTCCAGCACTTCTCTGGCCCTCTGCAGCTGGGCAGCACACAACTGCCCCCAGGGCTCCAGAGGTGGCCTCAGCAGGGCAGGCCAGAGGGGCAGCACAACCTCCCTTGCCCTGCTGCTGCCCACACTCTGCTCCATGCCCCCAGCACAGCCTTGGCTTTCTTGGCCACCTGGGCACACTGCTGGCTCCTGTTCAGCTGCTCTCCACCACTCCCCCCAGGTCTCTTTCTGCCTGGCTGCTCTCAGCCATTCTGCCCCCAGCATCCTTCAGCCTGCCCAGGCTCAGCTCCCTTGGGCCAGCAGAGCTCAAAGCAGGGGCAGATGCAGACTGAACGTGGAGGGACAACAAAGAACCTCTCAGCTCCTCCTGTAGCTGCTCAAGTGAGTCCCTGGGACAGGTCTTTAAGAGCTTCCAGTACAGCACAGGCCCAGGAGGAGGAGCAGAGGGCTGGAGCTGCTCTGCTCTGCAGACAGCCTGAGAGAGTTGGGGTTGTGCAGGCTGCAGAGGAGAAGGCTCCCAGGAGACCTTCTGGTGGCCTTCCAGGATCTGCAGGGGGCTGCAGGAAAGCTGGGGAGGGACTTTGGAGGGTGTGAGGGAGGGATAGGAGTGGGGGGGATGGAGCAGAACTAGGAGTGGGGAGATTGAGATTGGCTGTGAGGAAGAAGTTGTTGCCCAGGAGGGTGGTGAGAGCCTGGCCCAGGCTGCCCAGGGAGGTGGTGGAAGCCTCCTGCCTGGAGGTGTTTGCAGCCAGGCTGGAGGTGGCTGTGAGCAACCTGCTGTGGTGTGAGGTGTCCCTGCCCATGGCAGGGGGTTGGAGCTGGCTGAGCCTTGAGCTCCCTTCCAGCCCTGGCAGCTCTGTGGCTCTGTGCAGTCTCCATCCCCTGCCTCCCTTCCCAGGGTGGGTGTCCCAGCAGGAGCTGGAGAGGCTGCAGCAGGGCCAGGGAAGGGCAAGGAAGCTGGGGAAGGGTCTGGAGAAGAGGGCTGGGGAGGAGCAGCTGAGGGAGCTGGGGGTGGTGAGGCTGGAGGAGAGGAGGCTGAGGGAGACCTCCTTGCTCTCTGCAGCTCCCTGCAAGGAGGCTGCAGCCAGGTGGGGCTTGGGCTCTGCTCCCAGGGAACAAGGGACAGGAGAAGAGGCAATGGCCTCAGGTTGCCCCAGGGGAGGTTCAGCTTGGCCATGAGGAACAATTTCTTCTCCTTGAGGGTTGTCCAGGCCTGGCCCAGGCTGCCCAGGGCAGTCCCCATCCCTGGAGGGCTTTGGCAGCCCTGGGACTGTGGTGCTGAGGCCATGGCCTGGTGGTGCCCTGGCAGGGCTGGCTCAGGGCTGGCTCAGGGCTGGCTCAGGGCTGGAGTGGAGGCTCTCAGAGCTCTCTGCCCACCAGAGCAATTCTGTGGCTCTGTGGCTGTGAGCAGCTCTTGGGCAGAGCAGAGCCAGGCAGGGCAGCAGAGGTGGAAGGTTCTCCCTCCCTGCAGGATGGGAGCACAGCCTCCCCTCCAGCTCCATTTCCCATCTCCTACCATGCTGGGGGGGGTTCAGAGAGGCTTCAGGGAGCTCAGTGGGCAAGGGGAGGCCACACTGCTGGCCCTCACCTCCCCCTTGCCTGCCTGCTGCCCTCCTGCTCTGCAGCTTGGAGCAGCAGCCCTGCCCAGGGGCTGTGTGGGAGCAGCAGGGCCAGGCCCTGGAGGCTCTGTGATGAGGATGCAGCCTCACACCAGGCTGCCAGGGCTGAGGTGGCTTCAGAGCAAGGTTGAGGTCTTAAACACCTCCCTGACATCCCCCAGCAGAATCCTCTCTCCCAGAGGCAGAGACTTCTAAGGCTGCTGGTGGGAAGAGGGAACCTGCCCCAGTGAGAGGAGCTGCAGCAGCTTCTGTGCAGGGTGGCAGCAGCCCCCAGGGGGGAGGGAAGGCAGGAGGGGAATCAAAGCAGAGCTCCAGGGCTCCTCCAGCCCTCCCTGCCGGCAGAGCCCTCTTCAAAGGCAGGAGGCCATGCTGCTGACACCCAGAGCAGGCTCTTCCCCCTCCCTGAGTGCAGCAGGGGATGCTCCACATCCATCTCCTGCCCTGCTCCTCCACACCACCTCTGCACTCCAAGCAGCAGGGGCAGAGCAAAGCCTCCCAGCCCCCAACACCTGAGCCCAGCAGCAGCCACTTGAGTTGCCTGGGGAGGTGCAGAAGGGCAGAGGCAGCTCACAGCCCTCCAGCCCTCACCTGCCCCTGCAGCTCAGCAGCAGCCTGGCCCTGAGCTCTTGGAGTGTTGAGCAGCCTGGGGTGGCTTTGCCTACCATGGGCTTGAACCTTCCTCTCACTGCAAAGCTCAGGCAAGCCAGGGCCAGCTTCTGCCACTGCAGTTCCACTCTGGGGCACAGCTTGCAGGTGAGGAGCCAGAGGCAAAGTGGCTCTGAGGTGCTGAGCTGGGGCTGGATGCTGCCATGGCTGTGTCCTAGCTGCCTGCAGGGGGCTGCTTGGTCCCAGACCAGTGCTGGATGCTCCCAGACCAGTGCTGGATGCTTCCAGACCAGTGCTGGGTGCTCCCAGACCAGTGCTGGATGATCCCAGAGCAGTGCTGGATGGTTCCAGACCAGTGCTGGATGATCCCAGACCAGTGCTGGATGCTCCCAGACCAGTGCTGGATGCTCCCAGACCAGTGCTGGAGGGTCCCAGATCAGTGCTGGATGGTCCCAGACCAGTGCTGGATGATCCCAGACCAGTGCTGGATGCTCCCAGACCAGTGCTGGATGGTTCCAGACCAGTGCTGAATGGTCCCAGACCAGTGCTGGATGATCCCAGACCAGTGCTAGATGGTCCCAGACCAGTGCTGGATGGTTCCAGACCAGTTCTGGATGCTCCCAGACCAGTGCTGGATGCTCCCAGACCAGTGCTGGATGCTCCCAGACCAGTGCTGGATGGTCCCAGACCAGTGCTGGATACTCCCAGACCAGTGCTGGATGATCCCAGACCAGTGCTGGATGGTTCCAGACCAGTGCTGGGGGGTCCCAGATCAGTGCTGGATAGTGGATGGTCACAAACCAGTGCTGGAGGGTCCCAGACCAGTGCTGGAGGGTCCCAGACCAGTGCTGGATGGTTCCAGACCAGTTCTGGATGCTCACAGACCAGTGCTGGATGGTCCCAGACCAGTGCTGGATAGTGGATGGTCACAAACCAGTGCTGGTAGATCACAGACCAGTGCTGGTGGATCACAAACCAGTGCTGGTGGGTCCCAGACCAGCCCTGGTGGATCCCAAACCAGCCCTGGTGGATCCCAAACCAGCCCTGGTGGGTCCCAGATCAGTGCTGGTGGATCACAAAGTAGCCCTGGTGGATCACAGACCAGCCCTGATGGGTCCCAGACCAGCCCTGGAGGGTCCCAGACCAGTGCTGGTGGATCAGAAACCAGCCCTGGTGGATCACAAAGCAGTCCTGTTGGGTGCCAGACCAGTCCTGGTGGGTCCCAGCCCAGCCCTGGAGGGTCCCAGCCCAGCCCTGGTGGGTCCCAGCCCAGCCCTGGTGGGTGCCAGACCAGCCCTGGAGGGTCCCAGCCCCGCCCTGGTGGGTCCCAGCCCAGCCCTGGAGGGTCCCAGCCCAGCCCTGGTGGGTGCCAGACCAGCCCTGGAGGGTCCCAGCCCAGCCCTGTTGGGTCCCAGCCCAGCCCTGTGGGTCGCAGGGAGCCCCAGGCAGGCGGGCTGGGTGGCAGGCAGTGACTGTGTCTGCTGTGTGCTGTTGCCCTGCAGTGCCCCCGGACGACCCTGTGATCCTGGGGGGTCCAACCATCAGCCTGAGGGCAGGGGACCCTCTGAACCTGACCTGCCACGCCGACAACGCCAAGCCCGCCGCCTCCATCAGCTGGCTGCGCAGAGGGGAGCTCATCAGCGGAGCCTCCTACTCCAAGGTGAGGCAGGAGGGGTGGCCCAGGGCTCTCCCCCGGCTCAGAGGGGAGCTCCAGGCCTCCCCACGCAGCCCCCAAGCCCCCAGGGCAGCCCCTGCAGAGCTGAGGCTCTCAGCCTGCATCCCCCCACGGCGCCTGGCTGGGGGAGAGGAGCTGCCGAGGGACCCAGCTGGGCTCTGCTCAGAGCTCTCTGCTCACAGCTGCCTGCAGTGCCCACTGCAGCCCCCACGACCCCACCTGCCTCCCTCAGGCTGTCTGCAGAGCAGAGCAGCTCCAGCCCTCTGCTCCTCCTCCTGGCCCTGCTCTGGACACCTTCCAGCCCCTCCAGAGCCTTCCTGGCACAGAGGCTCCAGAGCTGGCCCCAGAGCTGCAGCTGTGGGCTCAGCAGAGTGGAGCAGAGGGGCAGAATCCCCTCCCTGGCCCTGCTGGCCACACTTCTCTTGCTGCAGCCCAGGCTCTGCTTGGCTCTCTGGGCTGCCAGTGCTCCCTGCTGGCTCCTGCTGAGCTTCTCCTCCCCCAGCACCCCCAAGCCCAGCTCCCTCAGCTGCTCCTCCCCAGCCCTGCTCCCCAGACCCTTCAGGAAAGACATCAAGGGGCTGGAGCAGGGCAAGGAAGCTGCTGAAGTGAGAGGCCCCAAGCTGAACACGGGACACTGAGCACAGACTCCACAGCAGAGCCAAACGTTGGCTCCCTCCCAGCAGCTGCAGGAGCAGGACCTGCTCCTGGCCTCCCCCAGCAGAGCACAGCCTGGCAGTGCCCGGGGGGGGGGGAAGGTAGAGTGGAGCAGGGGGGAGGGAAGAGCAGAGCAGAGCAGGGGGCAGGGGGAGCAGCTCCCCCCCTCTGCTGAGCTCCATTTCTGCTCCCCCAGACCCTGCTGCGTGATGGGAAGCGGGAGAGCATCATCAGCACCCTCTTCATCGGCCCCTCGGAGGTGGAGAACGGGGAGAGCATCGTCTGCAGGGCCAGCAACAAAGCCATCCCCGGCGGCAAGGAGACCTCAGTCACCATCGACATCCAGCGTGAGTGCCCCCCCGGGGCGGCCCCCGGGCACAGGGCAGCCTCCCAGCACCCCCCCAGCAGCTCTGCCCGGAGCACAGGCTGAGGGAGCCGGGGCTGAGCTGCCTGCAGGGGAGGAGGCGCCAGGGGCTGCTCAGAGCTGCTGCCAGGAGCTGCAGGGGAGACAAGAAGGCTGCAGAGGGATCCTGCAGAGAGGGTGCAGAGGGATCCAGCAGGGAGGCTGCAGAGGGATCCTGCAGGGAGGCTGCAGAGGGATCCTGCAGGGAGGCTGCAGAGGGATCCTGCAGGGAGGCTGCAGAGGGATCCTGCAGGATGGCTGCAGAGGGATCCTCCAAGAAGGCTGCAGAGGGATCCTGCAGGGAGGCTGCAGAGGGATCCTGCAGGATGGCTGCACAGGGATCCTGCAGGGAGGCTGCAGAGGGATCCAGCAGGGAGGCTGCAGAGGGATCCTCCAAGAAGGCTGCAGAGGGATCCTGCAGGAAGGCTGCAGAGGGATCCTGCAGGATGGCTGCAGAGGGATCCTGCAGGGTGGCTGCAGGGGGATCCTGCAGGGAGGCTGCAGAGGGATCCAGCAGGGATGCTGCAGAGGGATCCTGCAGGATGGCTGCAGAGGGATCCTGCAGGATGGCTGCAGAGGGATCCTGCAGGCAGGCTGCAGAGGGATCCTGCAGGATGGCTGCAGAGGGATCCTGCAGGATGGCTGCAGAGGGATCCTGCAGGGAGGCTGCAGAGGGATCCTCCAAGAAGGCTGCAGAGGGATCCTGCAGGCAGGCTGCAGAGGGATCCTGCAAGGAGGCTGCAGAGGGATCCTGCAGGAAGGCTGCAGAGGGATCCTGCAAGGAGGCTGCAGAGGGATCCTGCAGGAAGGCTGCAGAGGGATCCTGCAGGATCCTGCAGGGCTGGGGCAGCTCTGGAGCCCTCAGCACAGCACAGGCAGGCAGCTGGGGCAGCAGGGCCAGAGGAGGCCACAGCAGTGCTGGCAGGGCTGGAAGCCCTCTGCTGGGAGCCAGGCTGAGAGAGTTGGCCTTGGGCAGCCTGCAGAGGAGAAGGCTCCAGGGACACCTTCTGCTGGCCTCCCAGCACCTGAAGCAAGCTGGGGCCAGAGCTTGGAGCAGGGCCTGTTGGGCCAGGCCAAGGGGGGATGGTTTGGGAGGCCAAGAGGGAGCTTGAGAGTGGAGAGAAGGAGAAATGGTTGGTGCTGAGGCTGGGGAGAGCCTGGCCCAGGCTGCCCAGAGAGGTGGAGCTGCCCCATGGCTGGCAGCAGGGCAGGGCAGGTTGCTTGGGGCTGGGAGCAGCTTGCTGTGCTTGGGGATGTCCCTGGGGGCTGCCCTGGAGGAGCTTTGGGGGTCCCTTCCCACCCAAACCATTCTCTGGTTCTCTGATTTGGTCCCCAGGCTGCTTCTGGGCTGAGGGTGGAGGTTTGGTTCCCTTGCTGGGGGCAGGGGGGGCAGAGGAGCCTGGAGAGGGATCTGCAGGGGGTTGGATGCCTGCAGCCCAAGGAGCTCAGGGCTGACTTGCCAGGAGCTCAGCTGAAGGAGGGAGGCTCAGGGAGGCTGCTGAGGGCCTCAGTGCCTGCAGGGCTGGGGAGGAGCCCTGGTGGTGCCCCAGGGTGGCAATGCCTGGCCCCTGCTGGGAGCTGCATCCCTGGCACCCAGGCAGGCAACCTTCAGCCCAGGCCCTCTCCTGGCAGCCTCCTGGGGGCTGGCTCCATCTGAGCCCCTGCCTCATACTGCTGCCAAGGAGCCTGGCAGCAATGGGAACTGCAGCCCAGGGGATCTCACCTGGGTGAGTTCCACCAGTTCAGTTTTCCTTCTTTCCTCTGGAAATGCCCCAACCCCACTCTGGCACCGAGCCCTGCTGCCTGGGAAGCCTCCACAGCACCCCAGAGCCCCTGGGGAGCTCACAGAGCCAAGGAGCACTTGGGCTGGAAATGACCTCGAAGATAATCACAGGATGAGGCAGGTTGGAAACGACCTCAGAGCTCCTCAGGTCCAAGCTGTGAGCTCCTGACAACTAAACCTCTGCTGGCTCATGTTCAGATCACCCAGCCCAGCCATGAGCCCAAGGCTGGGCACTGCTGAGGCCAGCCCTGGAGTGCTGCCTTCAGCTCTGGGCTCCTGGCTGCCAGCAGGAGCTGGAGAGGCTGCAGCAGGGCCAGGGAAGGGCAAGGAAGCTGGGGAAGGGTCTGGAGAAGAGGGCTGGGGAGGAGCAGCTGAGGGAGCTGGGGGTGGTGAGGCTGGAGGAGAGGAGGCTGAGGGAGACCTCCTTGCTCTCTGCAGCTCCCTGCAAGGAGGCTGGAGCCAGGTGGGGCTTGGGCTCTGCTCCCAAGGGACAGGACAAGAGGCAATGGCCTCAGGTTGCCCCAGGGGAGGTTTAAGTTGGACTTGAGAAGAAATTTGTGCCCTGAAAGGGTTCTCAAGGCCTGGCCCAGGCTGCCCTGGGAGGTGATTGAATCCCAAACCCTGGAGGGGTTGCCAAGGGGCAGAGCTGTGGTGCTGAGGCCATGGCTGAGCCCCAGCCTGGGCAGGCTCAGAGCAGGGTTGGAGTGGAAGAGCTCAGAGGCTTTCCCAAGCCCTGCTGTGGCTCTGACAGCCTGTCAGGGCCTCTCTCAGCCTGGTGAAGGATCCTCAGCCCCTTTGCCACCTCCTCCCCAGCAGGTCCTGCTCTGCTCTGCATGCTCAGAGGCCTGGCAGGCTGCAGGGATGCTGCAGCTCCTCCTGAGCTGACTCCTGGGCTGCTCTCTCCCTCCACAGATCCACCCCTGGTGAACCTCTCCGTGGAGCCTCAGCCAGTGCTGGAGGACAACACTGTGAAGTTCCACTGCTCTGCCAAGGCCAACCCTGCTGTCACCCAGTACAGGTGAGCTGTGTGCCCAGCTTGGCACCACCACACCTCTCACCCAGCTCCCTGCTGGCAGCCTCCCTCCTCCCCCACCACGCAAAGCAGTGACCCCAAGCCCTGGCTGGGACTGCTGGGGGCTGTTCCACTGCTTGGGGGTCCCTCTGGCTCACCCCCAGGTCCCCCAGACAGGGGCTGTGATATCTGGAGCCACACAGAGCCCCTGCTCAGAGCAGCAGGGACCTGCTGGGGCTTGCTCCTCCTGGTGTCATCCCCACTGCATGGCTGCCCAGTGCTGCCCTTCCTGGGTGGTGTCCCTGCCTGGGCTCCAGGTGAGGCCTTCTGCTCCTTCCATGCCCAGGGGACTCCTGGTGGGTGTGGGGCAGGCTGGGGATGAACTCTGCCTGGACTGCAGCAAGGCCTTTGCCACCATCCCCCACAGCAACCTCCTGGCCAAGCTGTCAGCCCCTGGCTGGGACAGCAGCTCTCTGAGCTGGGTTAGGAACTGGCTGGAGGCTGAGCCCAGAGAGTGGTGGTGAATGGTGCCACAGCCAGCTGGCAGCCAGGCACCAGTGCTGTGCCCCAGGGAGCAGTGCTGAGCCCCAGCCTGATCAATATCTTCACTGATGATCTGGAGGAGAGGATGGAGTCCATCAGCAGTGAGTTTCATGGAATCACAGAATCAATAAGGTTGGAGAAGACCTCAGAGCTCATCAAGTCCAAGCTGTCACCCAACACCTCCTGACAACTCAACCATGGCTCCAAGTGCCACATCCAATCCCCTCCTGAACACCTCCAGGCACAGGGACTCCACCACCTCCCTGGGCAGCACATCCCAATGGGCAATCACTCTTGCAGGGAAGAACTTCTTCCTAACCTCCAGCCTAAACCTCCCCTGGCACAGCCTGAGACTGTGTCCTCTTGTTCTGCTGCTGGGGGCCTGGCAGAAGAGCCCAACCCCCACCTGGCTCCAACCTCCCTGCAGGCAGTTGCAGAGAGCAAGAAGGTCTCCCCTGAGCCTCCTCTTCTCCAACCTGAACAATCCCTCAGCTGCTCCTCCCCAGCCCTCTTCTCCAGACCCCTCCCCAGCCTCCTTGCCCTTCTCTGCACACCTTCAAGTCTCTCAATCTCCTTCTTGACCTCAGGAGCCCAGAACTGGACACAGGACTCCAGGGGTGGCCTCAGCAGTGCTGAGCACAGGGCACAAGGACTTCCCTGCTCCTGCTGGCCACACTCTGCCTGATGCAGGCCAGATGACACCAAGCTGGGGGCAGGAGTTGAGCTGTTAGAGGGCAGCAGAGCTCTGCAGAGGGACCTGGCCAGGCTGCACAGATGGGCAGAGGCCAACAGGATGGCATTGGACAAGTCCAAGTGCCAGGGGCTGCACTTCGGCCACACCAACCCCAGGCAGAGCTACAGGCTGGGGGGCAGAGTGGCTGAGAGCAGCCAGGCAGAGAGGGACCTGGGGGGAGTGGTGGAGAGCAGCTGAACAGGAGGCAGTAGTGTGCCCAGGGGGCCAAGAATGCCCTGGTTGAGTTGCTCAGATGGTACTGGGTGGATTGATGAGCTCTGAGCTCCTTCCCAGCCTGGTTGATTCTGTTTGCTTCTGCACTCTAAAGCCAACCTGCAGCTGAAGCTGGAGCTGCACTCTCAGCTCTGCCCCCACCCCTGGCTGGCAGCTGCAGCTCCTTGACAAGGAGCAGGCTGTCCCCAGGGGGCTGTGCTGTCACCAGGGCTGTCACCAGGGCTGTCACTCGCTGCTGCTGACACCAAGAGCAGGAGGAGGGAGCTGAGCAGAGGGCTGCTGAGGTGCCACAGCCCAGGGAGGTGACACAGGGATGAGTTCAGCATGGCAGCAGCCTGCTCCTGTCCATCTTGTGCCTCTCACCACCAGGAGGGATCCTCACCCAGCCACAGCCTGGGGCCTCCCCACTTGCCCTGGGCTCTGCCCCACCTGGTACTGGGTGGAAAGTTCCACAGCCCCAAGAATGAATGGCAAAGAAGATCAGCTGGAAGCACAACCTGCAATGGCAGGAGGTGAGGTTGGACTCCATGGTCCCAGAGAGCTTTATTGGGCTGAGGTTGGACTCCATGGACCCAGAGAGCTTTGTTGGGCTGAGGTTGGACTCCATGGTCTGAGAGAGCTTTGTTGGGCTGAGGTTGGACTCCATGGTCCCAGAGAGCTTTGTTGGGCTGAGGTTGGACTCCATGGTCCCAGAGAGCTTTGTTGGGCTGAGGTTGGACTCCATGGTCTGAGAGAGCTTTGTTGGGCTGAGGTTGGACTCCATGGTCTGAGAGAGCTTTGTTGGGCTGAGGTTGGACTCCATGGTCCCAGAGAGCTTTGTTGGGCTGAGGTTGCACTCCATGGTCCCAGAGAGCTTTGTTGGGCTCAGGTTCGACTCCATGGACTCAGAGAGCTTTTTTGGGCTGAGGTTGGACTCCATGGTCCCAGAGAGCTTTGTTGGGCTGAGGTAGGACTCCATGGTCCCAGACAGCTTTGTTGGGCTGAGGTTGGACTCCATGGTCTGAGAGAGCTTTGTTGGGCTGAGGTTGGACTCCATGGCCCCAGAGAGCTTTGTTGGGCTGAGGTTGGACTCCATGGTCTGAGAGAGCTTTGTTGGGCTGAGGTTGGACTCCATGGTCCCAGAGAGCTTTGTTGGGCTGAGGTTGGACTCCATGGTCTCTGTGACTGCAGTGGGATTCCTGCCTGCTGCTCCCTGGGCTGGAAGGGTTGGTGGCAGTGCAGCAGGGGGTAGCACATCTCAGCCTTTGACAGATGCCAGGCTGGAGGGACAGATGCCAAGGCAGAGAGGTGGGAAAAGCCAAACCATCCCCTTAGAGGCTTTGTGCTTCTTCCATTCCTTCATGCCAAGCATTTCCCTTCCCATGCCTTCAGCTCTTCAGAGCTGGGGCTGGCAGTGGTGGTGGAGGAGGAATTTCCTCCTACAGGTCCTACAGTGAGGGCCTGGGGAAGGAGTCTGAGTGTTTGCTGTTCCCATCCCAGCTGAACAGCCACTGAACACCCCCAGCTCCCTCAGCTGCTCCTCCCCAGCCCTCTTCTCCACACCCTTCCCCAGCTTCCTTGCCCTTCCCTGGCCCTGCTGCAGCCTCTCCAGCTCCTGCTGGCAGCCAGGAGCCCAGAGCTGAAGGCAGCACCCCAGGGGTGGCCTCAGCAGTGCCCAGCCCAGGGGCACAATCCCTGCCCTGCTCCTGCTGCCCACACCATTGCTGCTCCAGGCCAGGCTGCTGGTGGCCTTCTTGCCCAGCTGGGCACCCCCTGGCTCCTCTCCAGCTGCTGCCACCCAGCCCCCCCAGGGCCTTCCCCTGCAGGCAGTTCCCATTCGGGGCTTGCAGTGAGCTCAGGATCCACCAGAGGGCGCTGAGCCCCCAGGCAAGCCAACACCTCCAGCTCCAAAGCGCAGCGCCCAGCGCCCAGCGCCCAGCGCCCAGCGCCCAGCGCCCAGCGCCCAGCTCCCCGTTCCAGGACATGCTGCTGAGCCATGGGGCTGAGGCTGGACTCCCTGGGCTCTCAGCCACCTCCCCTGTGCCCTTGGCCATGCTGTTTGGTGCCCTCAGAGCTCAGGGAGGTGACCCCAGCCAGGTGATCATAGTATCATAGTATCATAGAATCAGTCAGGGTTGGAAGGGACCACAAGGCTCAGCCAGTCCCACCCCCCCTGCCATGGGCAGGGACACCCCACACTAGATCAGCCTGGCCACAGCCTCAGCCAGCCTGGCTGCAAACACCTCCAGGGCTGGGGCCTCAACCACCTCCCTGCACAACCCAGCCCAGGGCTTCACCACTCTCCTGGGGAAGAACTTCCTCCTCCCCTCCAGCCTCAATCTCCCCACCTCCAGCTTCATTCCATTCCCCCTAGTCCTAGCACTGCCTATCACTTGCTGGGGTTGTGGTGAGCCAAGGGCAGGACAGCTCCAGCTCAGGTCTCTGTTGCCCACCAGCCTCCTGTGGTCCTGCTCTGCTGTCGCTGTGGTGCAGGATCTCACAGCACTGATGATCTGCACAGCTCATCAGCCAGCTCCAGCTGCTCCCAGCTCTTGTCAGCCACCTCAGTGACACCTTCACAGCTTTGCTTGCTTCTGCCTCTGCCTCTGCAGCCAGTCTGCTCTGATCACTGTGCTGGGAGCCAGGCAGCTTTGCTGCTCAGCTCACCAAGATCAGCTGCTGCAGCTCCCCAGGGTGTGCCAGTGACAGCTCAACTGTGCCAGCTGGGAGAGGGGATCCCAGACCCCAGTGTGCTGTGGGTGGGAAGGGAGCTCTGGAGCTCACCCAGCCCAAGCCCTGCTCCAGCAGGGCACCCCCAGCAGCTTGCCCAGGGGCACAGTACCCAGGGGGGGTTGGAAGCTCTCCACACCAGGACACTCCACAACCTCTCTGGGCAGCCTGCTCCAGGCCTCCAGCACCCTCCCAACAAACAACTTTCTCCTCCTCTTCCCCTCCAACCTCCTGGCCTCCACTCTCTGCCCACTGCCCCTTGGCCTGGCCCTGGCCACCACTCAGCAGAGCCTGGCCCCAGCCTCTTGCCCCCGAGGGGCCCTTCAGCTCTTGCTGAGCATTGCTGAGCATTGCTCTGGGGCTGCTCTTCTGCAGGCTCTCAGCCCCAGGCCTCTCAGCCTTTAGCTCTTGCTGGGGGGGGGGGGTCCCTGGCTCTGGGGGTGGGAATTCAACCACCTCCTTGGGCAGCCTGAGCCAGGCCTTGAGAACCCTTTCAGAATGGAGGCTTGGTGGCACCTCCAGAGCCTGCACTGTAGCCTCTCCATCCATGGGCAGTGCTGTAGGGATGATGTGGAGGACCCCCAAGGGCAAGTTCCTGTTGCCCCTGCAGGGCAGGGCAGCAGCTGCTGCCTACCTCCTGCTGCCCCTCAGCACTGTGCTCCAGAGGGACTTGGATAGGTTGGGTCCATGGACAGCATTCCCAGGAGGAGCTTCAACCAGGCCAAGTGCCAGGCCCTGCCCTTGGGGCACAACCACCCCTGGCAGTGCTGCAGGCTTGGGGCAGTGTGGCTGGAAAGCTGCTGGCAGGAAGGGCCCTGGGGGTGCTGCTGGACAAGCAGCTGAACAGGAGGCAGCAGTGTGCCCAGGGGGGCCAAGAGAGCCAAAGGCCTCCTGGCTGGGCTCAGCAGTGCTGTGTCCAGAGGAGCAGGGAGGGGATTGTGCCCTGGGACTCAGCCCTGGGGAGGCCACTCCTGGAGTGCTGCCTTCAGTTCTGGGCACTCAGTCCAAGAGCTGTGGAGGTGCTGGAACCAGGGCAGGGCAGGGCAAGGAGCTGGGGAAGGGCCTGGAGAATCAACCTGGTGAGGAGAGACTGAAGGAGCTGGGGATGGGCAGTGTGGGAAGGAGGAGGCTGAGGGAGACCTCCTGGCTGCCTGCAGCTCCCTGGGAGGAGGCTGTGCAGAGGTTGCTGCTGCTCTCTTCTCCCAGGTCATCAGTGCCAGAGCAAGAGGCAGTGGCCTCCAGCTGCAGCAGGGCAGGGTTGGACTGGACACCAGGAAAGGTTTTTCCCCAGCAAGAGTGGTCAGGGGCTGGGATGTGCTGCCCAGGGAGGTGGTGGAGTCCCCAAGCCTGGAGGTGCTTCAAGGAGCTTTGGCTGTGGTGCTTGGGGCTGTGGTTTAGGGCTGAGCCTTGCAGAGCAGGGTCCTGGGTTGGACTTGGAGACCCATGAGGGCCTCTCCCAGCCTGAGTGCTGGGTTCTGTGCCTGTGTGGCTGTGTGCTGCAGGAGCAGCTGGGTGGCCACCACCCCACCTGGGGCAAGCAGCAGTGGCCAGCACCATCCCCACGGGGATGCTCTTCCTCCTCCCACAGGTGGGCCAAGAAGGGGCAGGTTATCAAGGAAGCCTCTGGGGACTCCTATGAGACCGTTGTGGACCACACCTTCTTCTTTGAGCCTGTGTCCTGCGAGGTCACCAACGCCCTGGGCAGCACCAACATCAGCAGGACTGTGGATGTCTACTGTGAGTCAGCTGCTGCCTGCCAGGGCCAGCACAGCCCAGGGGCAGGGCACCTGGCACAGCCAGGCTGCCAAGGGCCTGAGGAGCTCTCCTGCAGCACAGCCCAGGGGCAGGGCACCTGCCACAGCCAGGCTGCCAAGGGCCTGAGGAGCTCTCCTGCAGCACAGCCCAGGGGCAGGGCACCTGGCATGTCCAGGGTGGCAAGGGCCTGAGGAGCTCTCCTGCAGCTCCTTGGTGGTGGGACCCATGAGTTCCTCCCTGCCTCCTGGGTGCCCCTCTCAGGGTGGGGGGTCTGGGGCAGGAGGTCATCCAGGGCCAGCAGAGAGGATGACAATTGATGGGCAGGGGATGTAGCCCAGCCAGGGTGGCAAGGGCCTGAGGAGCTCTCCTGCAGCTCCTTGGTGGTGGGACCATGATTGCCTTCTGAGTGCACAGCCCTGGGTGGTGGTTCTGGGGCAGGAGGTCATCCTGGGCTGGCAGAGATGATGGCAGCCAAGGAGCAGGGCACCTGGCACAGCCAGGCTGCCAAGGGCCTGAGGAGCTCTCCTGCAGCTCCTTGGTGGTGGGACCCATGAGTTCCTCCCTGCCTTCTGGGTGCCCCTCTCAGGGTGGGGGATCTGGGGCAGGAGGTCATCCTGGGCCAGCAGAGATGATGGCAGCCAAGGAGCAGGGGACCTGGCACAGCCAGGGTGGCAAGGGCCTGAGGAGCTCTCCTGCAGCTCCTTGGTGGTGGGACCCATGAGTTCTCAGTGCACAGCCCTGGGTGGTGCTTCTGGGGCAGGAGGTCATCCTGGGCTGGCAGAGATGGTGACCATTAGTGGCAAGGGGACACAGTTGGACCTGGCACAGCCAGGGTGGCAAGGGCCTGAGGAGCTCTCCTGCAGCTCCTTGGTGGTGGGACCCATGAGTTCTGAGTGCACAGCCCTGGGTGGTGCTTCTGGGGCAAGTGGTCCTCCTGGGCTGGCAGAGATGATGGCAGCCCATGGGCAGGGGATGTGGCACAGCCAGGGTGGCAAGGGCCTGAGGAGCTCTCCTGCAGCTCCTTGGTGGTGGGACCCATGAGTTCCTCCCTGCCTTCTGAGTGCCCCTCTCAGGGTGGGGGGTCTGGGGCAGGAGGGCATCCTGGGCTGGCAGAGATGGTGACCATTAGTGGCAAGGGGACACAGTTGGACCTGGCACAGCCAGGGTGGCAAGGGCCTGAGGAGCTCTCCTGCAGCTCCTTGGTGGTGGGACCATGATTGCCTTCTGAGTGCACAGCCCTGGGTGGTGGTTCTGGGGCAGGAGGTCATCCTGGGCTGGCAGAGATGGTGACAATTGATGGGCAGGGGATGTAGCCCAGCCAGGGTGGCAAGGGCCTGAGGAGCTCTCCTGCAGCTCCTTGGTGGTGGGACCCATGAGTTCCTCCTTGCCTCCTGGGTGCCCCTCTCAGGGTGGGGGGTCTGGGGCAAGTGATCCTCCAGGGCCAGCAGAGATCATGGCAGCCCATGGGCAGGGGATGTGGCACAGCCAGGGTGGCAGGGGCCTGAGGAGCTCCCCTGCAGCTCTGGGGTGGGGGTCCCACGGTGCCTGAGCGGCGGTCCCAGGGCCCATGGGCATCCCGGGCTGGCAGCAGGCACTGGCCTCAGGCTCTCCTGCACCCCAGAGCCTGCCTGGCCTCCTTCTCCGGGGGGCACAGCCCCACGCTGCCTAACCCTGCTCTCCCCTCTGCAGTCGGGCCCAGGATGGCCACAGAGCCTCAGTCCCTGCTGGTCGACCTGGGCTCGGACGCAGTCTTCAACTGCGCCTGGACCGGGAACCCCTCGCTGACCATCGTCTGGATGAAGAGAGGCTCAGGCGTGGTAAGAGCCTGCTGGCACTGCCAGGGCACCCAGCTGCTGCCAGCCACTGCCAGGGCACCCAGCTGCTGCCTGCTGGGCCCTACCAGGGCACTGAGCTGCTGCCAGCCACTGCCAGGGCACCCAGCTGCTGCCTGCTGCCAGCTGCCAGCCACTGCCAGGGCACAGAGCTGCTGCCTGCTGGACCCTGCCAGGGCACCAAGCTGCTGCCAGCCACTGCCAGGGCACAGAGCTGCTGCCAGCTGGGCCCTGCCAGGGCACCAAGCTGCTGCCAGCCACAGCCAGGGCACTGAGCTGCTGCCTGCTGCCCTCAGCCCGGCAGCCCCCTGCCTGCTTCCTGCCCCCAACTCAGCAGCCCCCTGCCTGCTGCCCCCCTGCCCAGTAGCCCCCTGCCTCTTGCCCCCTGCCTCCTGTTCCCTGCCCAGCAACCCCCTGGCCCCTGCCTCCTGCCCCCTGCCCTCCACCCAGCAACCCCCTGCCCCCTGCCTGCTGCCCAGCAGCCCCCTGCCTCCTGCCCCCTGCCCAGCAGCCCCCTGCCCCCTGCCTGCTGCCCAGCAGCCCCCTGCCTCCTGCCCCCTGCCCAGCAGCCCCCTGCCCCCTGCCTGCTGCCCAGCAGCCCCTGCCTCCTGCCCCCTGCCCAGCAGCCCCCTGCCTCCTGCCCCCTGCCCAGCAGCCCCCTGCCCCCTGCCTGCTGCCCAGCAGCCCCCTGCCCCCTGCCTGCTGCCCAGCAGCCCCTGCCCCCTGCCTGCTGCCCAGCAGCCCCCTGCCTCCTGCCCCCCTCTCCTCTTCTGCTTCCTGCTCCATGTCCTGCTTCCTGCTCTCACATTCTGTTTCTTGGTCTCATGTTCTGCTTCCTGCTCTCCCTTTCCACTCCCTGCTCTCCCCTTCCACTCCCTGCTCTCGTGCTCTGCTCCTTGCTCTCCTGTTCTGCTTTCTGCTCTCATGTTTCACTTCATGGTCTGATGTCCTGCTTCCTGCACCCCTTTTCTATTTCACGAGCTCCTCTCCCCCTGCTCCCATCTCCCCCTTCCTGCTCCCATCTCCCTCTCCCATCTCTCATCTCCCTCTCCCATCTCCCATCTCCTCCCTGCTCCCATCTCCTCCCTGCTCCCATCCCCCCCCTCCCATCTCCCCCTCCCTGCTCCCATCTCCTCCCTGCTCCCATCTCCCTCTCCCTGCTCCCATCTCCTCCCTGCTCCCATCTCCCTCTCCCTGCTCCCATCTCCTCCCTGCTCCCATCTCCCTCTCCCTGCTCCCATCTCCTCCCTGCTCCCATCTCCCTCTCCCTGCTCTCATATCCTCCCTGCCCCCATCTCCCCTCCCTGCTCCCATCTCCCCTCCCTGCCCCCATCTCCCCCTCCCTGTCCTCACCTCCCCCTCCCATCTCCTCCCTGCTTCCATCTCCCTCTCCCTGTTCCATCTCCTCCCTGCTCCCCTCTCCTCCTCCCATCTCCTCCTCCCTGTTCCCATCTCCCCTCCCTGCCCCCCATCTCCCCCTCCCTGCCCTCACCTCCCCCTCCCTGCTCCCATCTCCCCCCTCCCATCCCCCCCTCCCATCTCCCCTCTCCCCCTCTCCTCCTCCCATCTCCTCCTCCATGCTTCCCTCTCCTCCTCCCTGCTCCCATCTCCTCCCTGCTCCCCTCTCCTCCTCCCCTCCTCCCATCTCCCCCTCCCCTCCTCCCATCTCCTCCTCCATGCTTCCCTCTCCTCCTCTCTGTTCCCATCTCCCCTTCCCTGCCCTCCCTGCCCTCCCTGCCCTCCGGTGCTACTTCAGCGGCTCCCCTCCCGTCCGCAGGTGCTGAGCAACGAGCAGCAGCTGCGGCTGAAGTCGGTGCGGCAGGAGGACGCCGGCAAATACGTCTGCAGGGCGGTGGTGCCGCGGGTGGGCGCGGGGGAGCGGGAGGTGACCCTCACCGTCAACGGTACCCGCCCCTGCTGCCCCCCGCAGCAGCTTCTGCTCTGCCCCCGGCGCGCACGGCCACGGGGAGGGAGGGAGGGAGGGAGGGAGGGCTGGGGAGGGAGCTCTGAGCATCACCCACCGCAGCCAGCACAGCAGCCAGGGCAGGGCACAGCCCGGGGGGACTGAGGGGCTGCACACGAGGAGACTCCACAGCCCTCATCAGGGCTGGGAAAGGACCTCTGGAACTTATCCAGCCCAGCCCCTGCTCCAGCAGGGCACCAAGATCAGCTGCTGCAGCTCCCCAGGGTGTGCCAGTGACAGCTCAACTGTGCCAGCTGGGAGAGGGGATCCCAGACCCCAGTGTGCTGTGGGTGGGAAGGGAGCTCTGGAACTCACCCAGCCCAAGCCCTGCTCCAGCAGGGCACCCCCAGCAGCTTGCCCAGGGGCACAGTGCCCAGGGGGGGTTGGAAGCTCTCCACACCAGGACACTCCACAACCTCTCTGGGCAGCCTGCTCCAGGCCTCCAGCACCCTCCCAACAAACAACTTGCTCCTCCTCTTCCCCTCCAACCTCCTGGCCTCCACTCTCTGCCCCTTGCTGCCCCTTGGCCTGGCCCTGGCCACCACTCAGCAGAGCCTGGCCCCAGCCTCTTGCCCCCCAGGGGCCCTTCAGCTCTTGCTGAGCATTGCTGAGCATTGCTCTGGGGCTGCTCTTCTGCAGGCTCTCAGCCCCAGGCCTCTCAGCCTTTGCTCCTGCCACAGCTGCTCCAGGCCCCTCAGCAGCTTCCCAGCCTCCCCTGCACTCTCTCCAGCACTTCTCTGGCCCTCTGCAGCTGGGCAGCACACAACTGCCCCCAGGGCTCCAGAGGTGGCCTCAGCAGGGCAGGCCAGAGGGGCAGCACAGCCTCCCTTGCCCTGCTGCTGCCCACACTCTTCTCCATGCCCCCAGGAGCTGTTGGCTCCCCCATGGATGACTCAGGTTGCCAAACCATTCCCTTGGGTTTTCTGCTTCCCAAGCAGCTCCACCCAGAGCTGCAGCCAAGGTGGTTCTTGGTTCAGCTCTGCTGGGAATGGGAGCAAGTAGGGTTTGCCATTCCTCCTCCTGGAGAGGAGTGGATGAAGCAGAGCAGACCCAGCACTCTCTGCCACCCCCCTGGGTCCCTCAGTCCAGCAGGGGGTTGCTGAGCAGCTTTGGAGCTGGCAGCTTTCCTCTCTGATGGATTTGTGCTGCAAAGCCCTCACAAGGTCAGAGAGCTGGGAAGGGAGCCTGGAGCAGCCTCATCCCTCCCTCCCAGCCCCCCTGAGGATCCCTCTGAGGGCCACCACGGCCTCCTAACCTCCTCCCCCCAGCACCATGTCAGGAGGAGGATCCTCACCCGAGCTGGGCAGCATTCCAGAGCTCTGGAGTTTAATGATGCCCCTGCTCAGGTCCTGGCAGCCAGTTTCAGCCCAAGCATGGCCAGGGAAGAGCCAGGCAGGCTGCAGGGGTGGCCCAGGGAATGGATTTCCCATCACCTGTCACCTGGCTGACAAGCTGGCAGCCAGCAGACCCTGCTGACTGCCACAGGGAGCAGAAAAGAGGTGGGGAAGCAGCACAGGATCCCATTGGGGATGCAGAGGGGGAGAGGCCCCAGCCCTGGAACCACTCCAGGTCAGGCTGCACAGGGCTGTGAGCTGTCCCTGCTGACTGTCACAGTCTCACAGCATCACTAAGGCTGGAAGAGACCTCGAGGATCATCGAGTCCAACCAACAGACCCCATGACTAGCCCATGGCACCAAGCACCCCAGCAAGTCTCCTCCTGAACACCTCCAGGGATGCTGACTCCACCACCTCCCTGGGCAGCACATCCCAAGGGCCAATTCCTCTTCCTGGGAAGAATTTCTTCCTCACCTCCAGCCTGAACCTCCCCTGGCACAGCCTGAGACTGTGTCCTCTTGTTCTGCTGCTGGGGGCCTGGGAGAAGAGCCCAACCCCCAGCTGACTCCAACCTCCCTTCAGGCAGTTGCAGAGAGCAAGAAGGTCTCCCCTGAGCCTCCTCTTCTCCAGGCTAAGCAACCCCAGCTCCCTCAGCCTCTCCTCACAGGGCTGTGCTCCAGACCCCTCCCCAGCCTCCTTGCCCTTCTCTGGACACCTTCCAGCAGCTCAACCTCAGTCCTGACCTGAGGAGCCCAGAGCTGGACACAGCACTCAAGGGGTGGCCTAACCAGTGCAGTGTCCAGGGGCAGAATGACCTCCCTGCTCCTGCTGGCCACACTCTGCCTGATGCAGGCCAGGATGCCATTGGCCCTCCTGGCTGCCTGGGCACACTGCAGGCTCCTGTTCAGCCTACCATCCACCAGCACCCCCAGGTCCCTCTCTGCCTGGCTGCTCTCAGCCACTCTGCCCCCAGCCTGCAGCACTGCCTGGGGTTGCTGTGGCCAATGTGCAGCCCCTGGCACTTGGATGTGTTCAATCTCCTGCCCTTGGCCTCTGCCCATCTGTGCAGCCTGGCCAGGTCCCTCTGCAGAGCCTCTCTGCCCTCCAGCAGATCAACTCCTGCCCCCAGCTTGGTGTCAGCTGCACATTCACTGCTGATGGACTCAATGTCCTCATCCAGATCATCAATGAAGATGTTAAAGAGCATGGGGCCATCAGAAGAGCCACCAGAAAGCAGCAGCAGTGGGGTTGAGGACCCTGCAAAAGCCTCTGCAGACTGCTGCCTGCACACAGGCCTGGGGCAGGCTCCCACCCTGGTGGCAGAAGGGTCCCCAAGAGGACCTCCAGAGCACAACTGCCTGCAGCACAGCCTGTGGGGCTCCTGCTGGGGTGGCAAGGGCTGCTGAGCAGGGACCACCACCCCTGCCTGCCCTGCTCTGCAAGGAGAGGCTTGGCAGAAGGCCTGGAGAGCCTGAGGGGTGGCTCAGGACTGAGCTTGCCTGTCCCCATCACTGCCTGCTGGGGAGGCCTTGGGGTGGTCCCCTGCAACAGCAAAGCAGCACAGGGCAGGGGGAGGCTGCTGGCAAGCAGCTCCAAGCAGAAGCAGCTGGGAGTGCTGGGGGACAAGGAGTTGCCCAGCAGCAGCAAGGTGGCCTGGGGGCCAAGAAGGCCAAGGCTGTGCTGGGGGCATGGAGCAGAGTGTGGGCAGCAGCAGGGCAAGGGAGGTTGTGCTGCCCCTCTGGCCTGCCCTGCTGAGGCCACCTCTGGAGCCCTGGGGGCAGTTGTGTGCTGCCCAGCTGCAGAGGGCCAGAGAAGTGCTGGAGAGAGTGCAGGGGAGGCTGGGAAGCTGCTGAGGGGCCTGGAGCAGCTCTGGCAGGAGCAAAGGCTGAGAGGCCTGGGGCTGAGAGCCTGCAGAAGAGCAGCCCCAGAGCAATGCTCAGCAATGCTCAGCAAGAGCTGAAGGGCCCCTGGGGGGCAAGAGGCTGGGGCCAGGCTCTGCTGAGTGGTGGCCAGGGCCAGGCCAAGGGGCAGCAAGGGGCAGAGAGTGGAGGCCAGGAGGTTGGAGGGGAAGAGGAGGAGAAAGTTGTTTGTTGGGAGGGTGCTGGAGGCCTGGAGCAGGCTGCCCAGAGAGGTTGTGGAGTGTCCTGGTGTGGAGAGCTTCCAACCCCCCCTGGGCACTGTGCCCCTGGGCAGGCTGCTGGGGGTGCCCTGCTGGGGCAGTGGGGTTGGGCTGGGGGAGCTCTGGGGGTCCCTTCAAGCTCATAACCATTCTGGCACTGAGACAAACCTCTGCTGCCAATCCACTTCCAGCATTGCTTAGGAGGAAGGTTTCAGATGGACCTCAGCCTGCTGGGGAAGCCAAGTCCAGCCCTGCCCCGCTCCAAGCCCCCCCTGCTCCCCAGGCTGCTGCTGCTTTTTCTGGAGCCACCAAGACCTTCCCAGTTCCCTGCCAGCACTGACCCCAGCCCCTGGCTCCCCCAGCCAGAGCCATGGCAGCCTCTTGGGAAGGCTTTCTCCTGCCCACAGGCTGCTCCAGAGCTGGGGCTGGGCAGCTCTCAGCAGGAGCCAGGCCCTGGTGCAGAGTCAGAGCTCTGGATGTGAGGAGGCTGCAGCTTGGTGCTGCTGTCTCTGGGCAGGGTCTCCTCACAGATGGTCTCCAGTCAGGTGCTGGCCTCAGGGTCAGGTCCCTTTGGCCTGCAGCTCCTCAAGCAATAGGAAAGCTGCCAGCCCTTGGCATCTGTGCCATCCCAAATCCACCCCCTGGGGACCATGGAGCCTCTGAAGGAGGCCTGGGACATTTTTCTCCAGCCTCCCCCAGGCTTGGAGCACTCCCAGGGCTTATGAGTAAGAGGAAACTGCTGGGGATGAGGCAACCATGGCTTTGGGAGGATGATTTGGGCCTCCCCTGCAGACCCTGTCCCTGCTTCTGCCTCCATTGCCACTGGGACCATCAGTGAGCAGAGCAGGCAGCAGGAGGATCCCCCAGGATGTGTCTGGGGCTCCTGACCCCCAGCAGGAGCTGGAGAGGCTGCAGCAGGGCCAGGGAAGGGCAAGGAAGCTGGGGAAGGGTGTGGAGAAGAGGGCTGGGGAGGAGCAGCTGAGGGAGCTGGGGGTGGTGAGGCTGGAGGAGAGGAGGCTGAGGGAGACCTCCTTGCTCTCTGCAGCTCCCTGCAAGGAGGCTGGAGCCAGGTGGGGCTTGGGCTCTGCTCCCAAGGATCAGGAGATAGGAGAAGAGGAAGGAGAGAGGGAGGGATGGAGGGAGGGAGAGATGGAGGGAGGGAGGGAGGGAGGGAGGGAGGGAGGGTTAGATGGAGGGACGGAGGGAGGGATGGAAGGAGGGAGGGAGAGAGGGAGAGATATGTGGATGGAGGGAGGGATGGCTGGAGGGAGGGATGGCTGGATGCTGGATGGAGGGAGGGATGAAGGGAGGGAGGGAGGGAGGAAGGGAGGAAGGGAGGGAGGGAGGGAGGATGAGCACAGGAAGCTCTCCCACTGCAACCAGCCCTGGGCCCAAGCCCCAGCTGAGGCTGTCCCCAGCAGCCTGTTGGCCTCCTGGAGCTGGTCCCAGTGCAGCTCTTGCCCTTGCAGAGGGCAGCCCCAGGGGCTCTGCACCTCCCTGCTCCCTTGGCTGCTCCCTTGGCTGCTCCCTCCTCAGGGGAAGGGCTGTTGGCAGGGGGGGGACACTGATCCCACCACCCCAAGCCCTCCTCTCCAAGCCCTCTGCTCCCAGCCATGGCTTCAGGCTGCCCACCCAGGCAGGAGAAGGACATTTCCTGTGTGCCCAGCCTGGCATCACTCAGGCAGAGCCTTTGGGCCCCTGCAGCAGCTGAGTGGTGCAGGAGAAGGCAGCTGGGGGGTGCCAGCAGGAATGTCTCCACTCTGTGGGGCAGGCTGCTTGCAGGACACTGCTGCTGACCTCCTCCTGCTCCCTGAAGCCCCTGGGGGGGTACTTAGATTGTGGGCTGACAAATCCAGGAGGCCATGGCAGAGGACCCTTCAGGTGGACTGGGCTCTTGCTCTGCCCCTGGAGGAACAAAACCCTTCCCAGGGGCCAGGGTCCCCAAGGAGGCTTCCCCAGTGCAAGGTGGGAGCAGGGCTGGGGGGCTCCTGGTGCCCTGGGCTGGGCTTGCAGCACAAAGAGCCCCCCAGGGGCGCTGCCAGGCAGCCCTGGGAGGTGCCAGCTGCCCTCTCCTCTCTCTTGCAGGGCCACCCATCATCTCCAGCACCCAGACCCAGCATGCCCTGCACGGCCAGAAGGGGCAGATCAAATGCTTCATCCGCAGCACGCCGCCCCCAGACCGCATCGTGAGTAGAGGCCCCGGGGGGAGGAGGGCTCCCAGCGCAGCTCAGGGGCACAGCAGGGCTGTGGGCACCCTGGGCCACCTCCTGGGCCACCTCCTGGGCCCCACAGCATCCTCCCAGGCAGGCTCAGGAGGTGTGGGCTGGGTGAGTGGGCAGTGGGGTGAGCTGAATCCACCTGGGACTTTCCCCCAGCCCCAGGGCTTGGCCTGGGCTGAACCCACGGCAGGGGAGGTGCAGAGCTGCCTGCAGCCCTCCCTGGGATGGGAGGGGAGCTGTGAAGGACACAGCTCAGAGGGTTGTGGGCAGTGGGGCAGGGGCTGGTTGGAGGCCTGCAGCTCCTGGTGCTCCCCAGGGCTCAGGGCTGGGTCCAGTCCTGCTCAGCATCTTCATCACTGACCTGGCTGAAGGCTCAGGGTGGAGGCTCAGGCAGGTTGCTGCTGGCACAGAGCTGGGAGCAGTGGCTGAGAGCCCTCAGGCTGTGCTGGCAGCCAGGGAGCCCTGGGCAGGCTGAGAGCTGGGGGAGAGCAACCTCCTGAAGGTGAAGCAGGGCAAGGGCAGGGGCCTGGCCCTGGGGAGGAAGAACCTCCTGCAGCAGCACAGGGCAGGGGGAAGCTGCTGGCAAGCAGCTCCAAGCAGAAGCAGCTGGGAGTGCTGGGGGCCAAGGAGTTGCCCAGCAGCAGCAAGGTGGCCTGGGGGCCAGGAAGGCCAAGGCTGTGCTGGGGGCATGGAGCAGAGTGTGGGCAGCAGCAGGGCAAGGGAGGTTGTGCTGCCCCTCTGGCCTGCCCTGCTGAGGCCACCTCTGGAGCCCTGGGGGCAGTTGTGTGCTGCCCAGCTGCAGAGGGCCAGAGAAGTGCTGGAGAGAGTGCAGGGGAGGCTGGGAAGCTGCTGAGGGGCCTGGAGCAGCTCTGGCAGGAGCAAAGGCTGAGAGGCCTGGGGCTGAGAGCCTGCAGAAGAGCAGCCCCAGAGCAATGCTCAGCAATGCTCAGCAAGAGCTGAAGGGCCCCTGGGGGGCAAGAGGCTGGGGCCAGGCTCTGCTGAGTGGTGGCCAGGGCCAGGCCAAGGGGCAGTGGGCAGAGAGTGGAGGCCAGGAGGTTGGAGGGGAAGAGGAGGAGCAAGTTGTTTGTTGGGAGGGTGCTGGAGGCCTGGAGCAGGCTGCCCAGAGAGGTTGTGGAGTGTCCTGGTGTGGAGAGCTTCCAACCCCCCCTGGGCACTGTGCCCCTGGGCAGGCTGCTGGGGGTGCCCTGCTGGGGCAGTGGGGCTGGGGGAGCTCCGGGGGTCCCTTCCCAGCCCTGTCCCGGCTGGGGCTGCTCCGGGGGCTGAGCTGCCCGGTGCTGAGCTCTCTCTCTGCAGGCTTGGTCCTGGAAGGAGAACGTGCTGGAGTCGGGCACCTCGGGGCGCTACACGGTGGAGACGGTGAGCACGGAGGAGGGAGTCATCTCCACCCTCACCATCAGCAACATCGTCAGGGCTGACTTCCAGACCATCTACAACTGCACCGCCTGGAACAGCTTCGGCTCCGACACGGAGATCATTCGCCTGAAGGAGCAAGGTCGGCACCGCCCGGGCCGGGGGCTGGGGGCTGGGGGGCTGGGGGCTGGGGGAGCCGCGGGGGGAGGCAGCGGCCGCAGGCGCCCGGGGGGGGGAGGCGCAGAGCCAAGCAGGGAGCAAGGTGAGGAGGCTCCAGCAGGGCTGCCCCGGGGGGCTGCGCCCTGGGGGGTCCTGGTGCCGGCTGAGGCTCGGGGGTGGGGGCTGGCCCTGGCTCGGGTGTCCTGCGGAAGCCCCTCCTGCCCCCTCCCCTCCTGGCCCCGTGGCACAAGGGAGAGAGCCTTGGAGGGCCAGGGGCAGGGGCTCCCCAGGTGCCCTCAGCCCCAGCTGCACCACAGGGAGGGCAGTGAGGAGGAGGAAGGCTCTGGGGCTGGTGGCAGCCTCCAGCCCTGGCTCAGGCAGGGCAGGACTGAGCCCCCCCCGGCCCTGAAGGCTCTGACCCAAGTGCCAGGGGAGCAGCAAGGGGGCTCCACTCCACTCGGGGGCTGTTGGGGGCATGGAAGGAGTTGGCTGTGGTGAGGAACACCTGGATCCTGCAGGGCATCCTGCAGGGCATCCTGCAGGGCATCCAGCTCTGATCTGGGCATTGGAGGGCAGGGCAGGGCAGGGCAGGGCTGAGCAGGGCAGGGCAGGGCAGGGCATGGCAGGGCAGGGCAGGACAGGGCAGGACAGGGCAGGGTAGGGCAGGGCAGGGCAGGGCAGGACAGGGCAGGGTAGGGCAGGGCAGGGTAGGGCAGGGCTGAGCAGGGCAGGGCAGGGCTGAGCAGGGCAGGGCAGGGTAGGGCAGGGCAGGGCAGGGCAGGGCAGGGCAGGGCTGAGCAGGGCAGGGCAGGGTAGGGCAGGGCAGGGTAGGGCAGGGCAGGGCAGAGCAGGGCAGGGCTGAGCACGGCAGGGCAGGGCAGGGTAGGGCAGGGCAGGGCTGGGCAGGGCAGGGCAGGGTAGGGCAGGGCAGGGCAGGGCAGGGCTGAGCAGGGCAGGACGGGGCAGGGTAGGGCAGGGCAGGGCGGGGCAGGGCAGCGCAGGGCAGGGCAGGGCAGGGCAGGGCAGGGCTGAGCAGGGCAGGACGGGGCAGGGTAGGGCAGGGCAGGGCGGGGCAGGGCAGCGCAGGGCAGGGCAGGGCAGGGCAGGGCAGGGCTGAGCAGGGCAGGGCAGGGCGGGGCAGGGCAGGGTAGGGCAGGGCAGGGCAGGGCAGGGCAGGGCAGGGCTGAGCAGGGCAGGACAGGGCAGGGTAGGGCAGGGCAGGGCAGGGCAGGGCAGGGCAGGGCAGGACAGGGCAGGGCAGGGCAGGGCAGGGTTGAGCAGGGCAGGGCAGGGCAGGGCAGGGCAGGGCTGAGCAGGGCAGGACAGGGCAGGGTAGGGCAGGGCAGGGCTGGGCAGGGCAGGGCAGGGCAGGGCAGGGCAGGACTGAGCAGGGCAGGGCAGGGCAGGGCAGGGCAGGGCAGAGCAGGGCAGGACAGGGCAGGGTAGGGCAGGGCAGGGCAGGGCAGGGTAGGGCTGAGCAGGGCAGGGCAGGGCGGGGCAGGGCAGGGCAGGGCAGGGCAGGGCTGAGCAGGGCAGGACAGGGCAGGGCAGGGCAGGGCAGGGTAGGGCAGGGCAGTGTAGGGCAGGGCTGAGCAGGGCAGGACAGGGCAGGGTAGGGCAGGGCAGGGCGGGGCAGGGCAGGGCAGGGCAGGGCTGAGCAGGGCAGGGCAGGGCGGGGCAGGGCAGGGCAGGGCAGGACAGGGCAGGGCAGGGCAGGGAAGGGCAGGGCTGAGCAGGGCAGGACAGGGCAGGGTAGGGCAGGGCAGGGCTGGGCAGGGCAGGGCAGGGCAGGGCAGGGCAGGGCAGGGCTGAGCAGGGCAGGGCAGGGCAGGGTAGGGCTGAGCAGGGCAGGGCAGGGCAGGGCAGGGCAGGGCAGGGCAGGGCTGACCAGGGCAGGACAGGGCAGGGCAGGGCAGGGCAGGGCAGGGTAGGGCAGGGCAGGGCAGGGCAGGGCAGGGCAGAGTAGGGCAGGGCAGGGCAGGGCAGGGCAGGGTAGGGCAGGGCAGGGCAGGGCAGGGCAGGTCTGGGCAGGGCAGGGCAGGGTAGGGCTGGGCAGGGCAGGGCAGGACAGGGCAGGGTAGGGCAGGGCTGAGCAGGGCAGGGCAGGGCAGGGCAGGGCAGGGCTGAGCAGGGCTGGGCAGGACAGGGCAGGGTAGGGCAGGGCAGGGCAGGGCAGGGCAGGGCTGGGCAGGGCAGGGCAGGGCAGGGCTGAGCAGGGCAGGGCACGGCAGGGCAGGGCTGAGCAGGGCAGGACAGGGCAGGGTAGGGCAGGGCTGAGCAGGGCAGGGCAGGGCAGGGCAGGGCAGGGCTGAGCAGGGCTGGGCAGGACAGGGCAGGGCAGGGCAGGGCTGAGCAGGGCTGGGCAGGGGAGGGCAGGGCAGGGCAGGGCTGAGCAGGGCTGGGCAGGGTAGGGCAGGGCAGGGCAGGGCTGAGCAGGGCTGGGCAGGGCAGGGCAGGGCAGGGCAGAGCAGGGCAGGGCAGAGCAGGGCAGGGCAGGGCAGGGCAGGGCTGAGCAGGGCAGGGCAGGGCAGGGCAGGGCAGGGCAGGGCAGGGCAGGGAAGGGCAGGGCAGGGTTGGGCAGGGCAGGGCAGGGCAGAGCAGGGCTGAGCAGGGCAGGGAAGGGCAGGGCAGGGCTGGGCAGGGCAGGGCTGAGCAGGGCAGAGCAGGGCAGGGCAGGGCAGGGCAGAGCAGGGCAGGGTAGGGCAGGGCAGGGCAGGGCAGGGCAGAGCAGGGCAGGGCAGGGCAGGCCAGGGCTGAGCAGGGCAGGGCAGGGCAGGGCTGAGCAGGGCAGGGCAGGGCAGGGAAGGGCAGTGCAGGGCAGGGCAGGGCAGGGCAGGGCAGGGCTGAGCAGAGCAGGGCAGGGCAGGGCAGGGCAGGGAAGGGCAGTGCAGGGCAGGGCAGGGCAGGGCTGAGCAGGGCAGGGCAGGGCAGGGCAGGGCTGAGCAGAGCAGGGCAGGGCAGGGCAGGGCTGAGCAGGGCAGAGCAGGGCAGGGCAGAGCAGGGCAGGGTAGGGCAGGGCAGGGTAGGGCAGGGCAGAGCAGGGCAGGGTAGGGCAGGGCAGGGTAGGGCAGGGCAGAGCAGGGCAGGGCAGGGCTGGGCAGCGCAGGACAGGACAGGGCAGGGCTGAGCATGGCAGGGTTGGGCAGGGCAGGGCAGGGCAGGGCTGGGCAGGGCAGGACAGGGCAGGGCAGGGCTGAGCAGGGCAGGGCATGGCAGGGCAGGGCAGGGCAGGGCAGGGCTGAGCAGGGCTGGGCAGGGCAGGACAGGGCAGGGCAGGGTAGGGCAGGGCAGGGCAGGGCAGGGCAGGGCTGAGCAGGGCAGGGCTGAGCAGGGCAGGGCAGGGCAGGGCTGAGCAGGGCAGGGCAGGGCAGGGCAGGGCAGGGCAGGGCAGGGCAGAGCAGGGCAGGGCAGGGCAGGGCTGAGCAGGGCAGAGCAGGGCAGGGCAGGGCTGGGCAGAGCAGGGCAGGGCAGGGCAGGGCTGGGCAGGGCAGAGCAGGGCAGGGCAGGGCAGGGTTGGGCAGGGCAGGGCAGGGCAGGGCAGGGCTGAGCAGAGCAGGGCAGGGCAGGGCAGGGCTGAGCAGGGCAGGGCAGGGCAGGGCAGGGCTGAGCAGAGCAGGGCAGGGCAGGGCAGGGCTGGGCAGGGCAGAGCAGGGCAGGGTAGGGCAGGGCTGAGCAGGGCAGGGCAGGGCAGGGAAGGGCTGGGCAGGGCAGGGCAGGGCAGGGCTGAGCAGGGCTGGGCAGGACAGGGCAGGGTAGGGCAGGGCAGGGCAGGGCAGGGCAGGGCTGGGCAGGGCTGGGCAGGGCAGGGCAGGGCAGGGCAGGGCTGAGCAGGGCAGGGCACGGCAGGGCAGGGCTGAGCAGGGCAGGACAGGGCAGGGTAGGGCAGGGCTGAGCAGGGCAGGGCAGGGCAGGGCAGGGCAGGGCAGGGCAGGGCAGGGCAGGGCTAAGCAGGGCTGGGCAGGACAGGGCAGGGTAGGGCAGGGCAGGGCTGAGCAGGGCAGGACAGGGCAGGGTAGGGCAGGGCTGAGCAGGGCAGGACAGGGCAGGGTAGGGCAGGGCAGGGCTGAGCAGGGCAGGGCAGGGCAGGGCAGGGCAGGGCTGAGCAGGACAGGGCAGGGTAGGGCAGGGCAGGGCAGGGCTGAGCAGGACAGGGCAGGGCAGGGCAGGGCTGAGCAGGACAGGGCAGGGCAGGGCAGGGCAGGGCAGGGCTGAGCAGGGCAGGGCAGGGCAGGGCAGGGCAGGGCAGAGCAGGGCAGGGCAGGGCAGGGCAGGGCAGGGCAGAGCAGGGCAGGGCAGGGCAGGGCTGAGCAGGGCAGAGCAGGGCAGGGCAGGGCTGGGCAGGGCAGAGCAGGGCAGGGCAGGGCAGGGCAGGGCAGGGCAGGGCTGAGCAGGGCAGGGCAGGGCAGGGCTGGGCAGGGCAGAGCAGGGCAGGGCAGGGGCTGAGCAGGGCAGGGCAGGGCAGGGCAGGGCAGGGCTGAGCAGGGCAGGGCAGGGCAGGGTTGGGCAGGGCAGGGCAGGGCTGAGCAGGGCAGGGCAGGGCTGAGCAGGGCAGGACAGGGCAGGGTAGGGCAGGGCAGGGCAGGGCTGAGCAGAGCAGGGCAGGGCAGGGCAGGGCAGGGCAGGGCAGAGCAGGGCAGGGTAGGGCAGGGCAGGGCTGAGCAGGGCAGGGCAGGGCTGAGCAGAGCAGGGCAGGGCAGGGCAGGGCTGGGCAGGGCAGAGCAGGGCAGGGTAGGGCAGGGCAGGGCAGGGCAGGGCAGAGCAGGGCAGGGTAGGGCAGGGCAGGGCACGGCAGGGCTGAGCAGGGCAGGGCAGAGCAGGGCAGGGCAGGGCAGGGCAGGGCAGGGCAGGGCAGAGCAGGGCAGGGTAGGGCAGGGCAGGGCTGAGCAGGGCAGGGCAGGGCTGAGCAGAGCAGGGCAGGGCAGGGCAGGGCTGGGCAGGGCAGAGCAGGGCAGGGTAGGGCAGGGCTGAGCAGGGCAGGGCAGGGCAGGGCTGAGCAGGGCAGGGCAGGGCAGGGCTGGGCAGGGCAGGGCAGGGCAGGGCTGAGCAGGGCTGGGCAGGACAGGGCAGGGTAGGGCAGGGCAGGGCAGGGCAGGGCAGGGCTGGGCAGGGCTGGGCAGGGCAGGGCAGGGCAGGGCAGGGCTGAGCAGGGCAGGGCAGGGCTGAGCAGGGCAGGACAGGGCAGGGTAGGGCAGGGCTGAGCAGGGCAGGGCAGGGCAGGGCAGGGCAGGGCAGGGTAGGGCAGGGCTGAGCAGGGCTGGGCAGGGCAGGACAGGGCAGGGTAGGGCAGGGCTGAGCAGGGCAGGGCAGGGCAGGGCAGGGCTAAGCAGGGCTGGGCAGGACAGGGCAGGGTAGGGCAGGGCAGGGCAGGGCAGGGCAGGGTAGGGCAGGGCTGAGCAGGGCAGGGCAGGGCTGAGCAGGGCTGGGCAGGGCAGGGCAGGGCAGGGCAGAGCAGGGCAGGGCAGGGCTGAGCAGGGCAGGGCAGGGCAGGGCAGGGCAGGGCTGAGCAGGGCAGGGCAGGGCAGGGCAGGGTAGGGCAGGGCAGGGAATGGCAGGGCAGGGCAGGGCAGGGCAGAGCAGGGCAGGGCAGGGCAGGGCAGAGCAGGGCAGGGTAGGGCAGGGCAGGGCATGGCAGGGCAGGGCAGGGCAGGGCAGAGCAGGGCAGGGCAGGGCAGGGCAGAGCAGGGCAGGGCAGGGCATGGCAGGACAGAGCAGGGCAGGGTAGGGCAGGGCAGGGCATGGCAGGGCAGAGCAGGGCAGGGTAGGGCAGGGCAGGGCAGGGCAGGGCAGGGCAGAGCAGGGCAGGGCAGGGCAGGGCAGGGCAGAGCAGGGCAGGGTAGGGCAGGGCTGGGCAGGGCTGAGCAGGGCAGGGCTGAGCAGGGCATGGCAGGGCTGAGCAGGGCAGGGCAGGGCAGGGCAGGGCAGGGCTGAGCAGAGCAGGGCAGGGCAGGGCAGGGCAGGGCAGGGCTGAGCATGGCAGGACAGGGCAGGGCAGGGCTGAGCATGGCAGGGTTGGGCAGGGCAGGGCAGGGCTGGGCAGGGCAGGACAGGGCAGGGCAGGGCTGAGCAGGGCAGGGTTGGGCAGGGCAGGACAGGGCAGGGCTGGGCAGGGCAGGACAGGGCAGGGCAGGGCAGTGCAGGGCAGGGCAGGGCAGGGCTGAGCAGGGCAGGGCAGGGCTGGGCAGGGCAGGACAGGGCAGGGCAGGGCTGAGCAGGGGAGGACAGGGCAGGGCAGGGCTGTGCAGGGCAGGGCAGGGCTGGGCAGGGCAGGACAGGGCTGGGCAGGGCTGGGCAGGGCAGGGCAGGGCAGGGCAGGGCAGGGCTGAGCAGGGCAGGGCTGAGCAGGGCAGGGCAGGGCTGGGCAGGGCAGGACAGGGCAGGGCAGGGCTGAGCAGGGCAGAGCAGGGCAGGGCAGGGCAGGGCAGGGCAGGGCTGAGCAGGGCAGGGCAGGGCTGGGCAGGGCTGAGCAGGGCAGGGCAGTGCTGGGCAGCGCAGGACAGGGCAGGGCAGGGCTGAGCATGGCAGGGTTGGGCAGGGCAGGGCAGGGCTGAGCAGGGCAGGACAGGGCAGGGTAGGGCAGGGCTGAGCAGGGCAGGGCAGGGCAGGGCAGGGCAGGGCAGGGCAGGGCTAAGCAGGGCTGGGCAGGACAGGGCAGGGTAGGGCAGGGCAGGGCTGAGCAGGGCAGGACAGGGCAGGGTAGGGCAGGGCTGAGCAGGGCAGGACAGGGCAGGGTAGGGCAGGGCAGGGCTGAGCAGGGCAGGGCAGGGCAGGGCAGGGCAGGGCTGAGCAGGACAGGGCTGGGTAGGGCAGGGCAGGGCAGGGCTGAGCAGGACAGGGCAGGGCAGGGCAGGGCAGGGCTGAGCAGGGCAGGGCTGAGCAGGGCAGGGCAGGGCAGGGTAGGGCTGAGCAGGGCAGGGCAGGGCAGGGCAGGGCAGGGCAGGGCAGGGCAGGGCAGGGCTGACCAGGGCAGGACAGGGCAGGGCAGGGCAGGGCAGGGCAGGGTAGGGCAGGGCAGGGCAGGGCAGGGCAGGGCAGAGTAGGGCAGGGCAGGGCAGGGCAGGGCAGGGTAGGGCAGGGCAGGGCAGGGCAGGGCAGGGCTGGGCAGGGCAGGGCAGGGTAAAGCTGGGCAGGGCAGGGCAGGACAGGGCAGGGTAGGGCAGGGCTGAGCAGGGCAGGGCAGGGCAGGGCAGGGCAGGGCTGAGCAGGGCTGGGCAGGACAGGGCAGGGTAGGGCAGGGCAGGGCAGGGCAGGGCAGGGCTGGGCAGGGCAGGGCAGGGCAGGGCAGGGCAGGGCTGAGCAGGGCAGGGCAGGGCAGGGCTGGGCAGGGCTGGGCAGGGCAGGGCAGGGCAGGGCAGGGCTGAGCAGGGCAGGGCACGGCAGGTCAGGGCTGAGCAGGGCAGGACAGGGCAGGGTAGGGCAGGGCTGAGCAGGGCAGGGCAGGGCAGGGCAGGGCAGGGCTGAGCAGGGCTGGGCAGGACAGGGCAGGGCAGGACAGGGCTGAGCAGGGCTGGGCAGGGGAGGGCAGGGCAGGGCAGGGCTGAGCAGGGCTGGGCAGGGCAGGGCAGGGCAGGGCAGAGCAGGGCAGGGCAGAGCAGGGCAGGGCAGGGCAGGGCAGGGCTGAGCAGGGCAGGGCAGGGCAGGGCAGGGAAGGGCAGGGCAGGGCAGGGAAGGGCAGGGCAGGGTTGGGCAGGGCAGGGCAGGGCAGAGCAGGGCTGAGCAGGGCAGGGAAGGGCAGGGCAGGGCTGGGCAGGGCAGGGCTGAGCAGGGCAGAGCAGGGCAGGGCAGGGCAGGGCAGAGCAGGGCAGGGTAGGGCAGGGCAGGGCAGAGCAGGGCAGGGCAGAGCAGGGCAGGGCAGAGCAGGGCAGGGCAGGGCAGGCCAGGGCTGAGCAGGGCAGGGCAGGGCAGGGCTGAGCAGGGCAGGGCAGGGCAGGGAAGGGCAGTGCAGGGCAGGGCAGGGCAGGGCAGGGCAGGGCTGAGCAGAGCAGGGCAGGGCAGGGCAGGGCAGGGAAGGGCAGTGCAGGGCAGGGCAGGGCAGGGCTGAGCAGGGCAGGGCAGGGCAGGGCAGGGCTGAGCAGAGCAGGGCAGGGCAGGGCAGGGCTGAGCAGGGCAGAGCAGGGCAGGGCAGAGCAGGGCAGGGTAGGGCAGGGCAGGGTAGGGCAGGGCAGAGCAGGGCAGGGTAGGGCAGGGCAGGGTAGGGCAGGGCAGAGCAGGGCAGGGCAGGGCTGGGCAGCGCAGGACAGGACAGGGCAGGGCTGAGCATGGCAGGGTTGGGCAGGGCAGGGCAGGGCAGGGCTGGGCAGGGCAGGACAGGGCAGGGCAGGGCTGAGCAGGGCAGGGCATGGCAGGGCAGGGCAGGGCAGGGCAGGGCTGAGCAGGGCTGGGCAGGGCAGGACAGGGCAGGGCAGGGTAGGGCAGGGCAGGGCAGGGCTGAGCAGGGCAGGGCAGGGCTGAGCAGGGCAGGGCTGAGCAGGGCAGGGCAGGGCAGGGCTGAGCAGGGCAGGGCAGGGCAGGGCAGGGCAGGGCAGGGCAGAGCAGGGCAGGGCAGGGCAGGGCTGAGCAGGGCAGAGCAGGGCAGGGCAGGGCTGGGCAGAGCAGGGCAGGGCAGGGCAGGGCTGGGCAGGGCAGAGCAGGGCAGGGCAGGGCTGAGCAGAGCAGGGCAGGGCAGGGCAGGGCTGGGCAGGGCAGAGCAGGGCAGGGTAGGGCAGGGCTGAGCAGGGCAGGGCAGGGCAGGGAAGGGCTGGGCAGGGCAGGGCAGGGCAGGGCTGAGCAGGGCTGGGCAGGACAGGGCAGGGTAGGGCAGGGCAGGGCAGGGCAGGGCTGGGCAGGGCTGGGCAGGGCAGGGCAGGGCAGGGCAGGGCTGAGCAGGGCAGGGCACGGCAGGGCAGGGCTGAGCAGGGCAGGACAGGGCAGGGTAGGGCAGGGCTGAGCAGAGCAGGGCAGGGCAGGGCAGGGCAGGGCAGGGCTGAGCAGGGCAGGGCAGTGCTGGGCAGCGCAGGACAGGGCAGGGCAGGGCTGAGCATGGCAGGACAGGGCAGGGCAGGGCTGAGCATGGCAGGGTTGGGCAGGGCAGGGCAGGGCTGGGCAGGGCAGGACAGGGCAGGGCAGGGCTGAGCAGGGCAGGGTTGGGCAGGGCAGGACAGGGCAGGGCTGGGCAGGGCAGGACAGGGCAGGGCAGGGCAGTGCAGGGCAGGGCAGGGCAGGGCTGAGCAGGGCAGGGCAGGGCTGGGCAGGGCAGGACAGGGCAGGGCAGGGCTGAGCAGGGGAGGACAGGGCAGGGCAGGGCTGTGCAGGGCAGGGCAGGGCTGGGCAGGGCAGGACAGGGCTGGGCAGGGCTGGGCAGGGCAGGGCAGGGCAGGGCAGGGCAGGGCAGGGCTGAGCAGGGCAGGGCTGAGCAGGGCAGGGCAGGGCTGGGCAGGGCAGGACAGGGCAGGGCAGGGCTGAGCAGGGCAGAGCAGGGCAGGGCAGGGCAGGGCAGGGCAGGGCTGAGCAGGGCAGGGCAGGGCTGGGCAGGGCTGAGCAGGGCAGGGCAGTGCTGGGCAGTGCAGGACAGGGCAGGGCAGGGCTGAGCATGGCAGGGTTGGGCAGGGCAGGGCAGGGCTGAGCAGGGCAGGGCAGGGTAGGGCAGGGCTGAGCAGGGCAGGGCAGGGCAGGGCAGGGCTAAGCAGGGCTGGGCAGGACAGGGCAGGGTAGGGCAGGGCAGGGCTGAGCAGGGCAGGACAGGGCAGGGTAGGGCAGGGCTGAGCAGGGCAGGACAGGGCAGGGTAGGGCAGGGCAGGGCTGAGCAGGGCAGGGCAGGGCAGGGCAGGGCAGGGCAGGGCTGAGCAGGACAGGGCTGGGTAGGGCAGGGCAGGGCAGGGCTGAGCAGGACAGGGCAGGGCAGGGCAGGGCAGGGCTGAGCAGGGCAGGGTAGGGCAGGGCAGGGCTGAGCAGGGCAGGGCAGGGCAGGGCAGGGCAGGGCAGGGCAGGGCAGGGCTGACCAGGGCAGGACAGGGCAGGGCAGGGCAGGGCAGGGCAGGGTAGGGCAGGGCAGGGCAGGGCAGGGCAGGGCAGAGTAGGGCAGGGCAGGGCAGGGCAGGGCAGGGTAGGGCAGGGCAGGGCAGGGCAGGGCAGGGCTGGGCAGGGCAGGGCAGGGTAGGGCTGGGCAGGGCAGGGCAGGACAGGGCAGGGTAGGGCAGGGCTGAGCAGGGCAGGGCAGGGCAGGGCAGGGCAGGGCTGAGCAGGGCTGGGCAGGACAGGGCAGGGTAGGGCAGGGCAGGGCACGGCAGGGCAGGGCTGGGCAGGGCAGGGCAGGGCAGGGCAGGGCAGGGCTGAGCAGGGCAGGGCAGGGCAGGGCTGGGCAGGGCTGGGCAGGGCAGGGCAGGGCAGGGCAGGGCTGAGCAGGGCAGGGCACGGCAGGTCAGGGCTGAGCAGGGCAGGACAGGGCAGGGTAGGGCAGGGCTGAGCAGGGCTGGGCAGGACAGGGCAGGGCAGGGCAGGGCTGAGCAGGGCTGGGCAGGGCTGGGCAGGGCAGGGCAGGGCTGAGCAGGGCTGGGCAGGGCAGGGCAGGGCAGGGCAGAGCAGGGCAGGGCAGAGCAGGGCAGGGCAGGGCAGGGCAGGGCTGAGCAGGGCAGGGCAGGGCAGGGCAGGGAAGGGCAGGGCAGGGTTGGGCAGGGCAGGGCAGGGCAGAGCAGGGCTGAGCAGGGCAGGGAAGGGCAGGGCAGGGCTGGGCAGGGCAGGGCTGAGCAGGGCAGAGCAGGGCAGGGCAGGGCAGGGCAGAGCAGGGCAGGGTAGGGCAGGGCAGGGCAGGGCAGGGCAGAGCAGGGCAGGGCAGGGCAGGCCAGGGCTGAGCAGGGCAGGGCAGAGCAGGGCAGGGCAGGGCAGGGCAGAGCACGGCAGGGCAGGGCTGAGCAGGGCAGGGCAGGGCAGGGAAGGGCAGTGCAGGGCAGGGCAGGGCAGGGCAGGGCAGGGCAGGGCTGAGCAGAGCAGGGCAGGGCAGGGCAGGGCAGTGAAGGGCAGTGCAGGGCAGGGCAGGGCAGGGCTGAGCAGGGCAGGGCAGGGCAGGGCAGGGCTGAGCAGAGCAGGGCAGGGCAGGGCAGGGCTGAGCAGGGCAGAGCAGGGCAGGGCAGAGCAGGGCAGGGTAGGGCAGGGCAGGGTAGGGCAGGGCAGAGCAGGGCAGGGGAGGGCAGGGCAGGGTAGGGCAGGGCAGAGCAGGGCAGGGCAGGGCAGGGCAGGGCAGGGCAGAGCAGGGCAGGGCAGGGCAGGGCAGGGCAGGGCAGGGCAGGGCAGGGCAGGGCTGAGCAGGGCAGGGCAGGGCAGGGCTGGGCAGGGCAGAGCAGGGCAGGGCAGGGCTGAGCAGGGCAGGGCAGGGCAGGGCAGGGCAGGGCAGGGCAGGGCAGAGCAGGGCAGGGCAGGGCAGGGCTGAGCAGGGCAGAGCAGGGCAGGGCAGGGCTGGGCAGAGCAGGGCAGGGCAGGGCAGGGCTGGGCAGGGCAGGGCAGGGCAGGGAAGGGCTGGGCAGGGCAGGGCAGGGAAGGGCTGGGCAGGGCAGGGCAGGGCAGGGCTGAGCAGGGCTGGGCAGGACAGGGCAGGGTAGGGCAGGGCAGGGCAGGGCAGGGCAGGGCAGGGCTGGGCAGGGCTGGGCAGGGCAGGGCAGGGCAGGGCAGGGCTGAGCAGGGCAGGGCACGGCAGGGCAGGGCTGAGCAGGGCAGGACAGGGCAGGGTAGGGCAGGGCTGAGCAGGGCATGGCAGGGCAGGGCAGGGCAGGGCAGGGCAGGGCAGGGCTAAGCAGGGCTGGGCAGGACAGGGCAGGGTAGGGCAGGGCAGGACAGGGCAGGGTAGGGCAGGGCAGGGCAGGGCAGGGCTGAGCAGGGCAGGGCAGAGCAGGGCAGGGCAGGGCAGGGCAGGGCAGGGCAGAGCAGGGCAGGGTAGGGCAGGGCAGGGCTGAGCAGAGCAGGGTAGGGCAGGGCTGAGCAGGGCAGGGCAGGGCAGGGCTGAGCAGGGCAGGGCAGGGCAGGGCTGGGCAGGGCAGGGCAGGGCAGGGCTGAGCAGGGCTGGGCAGGGCAGGGCAGAGCAGGGCAGGGCAGAGCAGGGCAGGGTAGGGCAGGGCTGAGCAGGGCAGGGCAGGGCAGGGCAGGGCTGGGCAGGGCAGAGCAGGGCAGGGTAGGGCAGGGCTGAGCAGGGCAGGGCAGGGCAGGGCAGGGCAGGGCAGGGCAGGGCAGGGCTGAGCAGGGCTGGGCAGGACAGGGCAGGGCAGGGCAGGGCAGGGCAGGGCAGGGCAGGGCAGGGCTAGGCAGGGCTGGGCAGGGCAGGGCAGGGCAGGGCAGGGCTGAGCAGGGCTGGGCAGGGCAGGACAGGGCAGGGTAGGGCAGGGCTGAGCAGGGCAGGGCAGGGCAGGGCTGAGCAGGGCAGGGCAGGGCAGGGCTGGGCTGGGCAGGGCAGGGCAGGGCTGAGCAGGGCTGGGCAGGACAGGGCAGGGTAGGGCAGGGCAGGGCAGGGCAGGGCTGGGCAGGGCTGGGCAGGGCAGGGCAGGGCAGGGCAGGGCACGGCAGGGCAGGGCACGGCAGGGCAGGGCTGAGCAGGGCAGGACAGGGCAGGGTAGGGCAGGGCTGAGCAGGGCAGGGCAGGGCAGGGCAGGGCAGGGCAGGGCAGGGCTGAGCAGGGCTGGGCAGGGCAGGACAGGGCAGGGTAGGGCAGGGCTGAGCAGGGCAGGGCAGGGCAGGGCAGGGCTAAGCAGGGCTGGGCAGGACAGGGCAGGGTAGGGCAGGGCAGGGCAGGGCAGGGCAGGGTAGGGCAGGGCTGAGCAGGGCAGGGCAGGGCTGAGCAGGTCTGGGCAGGGCAGGGCAGGGCAGGGCAGAGCAGGGCAGGGCAGGGCTGAGCAGGGCTGGGCAGGGCAGGGCAGGGCACGGCAGAGCAGGGCAGGGCAGGGCTGAGCAGGGCAGGGCAGGGCAGGGCAGGGCAGGGCTGAGCAGGGCAGGGCAGGGCAGGGCAGGGCAGGGCTGAGCAGGGCAGGGCAGGGCAGGGCAGGGTAGGGCAGGGCAGGGAATGGCAGGGCAGGGCAGGGCAGGGCAGAGCAGGGCAGGGCAGGGCAGGGCAGAGCAGGGCAGGGTAGGGCAGGGCAGGGCATGGCAGGGCAGGGCAGGGCAGAGCAGGGCAGGGCAGGGCAGGGCAGAGCAGGGCAGGGCAGGGCATGGCAGGGCAGAGCAGGGCAGGGCATGGCAGGGCAGAGCAGGGCAGGGTAGGGCAGGGCAGGGCAGGGCAGGGCAGGGCAGGGCAGAGCAGGGCAGGGCAGGGCAGGGCAGGGCAGAGCAGGGCAGGGTAGGGCAGGGCTGGGCAGGGCTGAGCAGGGCAGGGCTGAGCAGGGCATGGCAGGGCTGAGCAGGGCAGGGCAGGGCAGGGCAGGGCAGGGCTGAGCAGAGCAGGGCAGGGCAGGGCAGGGCAGGGCAGGGCTGAGCAGGGCAGGGCAGTGCTGGGCAGCGCAGGACAGGGCAGGGCAGGGCTGAGCATGGCAGGACAGGGCAGGGCAGGGCTGAGCATGGCAGGGTTGGGCAGGGCAGGGCAGGGCTGGGCAGGGCAGGACAGGGCAGGGCAGGGCAGGACAGGGCAGGGCTGGGCAGGGCAGGACAGGGCAGGGCAGGGCTGAGCAGGGCAGGGCAGGGCAGGGCTGAGCAGGGCAGGGCAGGGCTGGGCAGGGCAGGACAGGGCAGAGCAGGGCTGAGCAGGGGAGGACAGGGCTGGGCAGGGCTGTGCAGGGCAGGGCACGGCTGGGCAGGGCAGGACAGGGCTGGGCAGGGCTGGGCAGGGCAGGGCAGGGCAGGGCAGGGCTGAGCAGGGCAGGGCAGGGCAGGGCAGGGCAGGGCAGGGCAGGGCAGAGCAGGGCAGGGCAGGGCAGGGCTGAGCAGGGCAGAGCAGGGCAGGGCAGGGCTGGGCAGAGCAGGGCAGGGCAGGGCAGGGCTGGGCAGGGCAGAGCAGGGCAGGGCAGGGCTGAGCAGAGCAGGGCAGGGCAGGGCAGGGCTGGGCAGGGCAGAGCAGGGCAGGGTAGGGCAGGGCTGAGCAGGGCAGGGCAGGGCAGGGAAGGGCTGGGCAGGGCAGGGCAGGGCAGGGCTGAGCAGGGCTGGGCAGGACAGGGCAGGGTAGGGCAGGGCAGGGCAGGGCAGGGCTGGGCAGGGCTGGGCAGGGCAGGGCAGGGCAGGGCAGGGCAGGGCTGAGCAGGGCAGGACAGGGCAGGGCAGGGCTGAGCAGGGCAGGACAGGGCAGGGTAGGGCAGGGCTGAGCAGGGCAGGGCAGGGCAGGGCAGGGCAGGGCAGGGCAGGGCAGGGCTAAGCAGGGCTGGGCAGGACAGGGCAGGGTAGGGCAGGGCAGGGCTGAGCAGGGCAGGACAGGGCAGGGTAGGGCAGGGCTGAGCAGGGCAGGACAGGGCAGGGTAGGGCAGGGCAGGGCTGAGCAGGGCAGGGCAGGGCAGGGCAGGGCAGGGCTGAGCAGGACAGGGCAGGGTAGGGCAGGGCAGGGCAGGGCTGAGCAGGACAGGGCAGGGCAGGGCAGGACAGGGCTGAGCAGGACAGGGCAGGGCAGGGCAGGGCAGGGCAGGGCTGAGCAGGGCAGGGCAGGGCAGGGCAGGGCAGGGCAGAGCAGGGCAGGGCAGGGCAGGGCAGGGCAGGGCAGAGCAGGGCAGGGCAGGGCAGGGCTGAGCAGGGCAGAGCAGGGCAGGGCAGGGCTGGGCAGGGCAGAGCAGGGCAGGGCAGGGCAGGGCAGGGCAGGGCAGGGCAGGGCTGAGCAGGGCAGGGCAGGGCAGGGCTGGGCAGGGCAGAGCAGGGCAGGGCAGGGCTGAGCAGGGCAGGGCAGGGCAGGGCAGGGCAGGGCTGAGCAGGGCAGGGCAGGGCAGGGTTGGGCAGGGCAGGGCAGGGCTGAGCAGGGCAGGGCAGGGCTGAGCAGGGCAGGACAGGGCAGGGTAGGGCAGGGCAGGGCAGGGCTGAGCAGGGCAGGGCAGGGCTGAGCAGAGCAGGGCAGGGCAGGGCAGGGCAGGGCAGGGCAGGGCAGGGCAGAGCAGGGCAGGGTAGGGCAGGGCAGGGCTGAGCAGGGCAGGGCAGGGCTGAGCAGAGCAGGGCAGGGCAGGGCAGGGCTGGGCAGGGCATAGCAGGGCAGGTTAGGGCAGGGCAGGGCAGGGCAGGGCAGAGCAGGGCAGGGTAGGGCAGGGCAGGGCAGGGCTGAGCAGGGCAGGGCAGAGCAGGGCAGGGCAGGGCAGGGCAGGGCAGGGCAGGGCAGAGCAGGGCAGGGTAGGGCAGGGCAGGGCTGAGCAGGGCAGGGCAGGGCTGAGCAGAGCAGGGCAGGGCAGGGCAGGGCTGGGCAGGGCAGAGCAGGGCAGGGTAGGGCAGGGCTGAGCAGGGCAGGGCAGGGCAGGGCTGAGCAGGGCAGGGCAGGGCAGGGCTGGGCAGGGCAGGGCAGGGCAGGGCTGAGCAGGGCTGGGCAGGACAGGGCAGGGTAGGGCAGGGCAGGGCAGGGCAGGGCAGGGCTGGGCAGGGCTGGGCAGGGCAGGGCAGGGCAGGGCAGGGCTGAGCAGGGCAGGGCACGGCAGGGCAGGGCTGAGCAGGGCAGGACAGGGCAGGGTAGGGCAGGGCTGAGCAGGGCAGGGCAGGGCAGGGCAGGGCAGGGCAGGGCTGAGCAGGGCTGGGCAGGGCAGGACAGGGTAGGGTAGGGCAGGGCTGAGCAGGGCAGGGCAGGGCAGGGCAGGGCAGGGCTGAGCAGGGCAGGGCAGGGCAGGGCAGGGCAGGGCTGAGCAGGGCAGGGCAGGGCAGGGCAGGGCAGGGCTGAGCAGGGCAGGGCAGGGCAGGGCAGGGTAGGGCAGGGCAGGGAATGGCAGGGCAGGGCAGGGCAGGGCAGAGCAGGGCAGGGCAGGGCAGGGCAGAGCAGGGCAGGGTAGGGCAGGGCAGGGCATGGCAGGGCAGGGCAGGGCAGGGCAGAGCAGGGCAGGGCAGGGCAGGGCAGAGCAGGGCAGGGCAGGGCATGGCAGGACAGAGCAGGGCAGGGTAGGGCAGGGCAGGGCATGGCAGGGCAGAGCAGGGCAGGGTAGGGCAGGGCAGGGCAGGGCAGGGCAGGGCAGGGCAGAGCAGGGCAGGGCAGGGCAGGGCAGGGCAGAGCAGGGCAGGGTAGGGCAGGGCTGGGCAGGGCTGAGCAGGGCAGGGCTGAGCAGGGCATGGCAGGGCTGAGCAGGGCAGGGCAGGGCAGGGCAGGGCAGGGCTGAGCAGAGCAGGGCAGGGCAGGGCAGGGCAGGGCAGGGCTGAGCAGGGCAGGGCAGTGCTGGGCAGCGCAGGACAGGGCAGGGCAGGGCTGAGCATGGCAGGACAGGGCAGGGCAGGGCTGAGCATGGCAGGGTTGGGCAGGGCAGGGCAGGGCTGGGCAGGGCAGGACAGGGCAGGGCAGGGCTGAGCAGGGCAGGGTTGGGCAGGGCAGGACAGGGCAGGGCTGGGCAGGGCAGGACAGGGCAGGGCAGGGCAGTGCAGGGCAGGGCAGGGCAGGGCTGAGCAGGGCAGGGCAGGGCTGGGCAGGGCAGGACAGGGCAGGGCAGGGCTGAGCAGGGGAGGACAGGGCAGGGCAGGGCTGTGCAGGGCAGGGCAGGGCTGGGCAGGGCAGGACAGGGTAGGGCAGGGCAGGGCAGGGCAGGGCAGAGCAGGGCAGGGCAGGGCAGGGAAGGGCAGTGCAGGGCAGGGCAGGGCAGGGCAGGGCAGGGCTGAGCAGAGCAGGGCAGGGCAGGGCAGGGCAGGGAAGGGCAGTGCAGGGCAGGGCAGGGCAGGGCTGAGCAGGGCAGGGCAGGGCAGGGCAGGGCTGAGCAGAGCAGGGCAGGGCAGGGCAGGGCTGAGCAGGGCAGAGCAGGGCAGGGCAGAGCAGGGCAGGGTAGGGCAGGGCAGGGTAGGGCAGGGCAGAGCAGGGCAGGGTAGGGCAGGGCAGGGTAGGGCAGGGCAGAGCAGGGCAGGGCAGGGCTGGGCAGCGCAGGACAGGACAGGGCAGGGCTGAGCATGGCAGGGTTGGGCAGGGCAGGGCAGGGCTGGGCAGGGCAGGACAGGGCAGGGCAGGGCTGAGCAGGGCAGGGCATGGCAGGGCAGGGCAGGGCAGGGCAGGGCTGAGCAGGGCTGGGCAGGGCAGGACAGGGCAGGGCAGGGTAGGGCAGGGCAGGGCAGGGCAGGGCAGGGCTGAGCAGGGCAGGGCTGAGCAGGGCAGGGCAGGGCAGGGCTGAGCAGGGCAGGGCATGGCAGGGCAGGGCAGGGCAGGGCAGGGCTGAGCAGGGCAGGGCAGGGCAGGGCAGGGCAGGGCAGAGCAGGGCAGGGCAGGGCAGGGCTGAGCAGGGCAGAGCAGGGCAGGGCAGGGCTGGGCAGGGCAGAGCAGGGCAGGGCAGGGCAGGGCAGGGCAGGGCAGGGCAGGGCAGGGCTGAGCAGGGCAGGGCAGGGCAGGGCTGGGCAGGGCAGAGCAGGGCAGGGCAGGGCTGAGCAGGGCAGGGCAGGGCAGGGCAGGGCAGGGCTGAGCAGGGCAGGGCAGGGCAGGGTTGGGCAGGGCAGGGCAGGGCAGGGCAGGGCAGGGCTGAGCAGGGCAGGGCAGGGCAGGGCAGGGCAGGGCAGGGCAGGGCAGAGCAGGGCAGGGTAGGGCCGGGCAGGGCTGAGCAGTGCAGGGCAGGGCTGAGCAGAGCAGGGCAGGGCAGGGCAGGGCTGGGCAGGGCAGAGCAGGGCAGGGTAGGGCAGGGCAGGGCAGGGCAGGGCTGAGCAGGGCAGGGCAGAGCAGGGCAGGGCAGGGCAGGGCAGGGCAGGGCAGGGCAGAGCAGGGCAGGGTAGGGCAGGGCAGGGCTGAGCAGAGCAGGGTAGGGCAGGGCTGAGCAGGGCAGGGCAGGGCAGGGCTGGGCAGGGCAGGGCAGGGCAGGGCAGGGCAGAGCAGGGCAGGGTAGGGCAGGGCAGGGCAGGGCAGGGCTGAGCAGGGCAGGGCAGAGCAGGGCAGGGCAGGGCAGGGCAGGGCAGGGCAGGGCAGAGCAGGGCAGGGTAGGGCAGGGCAGGGCTGAGCAGAGCAGGGTAGGGCAGGGCTGAGCAGGGCAGGGCAGGGCAGGGCTGGGCAGGGCAGGGCAGGGCAGGGCTGAGCAGGGCTGGGCAGGGCAGGGCAGAGCAGGGCAGGGCAGAGCAGGGCAGGGTAGGGCAGGGCTGAGCAGGGCAGGGCAGGGCAGGGCAGGGCTGGGCAGGGCAGAGCAGGGCAGGGTAGGGCAGGGCTGAGCAGGGCAGGGCAGGGCAGGGCAGGGCAGGGCAGGGCAGGGCAGGGCTGAGCAGGGCTGGGCAGGACAGGGCAGGGTAGGGCAGGGCAGGGCAGGGCAGGGCAGGGCAGGGCTGGGCAGGGCTGGGCAGGGCAGGGCTGGGCTGAGCAGGGCAGGACAGGGCAGGGTAGGGCAGGGCTGAGCAGGGCAGGGCAGGGCAGGGCAGGGCAGGGCAGGGCAGGGCTGAGCAGGGCTGGGCAGGGCAGGACAGGGCAGGGTAGGGCAGGGCTGAGCAGGGCTGGGCAGGGCAGGACAGGGCAGGGTAGGGCAGGGCTGAGCAGGGCTGGGCAGGGCAGGACAGGGCAGGGTAGGGCAGGGCTGAGCAGGGCAGGGCAGGGCAGGGCAGGGTAGGGCAGGGCAGGGCAGGGCAGGGCAGGGTAGGGCAGGGCTGAGCAGGGCAGGGCAGGGCTGAGCAGGGCTGGGCAGGGCAGGGCAGGGCAGGGCAGGGCAGAGCAGGGCAGGGCAGGGCTGAGCAGGGCTGGGCAGGGCAGGGCAGGGCACGGCAGAGCAGGGCAGGGCAGGGCTGAGCAGGGCAGGGCAGGGCAGGGCAGGGCAGGGCTGAGCAGGGCAGGGCAGGGCAGGGCAGGGCAGGGCTGAGCAGGGCAGGGCAGGGCAGGGCAGGGTAGGGCAGGGCAGGGAATGGCAGGGCAGGGCAGGGCAGGGCAGAGCAGGGCAGGGTAGGGCAGGGCAGGGCATGGCAGGGCAGAGCAGGGCAGGGTAGGGCAGGGCAGGGCAGGGCAGGGCAGGGCAGGGCAGAGCAGGGCAGGGCAGGGCAGGGCAGGGCAGAGCAGGGCAGGGTAGGGCAGGGCTGGGCAGGGCTGAGCAGGGCAGGGCTGAGCAGGGCATGGCAGGGCTGAGCAGGGCAGGGCAGGGCAGGGCAGGGCAGGGCTGAGCAGAGCAGGGCAGGGCAGGGCAGGGCAGGGCAGGGCTGAGCAGGGCAGGGCAGTGCTGGGCAGCGCAGGACAGGGCAGGGCAGGGCTGAGCATGGCAGGACAGGGCAGGGCAGGGCTGAGCATGGCAGGGTTGGGCAGGGCAGGGCAGGGCTGGGCAGGGCAGGACAGGGCAGGGCAGGGCTGAGCAGGGCAGGGCAGGGCAGGGCTGAGCAGGGCAGGGCAGGGCTGGGCAGGGCAGGACAGGGCAGGGCAGGGCTGAGCAGGGGAGGACAGGGCAGGGCAGGGCTGTGCAGGGCAGGGCAGGGCTGGGCAGGGCAGGACAGGGCTGGGCAGGGCTGGGCAGGGCAGGGCAGGGCAGGGCAGGGCAGGGCAGGGCTGAGCAGGGCAGGGCTGAGCAGGGCAGGGCAGGGCTGGGCAGGGCAGGACAGGACAGGGCAGGGCTGAGCAGGGCAGAGCAGGGCAGGGCAGGGCAGGGCTGAGCAGGGCAGGGCAGGGCTGGGCAGGGCTGAGCAGGGCAGGGCAGGGCAGGGCAGGGCAGGGCTGAGCAGGGCAGGGCAGGGCTGGGCAGGGCTGAGCAGGGCAGGGCAGTGCTGGGCAGCGCAGGACAGGGCAGGGCAGGGCTGAGCATGGCAGGGTTGGGCAGGGCAGGGCAGGGCTGAGCAGGGCAGGACAGGGCAGGGTAGGGCAGGGCTGAGCAGGGCAGGGCAGGGCAGGGCAGGGCAGGGCAGGGCAGGGCTAAGCAGGGCTGGGCAGGACAGGGCAGGGCAGGGCTGAGCAGGACAGGGCAGGGTAGGGCAGGGCAGGGCAGGGCTGAGCAGGACAGGGCAGGGTAGGGCAGGGCAGGGCAGGGCTGAGCAGGGCAGGGCAGGGCAGGGCAGGGCAGGGCAGAGCAGGGCAGGGCAGGGCAGGGCAGAGCAGGGCAGAGCAGGGCAGGGCAGGGCAGGGCTGAGCAGGGCAGGGCAGGGCAGGGCAGGGCAGGGCTGAGCAGGGCAGGACAGGGCAGGGTAGGGCAGGGCAGGGCTAAGCAGGGCAGGGCAGGGCAGGGCAGGGCAGGGCTGAGCAGGACAGGGCAGGGCAGGGTAGGGCAGGGCTGAGCAGGGCAGGACAGGGCAGGGTAGGGCAGGGCAGGGCTAAGCAGGGCAGGGCAGGGCAGGGCAGGGCAGGGCTGAGCAGGACAGGGCAGGGTAGGGCAGGGCAGGGCAGGGCTGAGCAGGACAGGGCAGGGCAGGGCAGGGCAGGGCTGAGCAGGACAGGGCAGGGTAGGGCAGGGCAGGGCAGGGCTGAGCAGGGCAGGGCAGGGCAGGGCAGGGCAGGGCAGAGCAGGGCAGGGCAGGGCAGGGCAGAGCAGGGCAGAGCAGGGCAGGGCAGGGCAGGGCTGAGCAGGGCAGGGCAGGGCAGGGCAGGGCAGGGCTGAGCAGGGCAGGGCAGGGCAGGGCAGGGCAGGGCTGAGCAGGGCAGGGCAGGGCAGGGCTGGGCAGGGCAGAGCAGGGCAGGGCAGGGCAGGGTAGGGCAGGGCAGGGCTGAGCAGGGCAGGGCAGGGCTGAGCAGAGCAGGGCAGGGCAGGGCAGGGCTGGGCAGGGCGGAGCAGGGCAGGGTAGGGCAGGGCTGAGCAGGGCAGGACAGGGCAGGGCAGGGCTGAGCAGGGCAGGGCTGGGCAGAGCAGGGCAGGGCAGGGCAGGGCTGAGCAGAGCAGGGCAGGGCAGAGCAGGGCAGGGCAGGGCAGGGCTGAGCAGAGCAGGGCAGGGCAGGGCAGGGCTGGGCAGGGCAGAGCAGGGCAGGGTAGGGCAGGGCTGAGCAGGGCAGGACAGGGCAGGGCAGGGCTGAGCAGGGCAGGGCAGGGCTGGGCAGGGCAGGACAGGGCTGGGCTGAGCAGGGCAGGGCAGGGCAGGGCAGGGCAGGGAAGGGCAGTGCAGGGCAGGGCAGGGCAGGGCTGAGCAGGGCAGGGCTGGGCAGGGCAGGGCAGGGCAGGGCAGGGCTGAGCAGGGCAGGGCAGGGCAGGGCAGGGCTGAGCAGGGCAGAGCAGGGCAGGGCAGGGCAGGGCAGGGCAGGGCTGGGCTGAGCAGGGCAGGGCAGGGCAGGGCAGGGCTGAGCAGGGCAGGGCAGGGCAGGGCTGAGCAGGGCAGGGCAGGGCTGGGCTGAGCAGGGCTGAGCAGGGCAGGGCAGGGCACAGCAGGGAAGGGCAGGGCAGGGCAGGACAGGGTTGGGCAGGACAGGTTTGGGCAGGGCAGGGCAGGACAGGGCAGCCAAGGATGCCACAGGGGGGCTGATTAAGCTGCATGGTGGCCAAGGATGATGCAGGGTGGCCAAGAAGACTGCAGGGTGGCCATGGAGGCTGTAGGGTGGCCAAGAGGCTGCAGGGTGGCCAAGGAAGGCTGCAGGGTGGCCAAGGAGGCTGCAGGGTGGCCAAGGAGGCTGCAGGGTGGCCAAGAGGCTGCAGGGTGGCCAAGGAGGCTGCAGGGTGGCCAAGGAAGGCTGCAGGGTGGCCAAGGAGGCTGCAAGGTGGCCAAGGAAGGCTGCAGGGTGGCCAAGGAAGCTGCAGGGTAGCCAAGGAGGCTGCAGGGTTGCCAATGATGCTGCAGGGTGGCCAAGGAAGCTGCAGGGTGGCCAAGAGGCTGCAGGGTGGCCAAGGAGGCTGCAGGGTGGCCAAGAAAGCAGCAGGGTGGCCAAGGAGGCTGCAGGGTGGCCAAGGAGGCTGCAGGGTAGCCAAGGAGGCTGCAGGGAGGCCAAGGAAGCTGCAGGGTGGCCAAGGAGGCTGCAGGGTGGCCAAGAGGCTGCAGCGTGGCCAAGGAGGCTGCAGGGTGGCCAAGGAGGCTGCAGGGTGGCCAAGGAAGGCTGCAGGGTGGCCAAGGAAGCTGCAGGGTGGCCAAGGAAGGCTGCAGTGTAGCCAAGGAAGCTGCAGGGTGGCCAAGAGGCTGCAGGGTGGCCAAGGAGGCTGCAGGGTGGCCAAGCAGGCTGAAGGGTGGCCAAGGGAGCTGCAGGGTGGCCAAGGATGCTGCAGGGTGGCCAAGGAGGCTGCAGGGTAGCCAAGGAGGCTGCAGGGTGGCCAAGGAGGCTGCAGGGTGGCCAAGAGGCTGCAGGGTGGCCAAGGAAGCTGCAGGGTGGCCAAGGAGGCTGCAGGGTTGCCAATGATGCTGCAGGGTGGCCAAGGAAGCTGCAGGGTGGCCAAGAGGCTGCAGGGTGGCCAAGCAGGCTGCAGGGTGGCCAAGAGGCTGCAGGGTGGCCAAGGAGGCTGCAGGGTGGCCAAGGAAGCTGCAGGGTGGCCAAGGAAGGCTGCAGGGTGGCCAAGAAAGCAGCAGGGTGGCCAAGGAAGCAGCAGGGTGGCCAAGGAAGCAGCAGGGTGGCCAAGGAGGCTGCAGGGTGGCCAAGGAGGCTGCAGGGTGGCCAAGGAAGGCTGCAGGGTGGCGAAGGAGGCTGCAGGGTGGCCAAGAAAGCAGCAGGGTGGCCAAGGAGGCTGCAGGGTGGCCAAGGAGGCTGCAGGGTGGCCAAGGAAGGCTGCAGGGTGGCGAAGGAGGCTGCAGGGTGGCCAAGAAAGCAGCAGGGTGGCCAAGGAGGCTGCAGGGTGGCCAAGGAGGCTGCAGGGTGGCCAAGGAGGCTGCAGAGTGGCCAAGGAAGGCTGCAGGGTGGCCAAGGAGGCTGCAAGGTGGCCAAGGAAGGCTGCAGGGTGGCCAAGGAAGCTGCAGGGTAGCCAAGGAGGCTGCAGGGTGGCCAAGGAGGCTGCAGGGTGGCCAAGAAAGCAGCAGGGTGGCCAAGGAGGCTGCAGGGTGGCCAAGGAGGCTGCAGGGTGGCCAAGAAAGCAGCAGGGTGGCCAAGGAGGCTGCAGGGTGGCCAAGGAGGCTGCAGGGTAGCCAAGGAGGCTGCAGGGAGGCCAAGGAAGCTGCAGGGTGGCCAAGGAGGCTGCAGGGTGGCCAAGCAGGCTGAAGGGTGGCCAAGGAGGCTGCAGGGTGGCCAAGCAGGCTGAAGGGTGGCCAAGGGAGCTGCAGGGTGGCCAAGGAAGCTGCAGGGTGGCCAAGGGAGCTGCAGGGTGGCCAAGGATGCTGCAGGGTAGCCAAGGAGGCTGCAGGGAGGCCAAGGAAGCTGCAGGGTGGCCAAGGAGGCTGCAGAGTTGCCAAGCAGGCTGCAGGGTGGCCAAGGAGGCTGCAGGGTGGCCAAGCAGGCTGAAGGGTGGCCAAGGGAGCTGCAGGGTGGCCAAGGATGCTGCAGGGTGGCCAAGGAGGCTGCAGTGTAGCCAAGGAGGCTGCAGGGTGGCCAAGAAAGCAGCAGGGTGGCCAAGGATGCTGCAGGGTGGCCAAGAGGCTGCAGGGTGGCCAAGGAAGCTGCAGGGTGGCCAAGGAGGCTGCAGGGTTGCCAATGATGCTGCAGGGTGGCCAAGAGGCTGCAGGGTGGCCAAGAGGCTGCAGGGTGGCCAAGGAGGCTGCAGGGTGGCCAAGGAGGCTGCAGGGTTGCCAATGATGCTGCAGGGTGGCCAAGGAAGCTGCAGGGTAGCCAAGGAGGCTGCAGGGTTGCCAATGATGCTGCAGGGTGGCCAAGGAAGCTGCAGGGTGGCCAAGAGGCTGCAGGGTGGCCAAGGAGGCTGCAGGGTGGCCAAGGAGGCTGCAGGGTGGCCAAGGAAGCTGCAGGGTGGACAAGGAAGCTGCAGGGTGGACAAGGAAGCTGCAGGGTGGCCAAGGAGGCTGCAGGGTAGCCAAGGAGGCTGCAGGGTGGCCAAGGAAGCTGCAGGGTTGCCAATGATGCTGCAGGGTGGCCAAGGAGGCTGCAGGGTGGCCAAGGAGGCTGCAGAGTGGCGAAGGAGGCTGCAGGGTGGCCAAGGAGGCTGCAGGGTGGCCAAGGAGGCTGCAGGGTGGCGAAGGAGGCTGCAGGGTGGCCAAGGAGGCTGCAGGGTGGCCAAGGAAGCTGCAGGGTGGCCAAGGAGGCTGCAGGGTGGCCAAGGAAGGCTGCAGGGTGGCCAAGGAAGCTGCAGGGTGGCCAAGGAGGCTGCAGGGTGGCCAAGGAGGCTGCAGGGTGGCCAAGGAGGCTGCAGAGTGGCCAAAGAGGCTGCAGGGTGGCCAAGGAAGCTGCAGGGTGGCCAAGGAGGCTGCAGGGTGGCCAAGAGGCTGCAGGGTGGCCAAGGATGCTGCAGGGTGGCCAAGGAAGGCTGCAGGGTGGCCAAGAAAGCAGCAGGGTGGCCAAGGAGGCTGCAGGGTGGCCAAGGAAGGCTGCAGGGTGGCGAAGGAGGCTGCAGGGTGGCCAAGGAGGCTGCAGGGTGGCCAAGGAAGCTGCAGGGTGGCCAAGGAGGCTGCAGGGTGGCCAAGGAAGGCTGCAGGGTGGCGAAGGAGGCTGCAGGGTGGCCAAGAAAGCAGCAGGGTGGCCAAGGAGGCTGCAGGGTGGCCAAGGAGGCTGCAGAGTGGCCAAGGAAGGCTGCAGGGTGGCGAAGGAGGCTGCAGGGTGGCGAAGGAGGCTGCAGGGTGGCCAAAGAGGCTGCAGGGTGGCCAAGGAGGCTGCAGGGTGGCCAAGGAAGCTGCAGGGTGGCCAAGGAGGCTGCAGGGTGGCCAAAGAGGCTGCAGGGTGGCCCAGGAAGGCTGCAGGGTGGCCAAGGAATGCTGCAGGGTGGCCAAGAGGCTGCAGGGTGGCCAAGGAGGCTGCAGGGTGGCCAAGGAGGCTGCAGGGTGGCCAAGGATGCTGCAGGTAGCCCAGGAGCTCCCTTCACGGGGCCGTGGCTGCAGCTGGGGCAGGGGCAGAGCAGGGCCTGAGCCCTGGGCCCTGCTGGACACTTGCTTTGTTTTCAAACAGGTCCGGAGATGAAGTCAGGAGCTGGGATGCAAGCAGGTATGGACCCGGGGAGCTGCTGCCCCCTCCCGGCCCAGCCCCTGCCCCCAGCCACCCTGCAGCCTCCCCAGCAGCACAGGGCAGGGCAGGGCCAGCCAGGGGCTAGGGCAAGTGCAGGCCATGGGCTGGCAGGCTGGAGCAGGGCAGGGCTCAGCTCTCTGTGCCCCCAGCAGGGCAGGGCTCAGCTCTCTGTGCCCCCAGCAGGACAGGGCTCAGCTCCTCCTCTCTGTGCCCCCAGCAGGGCAGGGCTCAGCTCCTCCTCTCTGTGCCCCCAGCAGGGCAGGGCTCAGCTCCTCCTCTCTGTGCCCCCAGCAGGGCAGAGCTCAGCTCAGCTCTCTGTGCCCCCAGCAGGGCAGAGCTCAGCTCCTCCTCTCTGTGCCCCCAGCAGGGCAGGGCTCAGCTCCTCCTCTCTGTGCCCCCAGCAGGGCAGAGCTCAGCTCCTCCTCTCTGTGCCCCCAGCAGGGCAGAGCTCAGCTCCTCCTCTCTGTGCCCCCAGCAGGGCAGGGCTCAGCTCAGCTCTCTGTGCCCCCAGCAGGGCAGGGCTCAGCTCCTCCTCTCTGTGCCCCCAGCAGGGCAGGGCTCAGCTCCTCCTCTCTGTGCCCCCAGCAGGGCAGAGCTCAGCTCCTCCTCTCTGTGCCCCCAGCAGGGCAGGGCTCAGCTCCTCCTCTCTGTGCCCCCAGCAGGGCTATTCAGAGGCCAAAAACAGGAGGGAGAGGGACAGGTCCCAGGGTGAGCTGCAGGCTTTGTCTCAGTGTCTTGGGAGAGCTTGGCCAGCAGCTGGCACAGCTGGAGGGCAGCTGGGGATGTGCTGCCCTTGAGCCTTCCTCATCCTCCTCTCCAGGCTCTCTGGGGAGCCTGCAGGCAGCACTCTGCTCCTCCTGCCCTCACCCTCAGGCCCCAGCTGCTGCTTCCCCTCTGCCCTCCTGCCGGCCCCTGGGGGTTGCAGCCCAGCAGAGTCCCAGGGGGCTTCCCCCAGCCCCCTGCCCTGCATGATCCTCCAGCACCTTCATCACCATCACTGCCTGCTCCTCACTGAGCCCTGCCTGGCAGAGCCTGCCCTGGAACTGGGGGAGAGCAGGGGCTGGGGAAGAGCAGGGGGTGAGGGAGAGCAGGGGGTGGGGGACAGCAGGGGGTGGGGGAGAGTAGGGGGTGAGGGACAGCAGGGGGTGAGGGAGAGCAGGGGCTGGGGGAGAGCAGAGGGTGAGGGAGAGCAGGGGGTGAGGGAGAGCAGGGGCTGGAGGACAGCAGGGGCTGGGGGACAGCAGGGGCTGGGGGACAGCAGGGGCTGGGGGACAGCAGGCACTCTGAGGGTCACCAGGCACAGGTCAGCAGGGGCAGCAGGCTGCTGCCTCCTCAGCCTTTTGCTCCATATTCCCCTGGGAGAGCCAAAACTCCCCAGGCTGAGTGGCCAGCAGTGGTTGGAGCCCCCCAGAGAAGGCAGGGGCAGTGAGCCTGCTGCTGTGGGGCTGGGCTGAGAGCATCACAGAGCAGTCAGGTGGGAAAAGACCTTCAGGGCCCTGGCCCTGGGGAGGAACAACCTCCTGCAGCAGCACAGGGCAGGGGGAAGCTGCTGGCAAGCAGCTCCAAGCTCTCAGCTGGCAGGGCTGCAATCCTCCCCCCCCTCTGTCCTTGCTCCCTGGCTTTGGGTTGCTTTGGGGTCTGCCCAGGTGGGGGCTGGGGGCAGCCTGGCTGCTGCTGCTTGCAGGCTTTGTGGGGCTGAGAGCCTGAGTGGAGCCAGCAGGGTGGTGGGGAGGGATGGGGAGGGATGGGGAGAGAGGGAGAGGAGCCTCTGGGGTCACCCCAAGCAGCAGGAGGGCTGAGCCTGCCTCTCCCAGCACAGGTCCAGGGGTAGGGAGAGGCTCCAGGAGGAGCTGCACCCTGAGCAGCCTCTGCAGCAAGCCAGGGCTGAGGCTCTGCCCTGCTGGCTCTGGGGGTTGCTGCTTTGAAGCCCTCTGTGCGGTGATCAGATTCAGCCTGGGGTGCTGGGGAGCTGCAGACATCAAAGCAGGAGGCTCTGGGAGCCTCTGCCCAGCGTGGGAGCTGAATCCACCTGGGACTTTCCCCCAGCCCCAGGGCTTGGCCTGGGCTGAACCCACGGCAGGGGAGGTGCAGAGCTGCCTGCAGCCCTCCCTGGGATGGGAGGGGAGCTGTGAAGGACACAGCTGAGAGGGTTGTGGGCAGTGGGGCAGGGGCTGGTTGGAGGCCTGCAGCTCCTGGTGGATCCGTGGGTGGGGGCAGGGGCACAGGACCGAGGGCAGCCCTGTGCCCTGCCCCCGGCTGATGGCTGCCCTCTGTCGCCCCTGCAGAGGCGGTGCCCATGGCGGTGGTGATCGGCGTGGCCGTGGGGGCCGGCGTGGCCGTCCTGGTGCTGCTGGCCACCATCGTCGCCTTCTGCTGCGCTCGGTCCCAGCGGAGTAAGTGAGCCCAGGGCTCGGGCTGCAGCCGGGGGGGACAGGGGGGGAGAGAAAGGGAGCCCCAAGGGGACCACAGGCTGGGTAACACATCCTGCCTGGGGCAGCAATGTGCCCTGGGGGCCAAGAGTGCCAAGGGGGTCCTGGGGGGTGTTCAGAGTGTGGCCAGCAGAGCCAGGGAGCTTCTCCTCCCCCTCTGCTCTGCCCTGCTGAGACCTCCCCTGCAAGGCTGCATCCAGCTCTGGGCTGCCCAGCTCAGGAGGGACAGGGATCTGCTGCAGAGAGGCCAAGGGAGGGCTGCAAGGCTGCTGAAGGGACTGCAGCACTGCCTGGGGAGGAGAGGCTGAGAGCCCTGGGGCTGTTCAGGCTGCAGAGGAGAAGGCTGAGAGGGATCTGATCAATGTCTCTCAAGAGCTGAGGGCTGGGGGTCAGGAGGGAGGGGACAGGGCCAGGCTCTGCTCAGCTGCACCCTGGGCTAGGCCAAGGAGCAAGGGATGGAAAGTGCAGCCCAGGAGGCTGCAGCTCAGCAGGAGGAGGAACTTCTGCCCTGGGAGGCTCCCAGAGGCCTGGAGCAGGCTGCCCAGAGAGGTTGTGGAGTCTCCTTCCCTGGAGCCTTCCCAGCCCTGCCTGGATGTGTTCTGTGTGACCTGGGCTGGAACCTGTGCTGCTGCTCTGGCAGTGAGTTGCTCGGCCTGGAGAAGAGGAGGCTCAGGGGAGACCTTCTTGCTCTCTCCAACTCCCTGAAGGAAGGCTGTAGCCAGAGGGGGGTTGGTCTCTTCTCCCAGGCACCCAGCACCAGGACAAGAGCACACAGTCTCAAGCTGGGTACAGAGTGGAGAAGTCTTTGTGGGGGGTGGGAAACAGAGCTGGTGCAACTACAGCCCAGCCAAGCTTCTCCAGTGCTTGATCCCTTGGATTCCCAGGGGTGGAGCAGGGGTGAAGGGATGGGAGAGGGGACTGGGGATCATAGAATCAATGAGGTTGGGAAAGACCTCAGAGCTCATCAAGTCAAGATGGAGCTCTGCAGAAGGAGGCTCCTGGAGCTCTGCAGCAGGAGGCTGCTGGAGCACTGCAGCAGGAGGCTGCTGGAGCTCTGCAGCAGGAGGCTGCTGGAGCTCTGCAGCAGGAGGCTGCTGGAGCTCTGCAGCAAGAGGCTGCTGGAGCACTGCAGCAGGAGGCTGCTGGAGCTCTGCAGCAGGAGGCTCCTGGAGCACTGCAGCAGGAGGCTGCTGGAGCTCTGCAGCAGGAGGCTGCTGGAGCACTGCAGCAGGAGGGTCCTGGAGCTCTGCAGCAGGAGGCTCCTGGAGCTCTGCAGCAGGAGGCTGCTGGAGCACTGCAGCAGGAGGGTCCTGGAGCACTGCAGCAGGAGGCTGCTGGAGCACTGCAGCAGGAGGGTCCTGGAGCTCTGCAGCAGGAGGCTCCTGGAGCTCTGCAGCAGGAGGCTGCTGGAGCACTGCAGCAGGAGGGTCCTGGAGCACTGCAGCAGGAGGCTGTTGGAGCACTGCAGCAGGAGGGTCCTGGAGCACTGCAGCAGGAGGGTCCTGGAGCACTGCAGCAGGAGGGTCCTGGAGCACTGCAGCAGGAGGCTCCTGGAGCTCTGCAGCAGGAGGCTGCTGGAGCACTGCAGCAGGAGGCGGTTGGAGCACTGCAGCAGGAGGCTCCTGGAGCACTGCAGCAGGAGGCTGTTCGAGCACTGCAGCAGGAGGCTGCTGGAGCACTGCAGCAGGAGGCTCCTGGAGCACTGCAGCAGGAGGCTGCTGGAGCTCTGCAGCAGGAGAGTCCTGGAGCACTGCAGCAGGAGGCTGCTGGAGCACTGCAGCAGGAGGCTGTTGGAGCACTGCAGCAGGAGGCTGATGGAGCACTGCAGCAGGAGGCTGCTGGAACACTGCAGCAGGAGGCTGTTGGAGCACTGCAGCAGGAGGCTGCTGGAGCACTGCAGCAGGAGGCTGATAGAGCACTGCAGCAGAAGGCTGCTAGAGCACTGCAGCAGGAGAGTCCTGGAGTACTGCAGGAGGAGGCTGCTAGAGCACTGCAGCAGGAGGGTCCTGGAGCACTGCAGCAGGAGGCTGCTGGAGCTCTGCAGCAGGAGGGTCCTGGAGTACTGCAGCAGGAGGCTGATGGAGCACTGCAGCAGGAGGCTGCTGGAGCACTGCAGCAGGAGGCTGCTGGAGCACTGCAGCAGGAGGGTCCTGAAGCACTGCAGCAGGAGGTTCCTGGAGCTCTGCAGCAGGAGGCTCCTGGAGCACTGCAGCAGGAGAGTCCTGGAGTACTGCAGCAGGAGGCTCCTGGAGCTCTGCAGCAGGAGGGTCCTGGAGCTCTGCAGCAGGAGGCTGCTGGAAGACTGCAGTAGGAGGCTGCTGGATCTCTGCAGTAGGAGGTTGCTGTAGCACTGCAGCAGGAGGGTCCTAGAGCACTGCAGCAGGAGGCTGCTGGAGCACTGCAGCAGGAGGCAGATAGAGCACTGCAGCAGGAGGCTGATAGAGCACTGCAGCAGGAGGCTGCTGGAGCACTGCAGCAGGAGGCTCCTGGAGCACTGCAGCAGGAGGCTGCTGGAGGTCTGCAGCAGGAGGCTGATAGAGCACTGCAGCAGGAGGCTGATAGAGCACTGCAGCAGGAGGCTGCTGGAGCTCTGCAGCAGGAGGCTGCTGGAGCACTGCAGCAGGAGGCTGATGGAGCTCTGCAGCAGGAGGCTGCTGGAGCACTGCAGCAGGAGGCTGCTGGAGCTCTGTAGCAGGAGGCTGGTGGAGCTCTGCAGCAGGAGGCTGCTGGAGCACTGCAGCAGGAGGCTGGTGGAGCTCTGCAGCAGGAGGCTGCTGGAGCACTGCAGCAGGAGGCTGCTGGAGGTCTGCAGCAGGAGGCTGATAGAGCACTGCAGCAGGAGGCTGATAGAGCACTGCAGCAGGAGGCTGCTGGAGCTCTGCAGCAGGAGGCTGCTGGAGGTCTGCAGCAGGAGGCTGATAGAGCACTGCAGCAGGAGGCTGCTGGAGCTCTGCAGCAGGAGGCTGCTGGAGCTCTGCAGCAGGAGGCTGCTGGAGCACTGCAGCAGGAGGCTGATAAAGCAGTGCAGCAGGAGGCTGCTGGAGCTCTGCAGCAGGAGGCTGATAGAGCAGTGCAGCAGGAGGCTGCTGGAGCTCTGCAGCAGGAGGCTGCTGGAGCACTGCAGCAGGAGGCTCGTGGACCTCTGCAGCAGGAGGCTGATAGAGCAGTGCAGCAGGAGGCTGCTGGAGATTTGTAGCAGGAGGGTCCTGGAGCTCTGCAGCAGGAGGCTCCTGGAGCACTGCAGCAGGAGGCTGATAGAGCAGTGCAGCAGGAGGCTGCTGGAGATTTGTAGCAGGAGGGTCCTGGAGCTCTGCAGCAGGAGGCTCCTGGAGCACTGCAGCAGGAGGCTCGTGGACCTCTGCAGCAGGAGGTTGCTGGAGCACTGCAGCAGGAGGCTGCTGGAGCTCTGCAGCAGGAGGCTGATAGAGCAGTGCAGCAGGAGGCTGCTGGAGATTTGTAGCAGGAGGGTCCTGGAGCTCTGCAGCAGGAGGCTCGTGGACCTCTGCAGCAGGAGGCTGCTGGAGCTCTGCAGCAGGAGGCAGATAGAGCACTGCAGCAGGAGGCTGCTGGAGCACTGCAGCAGGAGACTCCTGGAGCTCCAAAGGCTGTGCTCAGCTGCAGGTCAATGACCTCAGTTGCTCAGCCTTCATCTATTGATCACAGCTCAGATGGTGTCAGGGGCTGGAAGGGACCTCTGGAGAGCTTCCAGCCCAGGCCCTGCCAGAGCAGCAGCACAGAGCCCAGCCCAGGTCACACATCCAGACTGGGCTGGGGAGGCTCCAGAGAAGGAGGCCCCACAGCCTCTCTGGGCAGCCTGAGGGTGCTCCTGGGGGCTGTGCCCTGGCCTAACCCCTGCCCTCTGCCCTCTCTGGCAGATCTGAAGGGGGTGGTGTCAGCCAGGAACGACATCCGCGTGGAGATCGTCCACAAGGAGCCGGCGGCGGGCAGGGAGGCCGAGGAGCACCCCAGCATCAAGCAGCTGATGGTAAGGAAGGAAGGAAGGAAAGGAAGGAACTCCTCCCCTCACAGGCAGCTGCCCTGAGCAAGGGCCATGGCCACAACCCAGGCAGCAGGGGGTCTCCTGGGCACCCTTCAGAGAGCTACAGCTGCAGGCATCACTCTGTGCCCCTGGCCGGGGCACCCCAAGGGGCAGCCTGGCCTGGGGGTGCTCATCAAACTGGTGACACATGGGTGTGATGGGTGACCACTGGATGGATACAGAACTGGCCTGATGGCTGCACCCAGAGAGTGGCTGTCCATGGCTCCATGTCCCAGGGGAGGCCAGGGACAAGCAGAGTCCCTCAGGGATCAGTCCTGGGCCCAGGCTTGTTCAACATCTCTGTGGGTGCCATGGACAGTGGCACTGAGTGCAGCCTCAGCAGGGTTGCTGATGACACCAAGCTGTGTGGTGCAGCAGACAGCTGGAGGAAAGGGATCCATCCAGAGGGAGCTGGACAGGCTGCAGAGCTGGGCACAAGCCAACCTCAGGAGGTTCAACAAGAGCAAGGGCAGGGTCCTGCAGCTGGGGGGAGGCAATCCCAGGCACAAATCCAGGCTGGGCAGGGACTGGCTGGAAAGCAGCCCTGAGGAGAGAGCCTTGGGGGTGCTGGGGGAGGAGAAGCTCACCAGGAGCTCTCAGTCTGCACTTGCAGCCCAGAAAGCCAAGCAGAGCCTGGGCTGCAGCAGGAGAAGTGTGGCCAGCAGGGCAGGGGAGGTGATTCTCCCCCTCTGCTCAGCTCTGGGGAAACCCCACCTGGAGTACTGCCTCCAGTTCTGGAGCCCCTATGGCAAGAGGGATCTGGAAGGGCTGGAAGGTGTCCAGAGCAGGGCCAGGAGGAGGAGCAGAGGGCTGGAGCTGCTCTGCTGTGAGGACAGACTGAAGGAGTTGGGGCTGTTCAGTCTGCAGAAGAGAAGGCTCCCAGGTGACCTCATTGTGGCCTTCCAGGATCTGCAGGGGGCTCCAGGAAGGCTGGGGAGGGACTGCTGAGGATCTCAGGCAGTGCTAGGACTAGGGGGAATGGAATGAAGCTGGAGGTGGGGAGATTGAGGCTGGAGGGGAGGAGGAAGTTCTTCCCCAGGAGAGTGGTGAAGCCCTGGAATGGGTTGTGCAGGGAGGTGGTTGAGGCCCCAGCCCTGGAGGTGTTTGCAGCCAGGCTGGCTGAGGCTGTGGCCAGGCTGATCTAGTGTGGGGTGTCCCTGCCCATGGCAGGGGGTTGGGACTGGCTGATCCTTGTGGTCCCTTCCAACCCTGACTGATTCTATGATACTATGATACTATGATCACCTGGCTGGGGTCACCTCCCTGAGCCCTGAGGGCACCAAACAGCATGGCCAAGGGCACAGGTGGGGGTGGCTGAGAGCCCAGGGAGTCCAGCCTCAGCCCCATGGCTCAGCAGCACGTCCTGGAACGGGGAGCTGGGCGCTGGGCGCTGGGCGCTGGGAGCTGGGCGCTGGGAGCTGGGCGCTGGGAGCTGGGCGCTGGGAGCTGGGCGCTGGGCGCTGGGCGCTGGGAGCTGCGCTTTGGAGCTGGAGGTGTTGGCTTGCCTGGGGCCTCAGCGCCCTCTGGTGGATCCTGAGCTCACTGCAAGCCCCGAATGGGAACTGCCTGCAGGGGAAGGCCCTGGGGGGTGCTGGGTGGCAGCAGCTGGAGAGGAGCCAGGGGGTGCCCAGCTGGGCAAGAAGGCCACCAGCAGCCTGGCCTGAAGCAGCAATGGTGTGGGCAGCAGGAGCAGGGCAGGGATTGTGCCCCTGGGCTGGGCACTGCTGAGGCCACCCCTGGAGTGCTGCCTTCAGCTCTGGGCTCCTGGCTGCCAGCAGGAGCTGGAGAGGCTGCAGCAGGGCCAGGGAAGGGCAAGGAAGCTGGGGAAGGGTCTGGAGAAGAGGGCTGGGGAGGAGCAGCTGAGGGAGCTGGGGGTGGTGAGGCTGGAGGGGAGGAGGCTGAGGGAGACCTCCTTGCTCTCTGCAGCTCCCTGCAAGGAGGCTGGAGCCAGGTGGGGCTTGGGCTCTGCTCCCAGATACCAAGGGACAGGAGAAGAGGCAATGGCCTCAGGCTGCCCCAGGGGAGGTTCAGGTTGGCCCTGAGGAACAATTTCTTCCCCTTGAGGGTTGTCCAGGCCTGGCCCAGGCTGCCCAGGGCAGAGGTGCAGTCCCCAGCCCTGAGGCCTGGTTTGGGGCTGTGAATTCCATGGCTCTCAGAGAGCTTTGCTGCCTCCCTGCCACAGCTCAGGTGCTCTAAGTCATTGCCTTTAATGCCTCTACCAAAGGCTTGCAGGAGGGGAACAGAAAATGCTGCAGGCTGGCTTCCCACAACCACTTCTTGTGTCAGAGGAAGAGAAGGAGCTGAGCATTTGGGTAACCAGAGAGGATTCAGAGGCTGGTTTGAAGCTCTCTTCCCAGTGCCAAGGCAGTGACCCCCCCCCAGGATCCATCCAGGAGGGGATGAAAGGCAGCTGAGGACTGGGGGTGGGGGGGGAGATGATTATTTGGCTTCTCCACATCAGGAAGGGTAATGAAAGCTGAGGACTAACTCATGTGGTCACCATTCAAAGGCAGAGAGATGGCTGAGGGCAGCCTGGGCTGGTGGGAGGGGTCCCTGCCCATGGCAGGGGCTTGGCACGGGATGAGCTTGGAAGTCCCTTCCAAGCCAACCCACTGCAGGAGCCTCTGGAGGCAGCACATCAGCCACCCCCAGGGGTCCCTGAGGAGGAAGACATTGACTCAGCTCAGCTGCAAGGAAGCTTTCCAAACCCCTCCAGCCTCCTCCTGACCTCCTGGCCTGGGCCAGACCCCAGCCCCAGGGTGGGGAAAGCCTCCAGGGCAGGGCCAGGGTCAAGGCTTGGACAAGATGGAAAGGTCTGGGTGGGAAGGGACCCCTCAAGGCCACCCAGTCCAAGCCAGCAGGGACACCCCCAAGCAGAGCAGGCTGCTGAGAGCCCCAGCCTGCCCTGCAGTGCTGCCAGCCATGGGGCATGAAGGGTTCCACCTGAATGCCAGCAGTGGGGCAAGGCCAGAGGGTGCTTGGGGTCGATGGAAGAGGCCAAGTTCAGCCTGGGAGGGAAGGATGAGAAGAGGGAAGGGACAGAACCCCCCTGGGGGTTGCTTCAGGCAGGTGTGGAGCCCCAAGGCTGGAAAGGATTCACTTCCCCCTCACCTCCACCTGGGTTAGTCCCCAAAAGAGAGGGGAAAGCCAGGAGCAAAGCCTCGGGCTCAGGTGGGGGTTTGGTGCCCACCCAGCCCTGCTGCCCCCCACACTGTCCCTCTGTGGTGTCCCTGGGCACAGCCTCTCACCCAGCTGCTGGCTGAGCCCCCTGGCTGCCCTGGGGCAGGGGGGGAGGGCTGGGGCTCCCCCCAGGGAGATGCTGACCCCCAGCTGCCTCCTTCCCCAGATGGAGAGGGGGGAGTTCCAGCAGGACTCGGTGCTGAAGCAGCTGGAGGTGCTGAAGGAGGAGGAGAAGGAGTTCCAGAACCTAAAGGTGAGAGGACCCCAGGGCCATGGTCCCCCCCCCTGCCCCTCTCTGCCCCATTGGCAGCTGTGGCTCTGAGCCCCCCCTGGGTCACTCCTGCAGCACCTGGCTGAGGTGGTGGCAGCCTGAGGTGCTGAGCACCCAGCCCTGTGCCCCCATGGGGCAGGACCCAGCTGCACCTCTGCCAGGCTGCCTGGGCTGGTGCTGTGTCCCCTGGGGTCACCCAGTCCCAGCCCAGGGAGGAAGGTTCTGGCCCCCCCGGGCTTCTGTTGCAGTCTGGAGAACAGGGAAGTAGGGGAGGGGGGATGGAAGGAGCTCCCTGTGCGGCTGTGCCCCTGCCTGGGAGGCCCTGGGGGCAGGAGGAGATGCTCTGGGGCTGGGGGTGGGGTCTGAGGGTCTGCTCCTGCACACCTGGGAGAGGAGAAGGCTGCAGGGGGAGCTCAGAGCTAGGAGAGGAGAAGGCTGCAGGGAGAGCTCAGAGCTGGGAGAGGAGAAGGCTCCAGGGAGAGCTCAGAGCTGGGGGAGGAGAAGGCTCCAGGGAGAGCTCAGAGCTGGGAGAGGAGAAGGCTCCAGGGAGAGCTCAGAGCTGGGAGAGGAGAAGGCTCCAGGGAGAGCTCAGAGCTGGGAGAGGAGAAGGCTGCAGGGAGAGCTCAGAGCTGGGAGAGGAGAAGGCTCCAGGGAGAGCTCAGAGCTGGGGGAGGAGAAGGCTCCAGGGAGAGCTCAGAGCTGGGAGAGGAGAAGGCTCCAGGGAGAGCTCAGAGCTGGGAGAGGAGAAGGCTCCAGGGAGAGCTCAGAGCTGGGAGAGGAGAAGGCTCCAGGCAGACTTCAGAGCAGCCTCCCAGTACCTGAAGGGCTCCAGGGGAGCTGGGGAGGGACTCTGGACAAGGGCTGGGAGTGCCAGGCTGAGGAACAATGGCTTTGAGCTGGGAGAGAGGAGATTGAGAGTGGAGATGAGGAAGAAATTGTTGAGGGTGAGGCTGGGGAGACTCTGGCACAGGCTGTGGCTGTCCCCTGCCTGGAGGTGTTCAGGGCCAGGCTGGATGAGGCCCTGAGCAGCCTGGGCTGGGGGGAGGGGTCCCTGCCCATGGCACTGGATGAGCTTTGGGGTCTCCTCCAACCCAACCCAAGCTATTCTGGGACTCCCTGAGCAGCCAAGCCCCCAGGCTGGCTCTGGGGGCTCCTTCCCGAGGGGCAGCAGCAGGATTTGGCTGATTCCCCTTGTGCAGAGCTGGAATGAATTGATCCTGCAGCCAGCACTGCCTGCAGCAGAGAGCCAGGGAGGAGAGAGACCAAAACCGGGGGGAAAGAGGCCAGAAAGTGCCCTGGAGCTGTGCCTGGGGCAGGGACAGAGAGGCAGCAGGGGGGGAACTCAGACACCCCCCTGGGGGACAGCAGCAGGGCACAGGGCAGTGGTGGACACCAGGGTGGGCAGCAGCAGGGCACAGGGCAGTGGTGGACACCAGGGTGGAGAAGAGGAGGGCACAGGGCAGTGGTGGACACCAGGGTGGAGAGCAGCAGGGCACAGAGCAGTGGTGGACACCAGGGTAGACAAGAGGAGGGCACAGGGCAGTGGTGGACACCAGGGTGGACAGCAGCAGGGCACAGAGCAGTGGTGGACACCAGGGTGGACAGCAGCAGGGCACAGAGCAGTGGTGGACACCAGGGTGGACAAGAGGAGGGCACAGAGCAGTGGTGGACACCAGGGTGGACAACAGCAGGGCAGAAGGGAGTGCTGGACACCAGGGTGGAGAAGAGCAGGGCAGAGAGGAGTGGTGGACACCAGGGTGGAGGAGTGGTTACCGCCAAAGGGGATGGCAGTAGCACCAAGAGGAGTGGTGGGCACCGAAGCGTCTGGCAGCAGCGCCCAGGGGAGTGGTGGGCACCAAAGGGGCTGGCAGCAGGGCACAGAGCAGTGGTGGGCACCAAAGGGGCTGGCAGCAGGGCACAGAGCAGTGGTGGGCACCAAAGGGGCTGGCAGCAGTGCCCAGGGGAGTTGTGGGCACCAAAGGGGCTGGCAGCAGTGCCCAGGGGAGTGGTGGGCACCAAAGGGGCTGGCAGCAGCGCCCAGGGGAGTGGTGGGCACCGAAGGGGCTGGCAGCAGCACCCAGAGGAGTGGTGGACACCAAAGGGGCTGGCAGCAGTGCCCAGGGGAGTGGTGGGCACCGAGAGGGGCTGGCAGCAGCGCCCAGGGGAGTGGTGGACACCAAAGGGTCTGGCAGCAGCGCCCAGGGGAGTGGTGGACACCGAAGGGGATGGCAGCAGGGCACAGAGCAGTGGTGGACACCAAAGGGTCTGGCAGCAGCGCCCAGGGGAGTGGTGGGCACCGAAGGGGCTGGCAGCAGCACCCAGAGGAGTGGTGGACACCAAAGGGTCTGGCAGCAGCGCCCAGGGGAGTGGTGGGCACCGAAGGGGCTGGCAGCAGCACCCAGGGGAGTGGTGGACACCAGGGTGGAGAAGAGCAGGGCACAGAGGAGTGGTTACCACCAAAGGGGATGGCAGTAGCACCAAGAGGAGTGGTGGGCACCGAAGGGGCTGGCAGCAGCGCCCAGGGGAGTGGTGGGCACCAAAGGGGCTGGCAGCAGTGCCCAGGGGAGTGGTGGACACCAGGGTGGGAGGCAGCAGGGCAGAGAGGAGTGGTGGACACCAGGGTGGAGAAGAGCAGGGCACAGAGGAGTGGTTACCACCAAAGGGGATGGCAGTAGCACCAAGAGGAGTGGTGGACACCGAAGGGGCTGGCAGCAGCGCCCAGGGGAGTGGTGGGCACCGAAGGGGCTGGCAGCAGCACCCAGAGGAGTGGTGGGCACCAAAGGGGCTGGCAGCAGCGCCCAGGGGAGTGGTGGGCACCAAAGGGGCTGGCAGCAGCACCCAGAGGAGTGGTGGGCACCGAAGCGTCTGGCAGCAGCGCCCAGGGGAGTGGTGGGCACCAAAGGGGCTGGCAGCAGGGCACAGAGCAGTGGTGGGCACCAAAGGGGCTGGCAGCAGTGCCCAGGGGAGTGGTGGGCACCAAAGGGGCTGGCAGCAGCGCCCAGAGGCCCCCTGGTCACCCCCTCCCCCCCCGTCTCCGCCCCCCAGGACCCCACCAACGGCTACTACAGCGTGAACACCTTCTCGGAGCACCACTCGCCGCCCAGCATCTCGCTGTCGGGCTGCCCGGCGGAGCTGCGGCCGGCCGGCAAGCAGCGGGTGCCCACGGGGATGTCCTTCACCAACCTCTACAGCACCCTGAGCGGCCAGAGCCGCCTCTACGACTACAGCCAGCGCTTCGTGCTGGGCATGGGCAGCAGCTCCATCGAGCTGTGCGAGCGGGAGTTCCAGCGCGGCTCGCTGAGCGACAGCAGCTCCTTCCTGGACACGCAGTGCGACAGCAGCGTCAGCAGCGCCGGCAGGCAGGAGCCCTGCGCCCACTCCGACAAAGCCAGCAAGGCCTCCGCCTCCTCCTCCCACCACTCCCACTCCTCCTCCCAGAACTCCGACCCCAGCCGCCCCCTCCAGAGGAGGATGCAGACGCACGTCTGAGCCCTGCCCGCCCAGCCCCGCCGCGGGGAGCCGCCGCGGGGCGCCGGGGACCTTCCCCCCACGCTGCTCCGCAGCCTTCCTGGGGGGCTTCGGAACCTCGGGGAGGGGCTTGAGAACCTGCAAGGGTCGGTTGGGACCTTCCCCGGATGCTCCACAGCCTCCTGGGGTGCTTCAGAACCTCGGGGAGGGGCTTGAGAACCTGCAAGGGTCGGTTGGGAACGTTCAAGGGATGCTTAGGAACTTCCAGAGGGTGCTTGGGACCTTCCCTCCATGCTCCACAGCCTCCTGGGGGGCTTGAGACCCTGCAAGGGTCGGTTGGGAACGTTCAAGGGATGCTTAGGAACTTCCAGAGGGTGCTTGGGACCTTCCCTCCATGCTCCACAGCCTCCTGGGGGGCTTGAGACCCTGCAAGGGTCGGTTGGGAACGTTCAAGGGATGCTTAGGAACTTCCAGAGGGTGCTTGGGACCTTCCCTGGATGCTCCACAGCCTTCCTGGGGGGCTTCAGAACCTCGGGGAGGGGCTTGAGAACCTGCAAGGGTCGGTTGGGAACGTTCAAGGGATGCTTAGGATCTCCAGAGGGTGCTTGGGACCTTCCCTGGATGCTCCACAGCCTCCTGGGGTGCTTCAGAACCTCGGGGAGGGGCTTGAGACCCTGCAAGGGTCGGTTGGGACCTTCCAGGATGTGATCCCAGGGATGCTTGGGAACCTCCAGAAGGTTCTTGGGACCTTCCCCGGGTGCTCCACAGCCTCCTGGGGGGCTTCGGAACCTCGGGGGGGTGCTCAGGACCCTTCAAGGGTTGGTTGGGAACTTTCAAGGGATGCTTAGGAACTTCCAGAGGGTGCTTGGGACCTTCCCTGGATGCTCCACAACCTTCCTGGGGGGCTTCAGAACCTCGGGGAGGGGCTTGAGACCCTGCAAGGGTTGGTTGGGACCTTCCCCAGATGCTCCACAGCCTTCCTGGGGGGCTTCAGAACCTCGGGGCGGGGGTTGAGAACCTGCAAGGGTCGGTTGGGAACTTTCAAGGGATGCTTAGGATCTCCAGAGGGTGCTTGGGACCTTCCCTGGATGCTTCACAGCCTCCTGGGGGGCTTCAGAACCTCGGGGCGGGGGTTGAGAACCTGCAAGTGTTGGTTGGGACCTTCCCCCCCTGTGCTCCACAGCCTCCTGGTGGGCTTCAGAACCTCGGGGGGAGGAGGGCTTGAGACCCTTCCAGGGTTGGCTGGGACCTTCCAGGATATGATCCCAGGGATGCTTAGGAACCTCCAGAGGGTGCTTGGGACCTTCCCTGAGTACTCCACAGCCTTCCAGGATGTTTGGGAACCTCTGGGGGTGCTCAGGACCCCTCAAGGATTGGTTGGGATCTTCCAGGATATGCTCCAAGGGATGCTTAGGATCTCCAGAGGGTGCTTGGGACCTTCCCTGGATGCTTCACAGCCTCCTGGGGGGCTTCAGAACCTCGGGGAGGGGCTTGAGACCCTGCAAGGGTCGGTTGGGAACGTTCAAGGGATGCTCCACAGCCTCCTGGGGGGCTTCAGAACCTCTGGGGTTGATTGAGACCCTTCCAGGGTTGGTTGGGACCTTCCAGGATATGCTCCAAGGGATGCTTAGGATCTCCAGAGGGTGCTTGAGACCTTCCCTGGATCCTCCACAGCCTCCTGGGGGGCTTCAGAACCTCGGGGAGGGGCTTGAGAATCTGCAAGGGTCGGTTGGGAACGTTCAAGGGATGCTTAGGAACTTCCAGAGAGTGCTTGGGACCTTCCCCCCATGCTCCACAGCCTCCTGGGGGGCTTCAGAACCTCGGGGCGGGGGTTGAGAACCTGCAAGTGTTGGTTGGGACCTTCCCCCCCTGTGCTCCACAGCCTCCTGGGGGGCTTCAGAACCTCGGGGGTTGCTCAGGACCCTTCAAGGGTCGGTTGGGATCTTCCAGGATATGCTCCAAGGGATGCTTAGGATCTCCAGAGGGTGCCTGGGACCTTCCCTGGATGCTCCACAGCCTCCTGGGGGGCTTCAGAACCTCGGGGAGGGGCTTGAGAACCTGCAAGGGTCGGTTGGGACCTTCCAGAGGGTGCTCCAAGGGATGCTTAGGAACCTCCAGAGGATGTTTGGGACCTTCCCTGGATGCTCCACAGCCTTCTAGGATGCTTGGGAACCTCTGGGGGGCGCTTGAGACCCTTCAAGGCTTGGGGGACAACTCCCAGGGGGTGCTCCAAGGGACACCTGAGACCCTCCTGGGGATGCTCCAGAGGACACTTGGGACCCTCCTGGGTTGCTTGAGAACTTCCAAGGGATGCTTGGGACCCTCCACAGTAGCTCAAAAGCCTGTGGGGACACTTGGGAGCCCCCCAAGGGGCCCTGGGAACGCTTGGGACCTTCTGAGGGGTACTCAGGACCCTCCAAGGGGTGCTTGAGACTCTCTTGGGAAGCCCAAGACCCTCTGAGGGACACTTGGGACCCCCTGGAGGTTACTTGGGATCCTCTGAAGGATGCTCAGGACCTGTGGGGTCACCCTGTGGGGTGCCCAAGACCCTCCAGGGGACACTGGGACCCTCTGGGGACACTCAACCCCTCCCCCCAGTGTCACTTGGGTCCATCCAGAGGCGCTCAGGACCCTCGGGGGGGGCGCTCGGGACCCTCCCCTGCGGCGCTAGGACGCAGGCAGCCGCTGGGAGCGAGAGTGGCAGGAGGTGGGGCCCAGCCCCCTGCCCCAGGTGGGGGTCCGGCCAAGCATCCTTCCCCTCCCCTCCTTCTCCTCTCCCAGGTACATGCAAAGCACAACAACCCCCCGCCCCGAGGCCGCTCCCAGCCCTGGGGCCATGCCCCGACCGCGGGGCTGGGGCTGGGGCCGTGCCCGGAGCCCTGCCCGGAGCCAGCTCTGAGCTGTGTCCAGAGCTGTGCCCGGAGCCAGCCCGGAGCCGGAGCCAGCTCTGAGCCCTGCCCGGAGCCAGCTCTGAGCCGTGTCCAGAGCTGTGCCCGCAGCCAGAGCCAGCTCGGAGCCCTGCCCAGAGCCAGCTCTGAGCCGTGCCCAGTGCTGTGCCCGCAGCCAGAGCCAGCTCGGAGCCCTGCCCAGAGCCAGCTCTGAGCCGTGCCCAGTGCTGTGCCCGCAGCCAGCCCCGAGTCAGCCCAGAACCGGAGCCAGCCCTGAGCCTTCCCAGAGCCGTGTCCAGAGCTGTGCTCGGAGCCGGAGCCAGCCCTGAGCCGTTCCTGGAGCCGCGTCCAGCGCTGTGCCCGGAGCCAGCCCGGAGCCCTGCCCGGAGCCGCAGCCCTGCCCAGAGCCAGCTCTGAGCTGTGTCCAGAGCTGTGCCCGCAGCCAGCCCCGAGTCAGCCCAGAACCGGAGCTAGCCCTGAGCTTTCCCGGAGCCGTGTCCAGAGCTGTGCCCGGAGCCAGCCCTGAGCCGGAGCCAGCTCTGAGCCCTGCCCGGAGCCAGCCCAGAGCCCTGTCCATCGCTGTGCCTGGAGCCAGCCCAGAGCCGGAGCCAGCTCTGAGCCCTGCCTGAAGCCAGCTCTAAGCCGTGTCCAAAGCTGTGCCTGCAGCCAGCCCGGAGCCGGAGCCAGCTCTGAGCCCTGCCCAGAGCCGCAGCCCTGAGCCTGCCCGGAGCCGTGTCCAGAGCTGTGCCCGGAGCCGGAGCCAGCTCTGAGCCCTGCCTGGAGCCGCAGCCCTGCCCGGAGCCAGCCCAGAGCCGTTCCTGGAGCCGCGTCCATCGCTGTGCCCGGAGCCAGCCGGAGCCGAAGCCAGCTCTGAGCCGTGTCCAGAGCCCTGCCCGGAGCCAGAGCCAGCTCTGAGCCGTGTCCAGAGCCCTGCCCGGAGCCAGAGCCAGCTCTGAGCCATCCCGCAGCGCCCCCAGGCGGCCGCTGGCCTCCCGCTGCCCTCCCCCCGCCCCTCCCCTCCCTTCGTGCTGTTCCGTGTCCATACTTATCGAGTCCGTCGGGGGGGGGGTTCGGGGGTCCTGCCGGGCGGGGCGGGGCCGGGGGGGGGTATGGGGGTGTGGGGAGCCGGGCGGGCTGGGGACCCCTCCCCCAGGCAGGGGCTCTCCGCGCTGTACGGCGGCGCCGCGCTCAATACAAAGGTGTTTGTCGCACGGCTGGGCTGGGGACACCGACCCGGGGGGGGACAGCCCCAGGGGGACACAGCCCTGGGGGGGACACAGCCCCTGGGGGGAAACAGCCCTGGGGGACACAACCCCGGGGGGGACACAGCCCGGGGGGGGGACACAGCCCTGGGGGGGACACAGCCCAGGGGGGACACAGCCCCGGGGGGGGACACAGCCCTGGGGACACTGCCAGGGGGGACACAGCCCTGGGGGACACTGCCCCGGGGCGGACACAGCCCCGGGGGGGGACACAGCCCTGGGGGGGACACAGCCCCGGGGGGACACAGCCCGGGGGGGGACACAGCCCTGGGGGGGGACACAGCCCAGGGGGGACACAGCCCCGGGGGGGGACACAGCCCTGGGGACACTGCCAGGGGGGACACAGCCCTGGGGGACACTGCCCCGGGGCGGACACAGCCCCGGGGGGACACAGCCCTGGGGGGGACACAGTCCTGGGGGGGGACAGAGCCCCTGGGGGACACTGCCCTGTGGGGGACACAGCCCTGGGGGGGGACACAGCCCCGGGGGGGACACAGCCCTGGGGGGGACACAGCCCTGGGGGGGGACACAGCCCCGGGGGGGACACAGCCCTGGGGGGGACACAGCCCTGGGGGGGGACACAGCCCCGGGGGGGACACAGCCCTGGGGGGGGGACACAGCCCCGGGGGGGACACAGCCCTGGGGGGGACACAGCCCTGGGGACACTGCAGGGGGCGCCCGCGGGGGGCTCCCAGCGGCGCAGGCTGCGGCGGGAGGGGTCCCGGGGAGGGGACCGAGAGTGACCCCAGGGTACAGGGACAGGACAGGGGCTGGGGGCAGCTGGGGACAGGGGACACAGAGAGCTGGGGACAGGGACAGGGCTGGGGGCTCCTGGTGACAGGGGACAGAGAGCTGGGGACAGGGACAGGGACAGGGCTGGGGGCTCCTGGGGACAGGGGACAGAGAGCTGGGGACAGGGGTAGGACACTTGGTGACAGGGGACACAGCTGGGCAGCAGCACAGGGGCAGGGCCAGGGAATGTGGCAAGCTGGGCTGGGGCAGGGGGGACACAAGGCCAGGGGCAAGGAGCTGGGCTGGGGCAGGGGGGTACAGGGAGCTGGGCATGAGGGCAGGGCAGGGGGCAGGGGGCAGGGCCATGGGCTGGGGACACAGGGCCAGGGCCATAGTGCAGGGCCATGGTCAGGAAGAAAGGCTGGGGGCAGCAGGGGGCAGCAGGGGGCAGCTGGGGGCAGCAGGGGGCAGCAGGGGGCAGCTGGGGGCAGCTGGGGGCAGCAGGGGGCAGCAGGGGGCAGCAGGGGGCAGCTGGGGGCAGGGAGCTGGGCACAGCACAGGGACCAGGCCAAGGGCAGGCAGGGAGCAGTTAGGGACAGGGATATGGTCAGGGGCACAGGCTGGGGGCAGGGGGGGCACAAGGACAGGGGCTGGGACACTTGGGGACACAGCGGGGCAAGGGGATGGGGAGAGGGGGCTGGGCATGAGCTGGGGGCAGGGCCAGGGGCAGGTGGGGACATGGGGACACAGGGTCTGGGGAAGTTGGGGACACAAGGGGGCAGTGGGCCGGGGAAGTTGGGGACAGGGGGACACAGGGCCTGGGACATTTGGGGACACAGGGGGCTGGGGGCTGGGCATGAGCTGGGGGCAGGAGAAGTTGGGGACATGGGAACAAAGCCTGGGACATCTGGGGACAGAGGGGGGCAGGGGGCCGGGGGCAGGGGGCTGGGGAAGTTGGGGACACAGGGACACAGGGCCTGGAACACTTGGGGACAGAGGGGGGCAGGGGGCCAGGGGGCTGGGCATGAGCTGGGGCAGGGGGAGTTGGGGACATGGGGACACAGCCTGGGACATTTGGGGACAGAGGGGGGCAAGGGGACAGGGGGCTGGGCATGAGCTGGGGCAGGGGCCAGGGGCAGGTGGGGACAGGGGGACACAGCCTGGGACATCTGGGGACACAGGGGGGCAAGGGAATGGGGAGAGGGGGCTGGGCATGAGCTGGGGGCACGAGCAGGGGCTGGGGAAGTTGGGGACATGGGGACACAAGGCCTGGGATATCTGGGAACACAGAGGGGCAAGGGGCTGGGGAAAGGGGGCTGGGTATGAGCTGGGGCAGGGGCAGAGGAAGTTGGGGACATGGGGACACAGGGCCTGGGACACTTGGGGACACAGTGGGGCAAGGGGCTGGGGCCAGGGGGCTGGGGGCAGGGGGCTGGGGGCAGGGGCAGTTGGGGACAGGGGGACACAGGGGGGCAAGGGGCCAGGGGGCTGGGGAAGTTGGGGCAGGGGGACACAGGGCCTGGGACACTTGGGGACACAGGGGGGCAAGGGGGTGGGGCCAGGGGGCTGGGCATGAGCTGGGGCAGGGGAAGTTGGGGACATGGGGACACAGAGCCTGGGACACAGCCTGGGACACTTGGGGACACAGTGGGGCAAGGGGATGGGGCCATGGGGCTGGGGCCAGGAGCAGCTGGGGACAGGGGGACACAGGGGGGCAAGGGGCCAGGGGGCTGGGGGCAGTTGGGGACACAGGGGGCAGGGAGCTGGGGGCAGGGGGCAGTTGGGGACACAGGGGGCAGGGGGCTGGGGGCAGGGGCAGTTGGGGGGGCAGGGAGCTGGGGGCAGGGGCAGTTGGGGGGGCAGGGAGCTGGGGGCAGGGGGCAGTTGGGGACACAGGGGGCAGGGAGCTGGGGGCAGGGGCAGTTGGGGACACAGGGGGCAGGGAGCTGGGGGCAGGGGCAGTTGGGGACACAGGGGGCTGGGGGCAGGGGGCAGTTGGGGACACAGGGGGGCAGGGGGCTGGGGGCAGGGGCAGTTGGGGACACAGGGGGCTGGGGGCAGGGGCAGTTGGGGACACAGGGGGCTGGGGGCAGGGGGCAGTTGGGGACACAGGGGGCAGGGGGCTGGGCCTGAGCAGAGAGCTGTGGCCATGGGCAGGGGCTGGGCCGTTTGGGGACCCAGGGGGGGGGGACACCATCACCCCCTCCCCCGGGGGGGCTGACCCCCCCCAAGCAGCCTCCCCTCCCCCCCCCAGGCCACCCTCCCCTCCCCCACAGCACAGGGCAGGCTGGCTGATAAATAATCATTAAATTAATTAAGTTAAACTGCTGCCCCCTCCTCAAACCGGAAGGGGGGGAGGGGGGGAGGGGGCTGGCAGCACCCAGGGGTGCCCCCAGCCTGGGGGGGGGCAGTGAGGAGCCCCCCCCCCCCAACGCCAGCGCTCAGGCGGGGGGAGGGGACCCCATAAAAACAACACCAAGGAGTTAGAAAAGGGGGAGGGGGCAATTAAATACCTGGGGGGGGAACACCAGGGCAGGGAGGAGGTGCCACAGCCCCCCCCCCAAAGTCCTGCTCCCTGAGGGGAGGTCTCAGGACCCCCCAAAATCAGCCCCTCCTCCTCGGGGCCATCGTCTGCATTGAGAGCCCCCCCCCCAGGCCTGCTGGGAGGGACCCCCGGGACCCCCCCCCCCAAGCTCAGAAGTCCTCTGGAGGCCCTGGGGAGCTTCAGTGCATGGCTGGCAGGAGGGGGCATCCCCCCCCCAGCCAAGGGGACCCCCAGCCCCGCGGGGGGTGGTGCCGAGGAGCCCGCGGGGCCAGGCAGCCCCGGTGCTTGGCAGGCGGCCTCCAGCGGGGGGCGCTGTGGCGGGCAGAGGCCTCAGAAGTAGGTGAGGTTCTTCACCAGCCCCAGCTCCAGCATCCTCTTGATGGCCACAGCCTCGTGGGACACGTTGTGCTCCGAGGCCTGCGGGGGGCACACAGCGGGGCAGGGCCACCCCTCACAGCCCCCTCACAGCCCCCTGACAGCCCCCTGCCCCCCTGACAGCCCCCTGACAGCCCCCCTGCCCCCCCTGACAGCCCCCTGACAGCCCCCTGCCCCCCTGACAGCCCCCTGCCCCCCTGACAGCCCCCTGACAGCCCCCTGACAGCCCCCTGACAGCCCCCTGCCCCCCTGACAGCCCCCTGCCCCCCTGAGAGCTCTGCCCCCCTGACAGCCCCCTGCCCCCCTGAGAGCTCTGCCCCCCTGACAGCCCCCTGCCCCCCTGACAGCCCCCTGCCCTGCCCAGCCCCTCTGACAGCCCCCCTGCCAGCCCCCCTGCCCTGCCCAGACCCCTGCCCTGCCCCCCTGCCAGCCCCCTGCCCCTGCAGGCAGGAGCCCCTCACAGCCCAGCCCCCTGCCAGCCCCCTGCCCAGCCCCCCTGCCCTGCCAGCCCCCCTGCCAGCCCCCTGCCCAGCCCCCCTGCCCTGCCAGCCCCCTGCCAGCCCCCTGCCCAGCCCCCCTGCCCTGCCAGCCCCCTGCCAGCCCCCTGCCAGCCCCCTGCCCAGCCCCCCTGCCCTGCCCAGCCTCCCTGCCAGCCCCCTGCCCCTGCAGGCAGGAGCCCCTCACAGCCCAGCCCCCTGCCAGCCCCCTGCCCAGCCCCCCTGCCCTGCCAGCCCCCTGCCAGCCCCCTGCCAGCCCCCTGCCCAGCCCCCCTGCCCTGCCAGCCCCCTGCCAGCCCCCTGCCCAGCCCCCCTGCCCTGCCAGCCCCCTGCCAGCCCCCTGCCAGCCCCCTGCCCTACCCCCCTGCCCTGCCCAGCCCCCCTGCCAGCCCCCTGGCAGCCCCTCACGGCCCAGCCCAGCCCCCAGCTCCCCCCCAGGGCCGCAGAGCCGCAGGGAGGCTCTGGCCAAGCACCACCCAGAGGCCGGAGCTCAGCGGCCGGCAGCGCCCCCAGGAGGCCCCGGCAGGGCACTGAGCACAGCAGTGCTGCTCCCTGGGGGTGGCACCAGCCCGGGGCGGGGGGCAGAGGGCAGGGCAGAAGCTTACAGCCATGGACTTGAGGGTGATCTGCTCGTAGTAGTGGATGGTTTGCTTCTTGTTGGCAGAGTCAGGGTAGCCGAAGCCTGCGATGTGCACCAGGTCACAGAGGTGCAGGGCCAGGGTGATGGCCAAGAGCCCTGTGGTTGGCTTCTGCAGGGGGCAGCAGGGGGGGCAGAGAGAACACAGAGCAGCTGGCACAGCCCTGCAGCTCCCCCAGCACTGCAGGCTCAGCACCAATCCCTGCCCCTCAGCACCACCCCCAGGGAGGGAGACTCCAGCACTGCCCTGGGCAGACACTTCCAAGCTTTGGGAACCCTCCCAGGGCAGAAAGGTTTCCTGAGAGCCAGCCTCAGCCTCCCCTGCTGCAGCTTGCAACCATTGCCTCTGCTCCTGTCCCTTGGCACCAAGGAGCAGAGGCTGCCCCCTCCTCGCCCCAACCTCCCTGCAGGGAGCTGCAGAGAGCAAGGAGCTCTCCCTCAGCCTCCTCTGCTCCAGCCTCAACCCCCCCAGCTCCCTCAGCCTCCTCTAGCCCAGGGGCTCCAGGCCCTTCTCCAGCCTGGCTGCCCTGCTCTGGGCAGGCTCCAGCCCCTCAGTGGCCTTCCTGCAGGGAGGGCCCAGGGCTGAGCACAGCACTGAGCTGTGGCCTCCCCAGTGCTGAGCACAGGGGGATGCTCACCTCCTGGCCCTGCTGCCCACCCTGCTTCTCACCCAAGCCAGGAGGCCATTGCCCTGCTTGGCCCCTGGGCACTGCTGCCTCATGGGCAGTGACTGACACCCAACCCCCCCAGGGCCCTCTCCAGGCTGCAGCTTTCCCACCACCCCTCCCCAGGTCTGGAGCTCCCCATGGGGCTGCTGGGAGCCAGGGGCAGGCCCTGGCCCTTGGCCTTGCTGAGCTGCACCCAAGGAGCCTTGGCCCAGGGCTCTGCCCTGCCCTGAGCTGCAGCTCCATTGAGCTACAGAGGGACAGCAGAGGGAGCAGCACCAGCCCAGCCCCGCCCTCAGCCCCGCCCCCAGCCCCAGCCCCGCCCTCAGCCCAGAACCGCCCCCAGAACCGGCCCAGCACCGCCCTCAGCCCCAGCACCGCCCCCAGCACCTGCCCCAGCCCCGCCCCCAGCCCCAGCACCGCCCCCAGCACCTGCCCCAGCCCCGCCCCCAGCCCCAGCACCGCCCCCAGCACCTGCCCCAGCCCCGCCCCCAGCCCCAGCCCCGCCCCCAGCCCCAGCACCGCCCCCAGCCCCTACCCTGGCAGCCCCTGGCACCCCCCTGGCCCCAGCCCTTGGCACCTACCCTGGCAGCCCCTGGCACCCCCCTGGCCCCAGCCCTTGGCACCTACCCTGGCAGCCCCTGGCACCCCCCTGGCCCCAGCCCTCACCTGCTTGGCCTTGCGTGGCTGCTTCATGGGCAGGTGGAGCAGCTTGGCTGCAGTGACCTCCATGTAGTAGGGGTTGAGGATCCTCACCTGCTCCGGGTTGGCCTCCCAGATCAGGGGGGGCTGCTTCCAGAAGCCCTTCCTCACCTGCAGGAGGTGCCCAGGGCTGTGCCAGGCAGAGCAGGAGGCCCCAGCCCGGGGGGGGAGGTGGGGGGTGGGCACCATGCAGTGGGGGGAGCAGGCTGCAGGCCTCCTACCCTCTTCTTGTCGTTGAGGATGGCCTCCATCCACTGGAAGTCCATGGGCTTGAAGGGCACCAGCACCAGCAGGGTGTCAGGGTTGTTCTCGGCCCGGGGGTCGAAGTGGGCAGACTCAGGGTAGAAGAGGCGCAGGGAGGTCTTGGAGCCCACGTCCTGCTCGTAGCCATGCACCGGGGCGTTGTTCAGCCTGCCCCGGGGGCACAGCGCGGTCACAGGGGGCTGGGGGCAGGGCAGAGCAGGGGGCAGGGGGCAGAGGGGGAGAGGAGAGCAGGGGGCAGGGGGGGAGAGGAGAGCAGGGGGCAGGGGGGGAGAGGGGGAGAGGAGAGCAGGGGGCAGGGGGGGAGAGCAGAGCAGGGGGCAGAGGGGGAGAGAGGGAGAGGAGAGCAGGGGGGGAGAGCAGAGCAGGGGGGTAGGGGGCAGAGGGGGAGAGGAGAGCAGGGGGCAGGGGGGGAGAGGAGAGCAGGGGGCAGGGGGGGAGAGCAGAGCAGGGGGCAGGGGGTAGAGGGGGAGAGGAGAGCAGGGGGGCAGGGGGAAGAGGAGAGCAGGGGAGCAGGGGGGAGAGGAGAGCAGGGGGGAGAGGAGAGCAGGGGGGCAGGGGGCAGAGGGGGAGAGGAGAGCAGGAGGCAGTGGGAGGCAGTGCAGAGCAGGGGCAGGGGGAGAGGAGGAGGGAGGGGGCACAGTGCAATGTAGGGGGGGAAGGGGGCAGCAGAGGGCAGCAGGGGGCAGTGGGAGGCAGTGGGTTGGGGGCAGCAGGGTGGGACAGGGGCGAGCAGGGGGCGGGTGGCACAGAGAGGAGCAGGGGGAAGCAGGAGGGGGCGAGGCAGGCAGGAGGGCCAGCAGGAGGGGGCAGGAGGGGCAGAAGAGAGCAGGAAGGGCAGGGGGGGCAGCAGGACGGGGTGGGGCAGGCAGGGGGTAGCAGCGGGGGGCAGGGAGAGCAGCGGGTGCCAGGGAGGGCAGGGGGGCAGCAGCGGGGGTGGGGCAAGTGGAGGGGGGGTGGGGGGGGCGAGCGGGGGGGCAGCAGCAGGGGTCGTGGAGGGCAGGGGGGCAGCAGGGGGCAGAGAGGGCAAGGGGGGGGCTGCAGCAGGGAGGGTAGGAAGGAAGGCAGAAGCAGGAAGGGCAGGAGGGCAGCAGGAGGGGGAGAGGAGGGGAGGAGGGGCAGCAGCGGGGGGCAGGGAGGGCAGGAGGGCAGCAGGCGGGGTCGCAGGGAGGGCATGGGGGCAGCAGCAGGGCTCGGGGCGGGCAGGGGGGCAGCAGGAGCAGTCGCAGGGAGGGCAGGGGGGCAGCAGGGGGGCAGCAGGAGGGCTCGGGGCGGGCAGGGGGGCAGCAGGAGGGGTTGCAGGGAGGGCAGGGGGGAAGCAGGGGGGCAGCAGGGAGGCAGCAGGGGGGCAGCAGGAGGGCTCGGGGCGGGCAGGGGGGCAGCAGGAGCGGTCGCAGGGAGGGCAGGGGGGCAGCAGGGGGGCAGCAGCAGGGCTCGGGGCGGGCAGGGGGCCAGCAGGAGCGGTCGCAGGGAGGGCAGGGGGGCAGCAGGGGGGCAGCAGCAGGGCTCGGGGCGGGCAGGGGGGCAGCAGGGGGGCAGCCGCAGGGCTCGGGGCGGGCAGGGGGGCAGCAGGAGCGGTCGCAGGGAGGGCATGGGGGCAACAGGAGCGGTCGCAGGGAGGGCAGGGGGGCAGCAGGAGCGGTCGCAGGGAGGGCAGGAGAGCAGCAGGGGGCAGCAGCAGGGCTCGGGGCGGGCAGGGGGGCAGCAGGAGCGGTCGCAGGGAGGGCAGGGGGGCAGCAGGAGGGCTCGGGGCGGGCAGGGGGGGCAGCAGGAGCAGTCGCAGGGAGGGCAGGGGGGCAGCAGCAGGGCTCGGGGCAGCAGGAGCGGTCGCAGGGAGGGCAGGGGGGCAGCAGGAGGGCTCGGGGCGGGCAGGAGGGCAGCAGGAGCGGTCGCAGGGAGGGCAGGGGGGCAGCAGGAGGGCTCGGGGCGGGCAGGGGGCAGCAGGAGCGGTCGCAGGGAGGCAACAGGGGGCGCTGCGGGTCCGCACCTGATGACGACGTCGTAGCCGTCGATGGTGTCCCCCATGGAGCTGTTGCGCAGCCGGTGGCCGTTCCCCACCACCGCGCACCGCCGGCACTTGAGGCTGCAGGCAGAGGCTGCGGCTGCGAACAGCTGCCCCCCGCCCCGGCCAGGCCTGCCCGCAGCCCCCCGCAGCCCCCCGGGGCCGCAGCTCCCTCCCTCCCAGCCCGGCAGCGAGGGGAAGAGGGGAAGGGCCCCGGGCGGCCCCAGCCCTACCTCTGGATGCTGTGGGGCAGGGAGTGGTGAGTGATGGAGAGCAGGCGCAGCAGGACATCTTCTGCAAAGCCAGGGGGGAGAGGCTCAGCTCCTGCCTGCTGCAAGCTGCTGGGAGCTCAGCACAGACCCCTCCACACCTGGGCACAGCCTTGGGCAGGAATCATTACAGCCTGGCCCAACCTGAATGCCAGAACCCAGCATGGAGTGGTGGGAAGGGACCCCCAGGGCTCCCCCAGCCCCTGCCCCAGCAGGGCACCCCCAGCAGCTTGCCCAGGGGCACAGTGCCCAGGGGGGGTTGGAAGCTCTCCACACCAGGACACTCCACAACCTCTCTGGGCAGCCTGCTCCAGGCCTCCAGCACCCTCCCAACAAACAACTTGCTCCTCCTCTTCCCCTCCAACCTCCTGGCCTCCACTCTCTGCCCACTGCCCCTTGGCCTGGCCCTGGCCACCACTCAGCAGAGCCTGGCCCCAGCCTCTTGCCCCCCAGGGGCCCTTCAGCTCTTGCTGAGCATTGCTGAGCATTGCTCTGGGGCTGCTCTTCTGCAGGCTCTCAGCCCCAGGCCTCTCAGCCTTTGCTCCTGCCACAGCTGCTCCAGGCCCCTCAGCAGCTTCCCAGCCTCCCCTGCACTCTCTCCAGCACTTCTCTGGCCCTCTGCAGCTGGGCAGCACACAACTGCCCCCAGGGCTCCAGAGGTGGCCTCAGCAGGGCAGGCCAGAGGGGCAGCACAACCTCCCTTGCCCTGCTGCTGCCCACACTCTTCTCCATGCCCCCAGGACCCCCTTGGCCTTCTTGGCCCCCAGGCCACCTTGCTGCTGCTGGGCAACTCCTTGGCCCCCAGCACTCCCAGCTGCTTCTGCTTGGAGCTGCTTGCCAGCAGCTTCCCCCTGCCCTGTGCTGCTGCAGGAGGTTCTTCCTCCCCAGGGCCAGGTCCCTGCCCTTGCCCTGCTTCACCTTCAGGAGGTTGCTCTCCCCCAGCTCTCAGCCTGCCCAGGTCCAAACCCAGAGCAGGGAGAGGCACAACCCAAGGCTTAACAACGGAGGCAGGGAGGACATGAGATGCAGCCAGCCCCCCCAGGAGAGTCCTGCTGGAGGAGGGCTCAGGAACAGCTGAGGGAGGCCCTGAGGAGCAGGAGGAGGCTGCAGAGAGGGCAGGGCAGAGCCTGGGGAGCCCTGGGGAGCCCTCACCGCTGCCCTTGGTGCCGTAGGGCAGCTCGTAGAGCGACGGAGTCTTCTCCCAGAAGTAGTCTCTCAGCTGCAGGAACAGAGGCTGGGCCCTGGAGTAGCTGCCAAGGAGCAGAGGGGTGAGGGCGGGCGGGGGGCACGGGCTGGGGGCTTGGGGTGAGGGGGGGGATGGAGGGGGCACGGGCTGGGGGCTCAGGGTGGGGACTTGGGCAGGCAGGAGATGGAGGGGGCTCAGGCTGGGGGGGGATGCAGGGGGCTCGGTCTGGGCGGGGGGGAATGGAGGGGGCTCAGGCAGGGGGGGGCTCAGCCCGGGGGGTGCTCAGGCTAGGGGGGGAAGGCAGGGGGCTCAGGCTGGGCTGGGGCTGGAGGGGGCTCAGGCTGGGGGGGGATGGAGGGGACTCAGGCGGGGGGGGATGCAGGGGGCTCAGGCTAGAGGGGGCTCAGCGTGGGGGGGATGGAGGGGGCTCAGGCTGGGGGGGGATGCAGGGGGCTCAGGCTGGGGGGGCTCAGGCAGGGGGCTCAGGCTGGGGGGGGGCTCAGGCAGGGGGCTCAGGCTGGGGGGGCTCAGGCTCGGGGGGGATGCAGGGGACTCATTCTGGGGGGGGGGATGCAGGGGGCTCAGGCTGGGGGGGCTCAGGCTGGGGGGGGGATGCAGGGGGCTCAGGCTGGGGGGGCTCAGGCTCAGGGGGGATGCAGGGGGCTCATTCTGGGGGGGCTCAGGCTCAGGGGGGATGCAGGGGACTCATTCTGGGGGGGCTCAGGCTCAGGGGGGATGCAGGGAGCTCATTCTGGGGGGGCTCAGGCTCAGGGGGGGATGCAGGGGACTCATTCTGGGGGGGCTCAGGCTCAGGGGGGATGCAGGGGGCTCAGGCTGGGGGGGCTCAGGCAGGGGGCTCAGGCTGGGGGGGCTCAGGCTGGGGGCTCAGGCAGGGGGCTCAGGCAGGGGGCTCAGGCTGGGGGGGGCTCAGGCTGGGGGCTCAGGCAGGGGGCTCAGGCAGGGGGCTCAGGCAGGGGGGTCTCAGGCAGGGGGCTCAGGCTGGGGGCTCAGGCAGGGGGCTCAGGCAGGGGGCTCAGGCTGGGGGCTCAGGCTGGGGGGGCTCAGGGGGCTCAGGGCTCCAGACTGACTTGCCGATCAGCTGCGCAGCCTTCCTCTGCACCTCGCCCTGGGGACAGGAGGTTCTGTTGTCTGCCACGGGGAAGTAGAAGCTGGCAGAGGGGAAGAGGCAAAGGCCCAGAGTCAGGGTGGCTGTGGCTGGGGAAGCCCCCAGAGGCCACCCAGCCCACCCCTTCTCTCTCCCTGCCCAACCTCTCTCTCCCCTGGGGCTCAGCCACGGCCCTCAGCACCACGGGGCTGGGGCTCAGGAACCCCTCCAGGGCTGGGGGTGCAGCCTCCCCCCTGGGCAGCCTGGGCCAGGCCTCCACAACCCTTCCAGTCAAGAAGTTTCCTCTCCTGGCCAAGCTGAACCTCCCCTGGGGCAGCCTGAGGCCATTGCCTCTCCTTGTCCTGTCCCTGGCACTAGGGGGAGGAGACCAACCCCCACCTGGCCCCAGCCTCCTCCAGCTGCTCCTCATCCCTCATGGGGGGATCCCAACCTGGGGAATTCTGTTCTCTGCCCTTCATGGAATGCCAGAGCCCAGCATGGGGACCCCCAGAGCTGCCCCAGCCCCTGCTCCAGCAGGGCCCCCCCAGCAGCTTGCCCAGGGGCTCCTTCAAGCTGTGGCCCCAAGCACTCTGCATCCTCCCCTCAGGGTCTCCCCTCAGCCTCCTTTCCTCTGCAGCTCCCTCAGCTGCTCCTCACCAGACCTATTCTCCAGACCCTTCCCCAGCTTCATTGCTCTTCTGTGCACTCACTCCAGGATGGATTAGGTTCTTCTTGGAGTGAGAGGCCCAAAACTGAACCTAGTGCTCAAGCTGTGGCCTCCCCAGATCCCAGTGCAGAGCCTGATCCTTTCCCTACTCCACTGCAATGCCCAGGGGGGGTTGGAAGCTCTCCACACCAGGACACTCCACAACCTCTCTGGGCAGCCTGCTCCAGGCCTCCAGCACCCTCCCAACAAACAACTTTCTCCTCCTCTTCCCCTCCAACCTCCTGGCCTCCACTCTCTGCCCACTGCCCCTTGGCCTGGCCCTGGCCACCACTCAGCAGAGCCTGGCCCCAGCCTCTTGCCCCCCAGGGGCCCTTCAGCTCTTGCTGAGCATTGCTGAGCATTGCTCTGGGGCTGCTCTTCTGCAGCCTCTCAGCCCCAGGCCTCTCAGCCTTTGCTCCTGCCACAGCTGCTCCAGGCCCCTCAGCAGCTTCCCAGCCTCCCCTGCACTCTCTCCAGCACTTCTCTGGCCCTCTGCAGCTGGGCAGCACACAACTGCCCCCAGGGCTCCAGAGGTGGCCTCAGCAGGGCAGGCCAGAGGGGCAGCACAACCTCCCTTGCCCTGCTGCTGCCCACACTCTTCTCCATGCCCCCAGCACAGCCTTGGCCTTCTTGGCCCCCAGGCCACCTTGCTGCTGCTGGCCAACTCCTTGGCCCCCAGCACTCCCAGCTGCTTCTGCTTGGAGCTGCTTGCCAGCAGCTTCCCCCTGCCCTGTGCTGCTGCAGGAGGTTCTTCCTCCCCGGGGCCAGGCCCCTGCCCTTGCCCTGCTGCAGCTCCAGGATGTTCCTCTCCAGGTCACTGTGTGGTCTCCAGGGGATTCAGGGGGGGTCTCCCAGGGGGTGGTCTCAGGGCAGCTCTGCTCAGTGCCATCATCCCAGGCTGAGCCTGCAGCCCTGTGCCAGAGGGCAGCTCCTGTCCCCCTCATGAAGCTCTGCCTCTCCTCCACAGGCACTGGCAGCAGAGTGGGCTTCTCCCAGGCCCCAACCCCCCCCCCCCAGCACACCCCCCACCCCCTCTGCCCCTACCCTGGGCCAGCAAGCAGGGCTGCTGCCACCCCCCATGGGCCCCCAGCACCCAGCCAGCTGCTGCTCCAGCGCTCCCAGGGTGAAGGCAGGGGCAGGAGGGCCACAAGGACAGCCCCCCCCCGGGGCCCTACCTGTCCTCCCTGTAGATGGAGTACCAAACCATCACCAGGAACAGTGCCAGCACCCCCAGCAGCTTCCCTCCTGCGGGCCAGAGAGAGGGGGGAGCAAAGACACCAGCAGGGCAGCCTGGATGTGGGATGCTGGAGCCTGCAGCCCCCCCAGGGTGTCCTGGTAGATGGTTGGGGCCCTGCAGCCCTCCCAGGGTGTCCTGGCAGCTCCCTGCAGCCCTGCAGCCCCCCCAGGGTGTCCTGGTAGATGGTTGGGGCCCTGCAGCCCTCCCAGGGTGTCCTGGCAGCTCCCTGGGGCCCTGCAGCCCTCCCAGGGTGTCCTGGCAGCTCCCTGGAGCCCTGCAGCCCACACCTGGGGGACCCCAAAGCCTCCTTCCCCACCCCCCCCTGCACCCAGGCCAGAGGCAGAGCCAAGCAGCTCCCTGCCCCCAGCCCCCTGCCCCCAGCCCCCAGCCCCCTGCCCCCAGCCCCCAGCTCCAGCCTCCTGCCCCCAGCCCCACACCCCCCAGCCCCAAACCCCCCAGGCCCCCTGCCCCCAGCCCCACACCCCCCAGACCCCAGACCCCAGCCCCACACCCCCCAGCCCCCCCGCACTCACGAGCCTTGTTGATCATCTTCGGCAGCAGCAGCAGCGGCGTCAGGCACGGCCCGGAGCGCTCATGGCTGCCCCTGTGGCACGGGGGCGTCACAGCCCGCCAGGGGGCGCTGCCAGCCTGCCCGACCCCCAGGGGCAGCGGGACCACCCCCCAGGGGCAGCCTGAACACCCCCCAGGAGCAGCCTGCCCACCCCCCCAGGGGCAGCCTGCACACCCCCCAGGGGCAGCCTGACGACCCCCCCCGGGGCAGCAGGGACACCAGGGGCAGCCTGCCCACCCCCCAGCAGGCAGCAGGGATGCCAGGGGCAGTGTGCCCACCCCCCAGCAGGCAGCAAGGAACCCAGCAGGGACCCCCCCCAGCCAGCAGGGACCCCCCCAGCCAGGAGGGACCCCAACAGAGACCCCTCCCAGCCAGCAGAGACCCCCCCAGCCAGAGCAGGGTCCCAGCAGGCAGCAGGGACGCCAGGGGCAGTGTGTCCACCCCCCAGCAGGCAGCAGGGAGCCCAGCAGGGACCCCCCCAGCCAGCAGGGCCCCAGGAGGCAGCAGGGAACCCCCAGCCAGAGCAGGACCCCAGCAGGGCCCCCCCCAGCCAGAGCAGGCTGCTCAGGGCCGCAGGGAGCCTGCCCTGCAGAGCCTGTGAGGATGCAGCCTCCAGCACCTCTCTTCCTGCCTCACCCTGCAGAGCTCCCTCCCGAGCCCCAGCCCTCAGAGCCAGCCCTCAGGACCCCAGCAGGGTCCCCCCCTGCCCTGCCCTGCCCCTTCCAGCTGGGCCAGGAGCCTGGCTCTGGAGTCAGGTCACAGCATCACAGCATCAGTCAGGGTTGGAAGGGACCCCAAGGCTCAGCCAGTCCCAACCCCCCTGCCATGGGCAGGGACACCCCACACTAGATCAGCCTGGCCACAGCCTCAGCCAGCCTGGCTGCAAACACCTCCAGGGCTGGGGCCCCAACCACCTCCCTGCACAACCCAGTCCAGGGCTTCACCACTCTCATGGGGAAGAACTTCCTCCTCCCCTCCAGCCTGAGTCTCCCCACCTCCAGCTTCATTCCATTCCCCCTAGTCCTAGCACTGCCTGAGATCCTCAGCAGTCCCTCCCCAGCCTTCCTGGAGCCCCCTGCAGATCCTGGAAGGCCACAATGAGGTCACCTGGGAGCCTTCTCTTCTCCAGACTGAACAGCCCCAACTCCTTCAGTCTGTCCTCACAGCAGAGCAGCTCCAGCCCTCTGCTCATCCTCCTGGCCCTGCTCTGGACACCTTCCAGCCCCTCCAGATCCCTCTTGCCATAGGGGCTCCAGAACTGGAGGCAGGACTCCAGGTGGGGTCTCCCCAGAGCTGAGCAGAGGGGGAGAATCACCTCCCTTGCCCTGCTGGCCACACTTCTCCTGCTGCAGCCCAGGCTCTGCTTGGCTTTCTGGGCTGCAAGTGCAGACTGAGAGCTCCTGCTGAGCTTCTCCTCCCCCAGCACCCCCAAGGCTCTCTCCTCAGGGCTGCTTTCCAGCCAGTCCCTGCCCAGCCTGCATTTGTGCCTGGGATTGCCTGCACCCAGCTGCAGGACCCTGCCCTTGGTCTTGTTGAACCTCCTGAGGTTGGCTTGTGCCCAGCTCTGCAGCCTGCCCAGCTCCCTCTGGATGGATCCTTTCCCTCTAGCCTGTCAGGGTCCCTCTGGCTGGATCCCTTCCCCCCAGCTCTGCTGCCCCACACAGCCTGGTGCCAGCAGCAGCCCTGCTGAGGCTGCCCTCAGTGCCCCTGGCCCTGGCCCCCACACAGCTGTTGAAGAAGCCTGGCCCCAGGCCCCACTGCTCTGCCCCCCAGGCAGCAGCAGCTTGGGCTGCAGAGCTCCTGGCAGGCAGGGCAGAGCCTCCCCACAGCCAGCTGGGAGGAATCCACTCCAGGAGGAAACAAAACTGAGTTGCAAAGGAACCCCCAAAGAGGAAGAGAAAGCCCTTGGGGGGGAGGTTTCCAACCCCAAACCCCCAAAGCAGTTCCCAGGGGGGATCTGAACCCCAGCCCTGGCTCCAGCACCCAAGCAGCACCACTGCAGGCAGGGAGCCAGCCCCAGGGCAGGCAGAGGGGGCCAGGAGCAGCCAAGGGGCTCCAAGCCAAGAGCATCACCTGCCTGAGGCACCTCCAGCACTTCCCTTCCCCCATCCCAGGAGCCAGCAGCTGAAATGCTGGCCAGGGGAGCAGGGGGGCTGTGTCCTCCCTCCCAAACCTCTCCCTGCTGGGCTAAGACAGCCAAGAGCTGAGGTGGAGCCCCCCCCAGGGCCACCCCAGCCCCATCCCAACAACAAGGAGGGGAGGATGAACTTACCAGGTGGGAGAGGTCTGGGGGGCCCTGCTGCTCCCCCCAGGATCAGCCTCCCCCTAAGGCCAGCACAGAGCTGAGCTGCCCCTGAGCTGCTCCTCGCTGGGGCTGGGCACAGCCTGCAGCAGCAGAGGCTGAGCAGTGCCCAGTGCCCAGCCAGGGGGAAGGAGCACAGCCAGCCTGGCTGAGGGCACCCCTGGGCACCCCACCCTGCCCAGCCCAGCCCCCCAGCGAGCCTGGCACCGCCTGGCCTCACCCAGCAGGGAGGCAGCCAAGGGCAAAGGGCCTGGGGCAGGAGAGCAGGGGGAGGAAGGGCAGGGAGGATGAGCCTGCAGGGCAGGCTCTGCCCCTCCCCAGGGCTGCACTGCAGCAGCAGAGCGAAGGAGGCAGGGCAGGGAGGGCAGCCCGGGGGGCAGGGGCAAAGACAGCAGCAGGAGAGCAAGGGGGAGGCAGGGGAGGCCTCACAGGGGGCTGGGGCTGGGGGCAGGGAGGGGATGGGGGCAGGGAGGGGATGGGGATGGGGGCAGGGAGGGGGACGGGCATGGGGATAGGGGTGAGAGCAGGGACAGCAATGGAGAAAGGGATGGAGACAGGAATGGGGATGGGAAAAGGGATGGAGAAGAGGATGGGGATGAGGACAGGGACAGGGAGAGGGATGGAGAAGGGGAGAGGGGAAAGGGATGGAGAAGGGGAGAGGGGAGAGGGATGGAGAAGGGGAGAGGGATGGAGAAGGGGAGAGGGATGGAGAAGGAGACAGGGGAGAGGGATGGAGAAGGGGAGAGGGGAGAGGGATGGAGAAGGGGACAGGGAGAGGGATGAAAGGGACAGGGAGAGGGATGAAAGGGACAGGGAGAGGGGAGGTGCCCCTCCAGGGATGTGCTGTCTCCCCCTGCAGCACTTCCCCCCCTGACTCAAGGCCATCAAAGCCTTCCCCAGGGAACTGCCCAGGCTCAGGGAAGGGATGCAGGACCCTGCCCCTCTCCCCACCCCGGATTTGCCCCCTGGCTCCTCCTGAGTCCCTGTTCCTGCTCCTTGAGTCCCCCCAGCCTGGGGAGGGGAGGTGAAAGCCAGGAGCAGACCCTGGGGGGTGGGTAAGGAGGGGAGGCAGGCAGCAGGCTGTGCTGGCTCAGGGCATTTCCTCCCTTCTCCCAGCCAGCCCAGGCCCTGAGGGGAAATCTGTGCCCTGGGGTGGGGCTGGGGGCTGAGCCCCTCCTGCTCACCCTGCCTGGGCAGGTGCTGGATGCTGGGAGCCAACTCGAGCAGCAAATTCCCCTCCCAGCCCTGCCCTCGGGGCCAAAAGGCCCAGCCCAGGGCAGAGTGAAAGGCAGGGGGCAAAGGGGGGGTGGGGAATCTGCTCCCCACCCCGGGGAGAGGCTTTCAGATGCCTGCTGTGAGTCAGTTCATTTCCTGGCTGTTAATTGTGCTGAGTGCTGAGCTGGTGCCCAGCCTGGAGAGCAAAGCTGGGCCGGGGGCAAAGCCTCAGCTGAGGCAACCAGGGGGAAGGATCCTGCAGGGGAGGAAGGATCCTGCAGGGGGAGGAAGGATCCTGCAGGGGGAGGAAGGATCTGCAGGGGGAGGAAGGATCTGCAGGAGGAGGGAAGGATCTGCAGGGGAAGAAAGGATCCTGCAGGGAGAGGAAGGATCCTGCAGGGGGAGAAAGGATCTGCAGGGGGAGGAAGGATCCTGCAGGGTGAGGAAGATCTGCAGGGGGAGGAAGGATCTGCAGGGGGAGGAAGGATCTGCAGGGGGAGGGAAGGATCCTGCAGGGGGAGGAAGGTTCTGCAGGGGGAGGAAGGATCTGCAGGGGGAGGAAGGATCCTGCAGGGGGAGGAAGGTCCTGCAGGGGGAGAAGGATCCTGCAGGGAGAGGAAGGATCCTGCAGGGAGAGGAAGGATCTGAAGGGGGAGGAAGGATCTGAAGGGGGAGGAAGGTTCTGAAGGGGGAGGAAGGTTCTGCAGCAAAGCAGCCAGAGAGTGGGAAGCAGAGCAGAGCACCCCCAGGCTGCACTCCCCAGCCCAGGCTGCACTCCCCCAGCACAACATCCTCCTGGCTGCCCCCAGCCTTGCCCAGCAGGGTGAGATTCAGCACTCAGCCTGAAGGCCTTTCCCAGCCTGGTGAATTCTGTTCTCTTCCCTTCATGGAATGCCAGAGCCCAGCATGGGGACCCCCAGAGCTCCCCCAGCCCCTGCACCAGCAGGGCACCCCCAGGGGCACAGTGCCCAGGGGGGGTTGGAAGCTCTCCACACCAGGACACTCCACAACCTCTCTGGGCATCCTGCTCCAGGCCTCCAGCACCCTCCCAACAAACAACTTTCTCCTCCTCTTCCCCTCCAACCTCCTGGCCTCCACTCTCTGCCCACTGCCCCTTGGCCTGGCCCTGGCCACCACTCAGCAGAGCCTGGCCCCAGCCTCTTGCCCCCCAGGGGCCCTTCAGCTCTTGCTGAGCATTGCTGAGCATTGCTCTGGGGCTGCTCTTCTGCAGCCTCTCAGCCCCAGGCCTCTCAGCCTTTGCTCCTGCCACAGCTGCTCCAGGCCCCTCAGCAGCTTCCCAGCCTCCCCTGCACTCTCTCCAGCACTTCTCTGGCCCTCTGCAGCTGGGCAGCACACAACTGCCCCCAGGGCTCCAGAGGTGGCCTCAGCAGGGCAGGCCAGAGGGGCAGCACAACCTCCCTTGCCCTGCTGCTGCCCACACTCTTCTCCATGCCCCCAGCACAGCCTTGGCCTTCTTGGCCCCCAGGCCACCTTGCTGCTGCTGGGCAACTCCTTGGCCCCCAGCACTCCCAGCTGCTTCTGCTTGGAGCTGCTTGCCAGCAGCTTCCCCCTGCCCTGTGCTGCTGCAGGAGGTTGTTCCTCCCCAGGGCCAGGCCCCTGCCCTTGCCCTGCTTCACCTTCAGGAGGTTGCTCTCCCCCAGCTCTCAGCCTGCCCAGGGCTCCCTGGCTGCCAGCACAGCCTGAGGGCTCTCAGCCACTGCTCCCAGCTCTGTGCCAGCAGCAACCTGCCTGAGGCTCCACTCTGAGCCTTCAGCCAGGTCAGTGATGAAGATGCTGAGCAGGACTGGACCCAGCCCTGAGCCCTGGGGCACACCAGGAGCTGCAGGCCTCCAACCAGCCCCTGCCCCACTGCCCACAACCCTCTGAGCTGTGTCCTTCACAGCTCCCCTCCCATCCCAGGGAGGGCTGCAGGCAGCTCTGCACCTCCCCTGCCGTGGGTTCAGCCCAGGCCAAGCCCTGGGGCTGGGGGAAAGTCCCAGGTGGATTCAGCTCCCACGCTGGGCAGAGGCTCCCAGAGCCTCCTGCTTTGATGTCTGCAGCTCCCCAGCACCCCAGGCTGAATCTGAGCACTGCACAGAGGGCTTCAAAGCAGCAACCCCAGAGCCAGCAGGGCAGAGCCTCAGCCCTGGCTTGCTGCAGAGGCTGCTCAGGGTGCAGCTCCTCCTGGAGCCTCTCCCTACCCCTGGACCTGTGCTGGGAGAGGCAGGCTCAGCCCTCCTGCTGCTTGGGGTGACCCCAGAGGCTCCTCTCCCTCTGTCCCCATCCCTCCCCATCCCTCCCCACCACCCTGCTGGCTCCACTCAGGCTCTCAGCCCCACAAAGCCTGCAAGCAGCAGCAGCCAGGCTGCCCCCAGCCCCCACCTGGGCAGACCCCAAAGCAACCCAAAGCCAGGGAGCAAGGACAGAGGGGGGGGAGGATTGCAGCCCTGCCAGCCCAGCCCAGAGTGGGAGCCCAGGGGCCCCAGCCCTGGGCCAGCAGAGCAGCTCCTGAGGCTTCCCTGCTGCCTTGGGAGCCCTGGGCAGGGACAGGAAACAGAGACAAGGCCAAGAGACCTCTGCCATGCCCCCAGCAGCCCACCCAGGGGCCCACGGGGGTGAGAAGGATGAGCCTTGAGTGCTTCCCCCCCAGACCACTCCTGGATGGCAGCTGGGTCCCAGCCAGGGCAGAGCTGCAGCAGCAACCCCAAGGGATGCAGCCCTGGCAGCAGGAGCCAAGGGGAGAGGGAGAGAGCTGGGAGGAGCCCAGGGGGATCACTGCCCTGGAGCCTGCCAGGCAGCACAAGGACCCTGCAGGGACAAGGAGCAAGGCTGCAGAGCTCCTGAGAGGACAGCACCAGGAGCAGCCCAGGGAGCAGCTCCCAGCCCCCAGGGAAGCAGCTCCCAGCCCTGGGATCTATCAGCCCCAGGGAGCAGCTCCCAGCCCCCAACCCTGGGATCTCCTAACCCCCAAGGAAGCAGCTCCCAGCCCTGGGATCTATCAGCCCCAGGGCTCTGGAACCTCCCCAGGGCTGGGGACTGCCCTGGGCAGCCTGGGCCAGGCCAGGACAACCCTCAAGGGGAAGAAATTGTTTCTCAGGGCCAACCTGAACCTCCCCTGGGGCAACCTGAGGCCATTGCCTCTTCTGTCCCTTGGGAGCAGAGCCCAAGCCCCACCTGGCTCCAGCCTCCTTGCAGGGAGCTGCAGAGAGCAAGGAGGTCTCCCTCAGCCTCCTCTCCTCCAGCCTCACCACCCCCAGCTCCCTCAGCTGCTCCTCCCCAGCCCTCTTCTCCACACCCTTCCCCAGCTTCCTTGCCCTTCCCTGGCCCTGCTGCAGCCTCTCCAGCTCCTGCTGGCAGCCAGGAGCCCAGAGCTGAAGGCAGCACTCCAGGGCTGGCCTCAGCAGTGCCCAGCCCAGGGGCACAATCCCTGCCCTGCTCCTGCTGCCCACACCATTGCTGCTCCAGGCCAGGCTGCTGGTGGCCTTCTTGCCCAACTGGGCACCCCCTGGCTCCTCTCCAGCTGCTGCCACCCAGCCCCCCCAGGGCCTTTCCTGCTGGGCACTTTGCAGCCCCTCTGCCCCAGCCTGGGCTCCAGCAGCAGCTGATGCCCAGGGCAGCACCCAACTGCCCCAGCCCCCAGCAGCAGCTTCTCCAGGAGGATGCTGTGGGACACAAGTCCAAAGCACTGCTGCAGCCCAGCTGGACACCCCCAGCCCATCCCCCACCCCCAGGGGCTCTCCTTGTCCTGGCAGGAGCTGAGGTTGGTCAACCAGGACCTGGCTCTCAAAGCCAGGCTGCCAGGGCCTGCTCCCCTGGCTGTGCCACCTGAGGCCACTGATGGTGATCTGCTCCAGCACCCTCCCCAGCACTCAGCTCAGCTCCAGATCCTCCCTCCTGCAGGTGGGCAACACATGGACAAGAGAGACCCCCCCCAGTGAGCCAGGCCTGCTTGGGGAGCTCCAGCAGCAGCCTCAGCTGGAGGCCATCCAGCCCAGAGGCTTCTGTGTCTGAGGGCTGCTGCAGGTCACTGACCATCTCCCCTTGGACCAGGAGGGCTACATCCTGCTCCCCATCTACCTTCCAGCTCAGGAGGTTGGGTACCCAGAGCACAAAGGAGGTGTTCAGTACCTCAGGCCTCTCCTCACCCTTGGGCACTCTGCTGCCTTGAGAGCAGCCCTGGAGCAAAGGCCTTGGGGGTGCTGGGGGAGGAGAAGCTCAGCAGGAGCCAGCAGGGAGCACTTGCAGCCCAGAGAGCCAAGCAGAGCCTGGGCTGCAGCAAGAGAAGTGTGGCCAGCAGGGCCAGGGAGGGGATTCTCCCCCTCTGCTCCACTCTGCTGAGCCCACAGCTGCAGCTCTGGGGCCAGCTCTGGAGCCTCTGTGCCAGGAAGGCTCTGGAGGGGCTGGAAGGTGTCCAGAGCAGGGCCAGGAGGAGGAGCAGAGGGCTGGAGCTGCTCTGCTCTGCAGACAGCCTGAGAGAGTTGGGCTTGTGCAGGCTGCAGAGGAGAAGGCTCCCAGGAGACCTTCTGGTGGCCTTCCAGGATCTGCAGGGGGCTGCAAGCAAGCTGGGGAGGGACTTTGGAGGGGGTGAGGGAGGGATAGGAGTGGGGGGGATGGAGCAGAAGTAGAAGTGGGGAGCTTGAGATTGGCTGTGAGGAAAGTTGTTGGCCAGGAGGGTGGTGAGAGCCTGGCCCAGGCTGCCCAGGGAGGTGGTGGAAGCCTCCTGCCTGGAGGTGTTTGCAGCCAGGCTGGAGGTGGCTGTGAGCAAGCTGCTGTGGTGTGAGGTGTCCCTGCCCATGGCAGGGGATTGGGGCTGGCTGAGCCTTGAGCTCCCTTCCAGCCCTGGCAGCTCTGAGGTTCTGTGATTCCACATCCAGCACAGGATGCAGCTGCTCCTTGCTCCTCCTTGCTCCTTGCTCCTCCTTGCTCCTCTTTGCTCCTTCCTCCTCCTTGCTCCTCCCTCCTCCTTGCTCCTCCTTGCTCCTTGCTCCTCCTTGCTCCTCCTTGCTCCTCCTTGCTCCTTGCTCCTCCTTGCCCCTCTTTGCTCCTTCCTCCTCCTTGCTCCTTGCTCCTCTTTGCTCCTTGCTCCTCCTTGCTCCTCCTTGCTCCTTGCTGCTCCTCTCAGACCCAGTTCATCCCCAGACACTTCCATTGCCCCTGGTGGCAGCAGCCACACTGAGCTCCAGCTGGCTCTGCCCCTTCTCCTTTTCCCCTCCTCCACTTCCTGCCCCTCCTGCAGGCCTGGACCTCCTCTTTCCCTCCTGAGTTCCCCCCAAAGCCCCCTGCTCAGCCAGGCTGGGCTGCTGCTCCTCCATCTCACCTTGCAGCCTCCTGAAGTGCATCCAAGGCTTCCTGGAGCCCTCTGCCCCCCAGAACTGCCTCCCAAGGGACTCTCTGCACCCAGGGGCTGCTTCCTCTGCTCCACAAGGAGCTGCCAGCTGAAGCCCTCCACAAGAGCCAGAGGCTGAGCATGGTGAGGCTTCTCCCAGCTGCCCACAGAGCCTTTCTTCCCCTGCCTCTGCCCCTGCCTGGCTGAGCAGCCCAGCCAGGGGCTTGACCTTGCTGCCCTTCAAGAAGGAACACAGCAACCCTCCAAGCTCCCAGCAGCAGCACTCAGCTCCAGGCCAACCCAAACACTCCTGGCCTCAAGCAGGAGAGGTAACTCCAGGAGCATTCCAAGCATGCAGGGCCCTGGCCAAAGCTTTCTGAGAGGGGTGAAGAGCCACTCCTGGGGGGCACAGGAGCCTCCAGGAAGCTCTTCCCCCTGGCCAGGGGCAAACACCCCCAGCCAGGATGGGGGCACCCTGGGGGCACATCCCCAGAGCACCCCCAGGCTGCTCCCAGCTGCTTTGGATGCCCTCAGGGGGCAGCACCTGGCCCAGGCCAGCGCTGCCACCACCCTCCCTGGGCTCCTTGCAGCAGGCAGTGGAACACAGGGGTGGGCCTCAAGCCCCTCCCTGGGCCCCCAAGCCAGGGGTGGCCTGGGGGGACAGCTGAGCCTCTGGGGTAACCCCATGCCCCCAAGGCTCCTCCTTGGGGTGTCACAGAGCAGGGGGGGTTGGAAGGGACCTCTGGAGCTGATCCAGGCCAACCCCTCTGGCCAGCTAGGCCAGGCCCCCAGGGACACCCCCAGCAGGGGCAGGTGCTGGCCCTGACCCTGGAGAAGGCCTCTGAGGTCACCAAGTGCAAGCAGCAGCCCAGTGCCACCCTGCTCACCTCCCTCTCCCCCTGGCAGAAGAGTCCCTTCCAGGCCCTTTCCTGCTGGCTGCAGCTCACCACGACCCAAGGAGGGCTGAGCCCCCCCTGGGGGGACAGCCACGAGGGTGGGCACCCCCCAGCACTCATTTCACATCCCTTGGAGCCCCCCAGCCCCGACCCAGCCCCCCCTCCTCCTGCCTGTCCCTTGGGCTGCCACTGTCACCCCCTGGCTGTGCCCAGCCCCAGGGAGCACCCAGGGGTGCAGGTGGCAGCAGCTTGGCTCTGCCCTGCCCCCCCAGGAGCAGCAGAGGGGAAGGCAGCAGGCTGGGGGTGCTGGCAGGGAGCAGGCAGCTTCCCCCTGCTGCCCTGGCAGAGGGCACAGCACATCCCCAGGGAGCACCCAGGCCCTGGAGTGGGATCTGAGCAGCCCAGGGAGGTGCCAAGGAGCCCCCTGGGGTGCTGCCAGCCCAGCTGCAGGGGAGGGAAGGGATCTGAGTTACCCCTCAGGCAGCTCCCATCCTGGGAAGGGTTAACTACCACCAGGCTCCCATTTGGGTGGCTAAAGGCCACCTGCCCAGTGGCTGTGCCCTCTGCAGGGCTCCAAGTGCCACCTTAAACCTCTCACCACAGCAGCCCTGTGGTTTCCTCTCCGTTTCCTCCTCAGCTCCTGGGGTGCCCCAGCAAAAGGGCAGGGCCCAGGCAGGGCTGAGGGCAGGGTAGCTCCAGGGTGACCCCACCCGTGGGGCTGGGCTGCCACCCTCACCTCCTCCACCCTAAACCCTCCAGGGTGCAGCCACCAGGTAGCTGGAACCCCCCCACAGCCCTCCCCCTGCCCTCTTCCCCTCAGGAGGGCAACCTGCTCCAGCCCTGGGCAGCCCTCGCTCCTCCCTGACCCCCAGCAGCCACCTGGGACACAGGAACAGAGGAGCAGAGGAGGTCAGGGGCTGGAAGGGACCTCTGGAGAGCTTCCAGCCCAAGCCCCTGCCAGAGCAGCAGCACAGAGCCCAGCACAGGGCACACAGGAGGAAGGTCTCCCCTGAGCCTCCTCCTCCTCTGCAGGCTGCACAGCCCCAGCTCCCTCAGCCTGTGCCCACAGCAGAGCTGCTCCAACCCCTGAGCATTCTCCTGGCCTCCTCTGCCCCCTCTCTGCAGCAGCTCCAGCTCCTTCCTGTGCTGAGGGCTCCAGAGCTGGACACAGTGCTCCAGCTGAGGTCTCACCAGAGCAGACTGAAGTGGCAACTCCCTGCCAGAGCAGCAGCACAGAGCCCAGCCCAGGGCACACAGAACACATCCAGGCAGGGCTGGGAAGGCTCCAGGGAAGGAGACTCCACAACCTCTCTGGGCAGCCTGCTCCAGGCCTCTGGGAGCCTCCCAGGGCAGAAGTTCCTCCTCCTGCTGAGCTGCAACCTCCTGGGCTGCACTTTCCATCCCTTGCTCCTTGGCCTAGCCCAGGGTGCAGCTGAGCAGAGCCTGGCCCTGTCCCCTCCCTCCTGACCCCCAGCCCTCAGCTCTTGAGAGACATTGCTCAGATCCCTCTCAGCCTTCTCCTCTGCAGCCTGAACAGCCCCAGGGCTCTCAGCCTCTCCTCCCCAGGCAGTGCTGCAGTCCCTTCAGCAGCCTTGCAGCCCTCCCTTGGCCTCTCTGCAGCAGATCCCTGTCCCTCCTGAGCTGGGCAGCCCAGAGCTGGATGCAACCTTGCAGGGGAGGTCTCAGCAGGGCAGAGCAGAGGGGGAGGAGAAGCTCCCTGGCTCTGCTGGACACACTCTGAACGCCTCCCAGGACCCCCTTGGCCCCCAGGGCACATTGCTGCCCCCAGGAAGCTCAACCCAGGGAGATCTTCTCCAGCAGCCCCAGCAGAGGGAGAGGCTCAAAGCAGTCCCCGCCGGGCGCTGAGCAGCCAGCAGCAGGTCACAGCTACTTACTGTCCTTCCTCTTGGCCCAGGCAGAGCAGGCAGGAGCTGGGTGGGATCTAGGAGGCCATCCTCTCTTCCCCTGGAAAAGGAAGCACAGCCTCAGGACCAGCAGCAGCACCCAAGGGCTGCATCCTCCAGCAGCCATCCACCCTCGCAGGGCCCAGCGGGTCCCTCCGGACCCCTCCCAGGGCAGCAGCAGGGGGGGAGCAGGGAGCCATGGGGGGGCCCAGAGGAGGGCTGCTCCTTCCAGCCACACACCTCCTCCCCCTGCACCAGCAGCACCCAGGGCAGGCCTCCCAGCTGCTTTTAAGGAGGAGGAGGAGGAGGCAGCAGCGAGGCCGAGAGGCCACAGCTCACCACAGGCTCCCCAGCACCTCCTGAGCCTTCCCTGCCAGGAGGCTCTGGGCTGTGCAGGCAGCAGCCATGCCCTCTGCCCTGCTCCCCAGCACCTCCTGAGCTTTCCCTGCCAGGAGGCTCTGGGCTGTGCAGGCAGCAGCCATGCCCTCTGCCCTGCTCCCCAGCACCCCCTGAGCTTTCCCTGCCAGGAGGCTCTGGGCTGTGCAGGCAGCAGCCATGCCCTCTGCCCTGCTCCCCAGCACCTCCTGAGCTTTCCCAGCCAGGAGGCTCTGGGCTGTGCAGGCAGCAGCCATGCCCTGTGCCCTGCTCCCCAGCACCTCCTGAGCCTTCCCTGCCAGGAGGCTCTGGGCTGTGCAGGCAGCAGCCATGCCCTCTGCCCTGCTCCCCCTGGGCTGCTCTCAGCCCCTCCTGCCTCCCCACACAGGACACTGCCCAGGCCCCCAGCTCCAGCATCCCTCCTCAGCTGCACACCCAGCCTGGGGGAAGGAAAACCTCTGCTGAGAAGCTGCTGAGCACCAGCAGCCTCCTGCTTGGGCTGCCCTCCAGGAGCCCACCCCAGGAGCAGCTCCAGCCTGGCTCAGGGCAGGGCAGGACCAGCCAAGCCCTTTCCACAGCTGGTGCTCAAGCCCTGGCACAGAAGATGCTTCCAAGGGGAAGCTCTGAAGCCTTCCTCTCCTCTTCCACCTCCTCCAGCTGGGAGGGAAGCTGGAGGCCACCAAGCTGCTGTAACCTGCTCAGGGCATGGCTCCCCCTTGGCAGCCTGCTGATTTTAACCACCCAGCACCTCCAAGGTGGTTTCTCCTCTGCTCGAGGCTGGCTGCTTCTCCCCAGGGCTCTCCTGAGGCGGCCAGGGATGGCTCCTGCCCCCTCCAAAGCAGCTCTGCCTCCTGCCTCCACCTTTTGCTGAGGGCAACCAACAGCCACACCAGATCCACCTGGAGCTGCTCTGCAAGCCCCAGGAGCTCACTTGCCTGCACCAGGGTCTTGCCAGCAGCCCTGCAGCCACCACAGCATCCAACACGAAGGAGTGACCTCCTGAGGAACCACCAAGAGGGCTACAGGAGCCTCCGAGGAGGCTGAGCTCCCCAGGGGGCTGCTGCTGAAGCACTTCACCCTGAAACATCAGCCCCTGCCCATGCAGATGAGGAGGAGGATGGCTGGAGCCGCCTGGGGGTGGGCAAGGAGATGTCTCCTCCCCAGGAGGACACCACAGGCTGAGCAGGAGACCACAGCCCTCCCAAGCACGTCGGTCTCCCGTCCCAGGCCTGGCCTGGAGCTGGAATTTCCAGCTCCTCTGGCAGAGCCAGGAGCTGCATCCCTGCTGCTCTCCCAGCAACTGCTTTCCAGCCTCCCCAGCAGCTCCCTCACCATCATCCCCAGCTCAGGGGCCAGGCATCCACCAGGTCAAGAGCTGCCATCTCCACCAGCTCAAGCCAGCTGGCAGCTGCTCCCAGCAGGGAACCAACATCCCACCCCCCAGGGCCCTCAGAACCCCTCCACAAGCTGAATTTTGCTCCTTGTCCCCTCCCAGGCTCCTGCCTCAGTTTCCCCTCCTGCCCTGTAAATGATTCCCACATTCAAGTGAGAAAAGGGCACTTTGTGCTTGCCCCTGGGACAGGGTGGAAAGGAACTCCCTCAGCATGCTGGTGGCTTTGGGTGGGAGACAATGAAGCCCCCAAGGCTGATTTCAAGGTTAAATCCTGCTGGGATCAGTCCTTGGAGGGGCTCAGACCTGTGGCACAGGCAGGACTGGACACACACAGGGTAGGGGTGAGCCACCAAACCCCTCCCCTCCACCACCCTGGACTGGACCTTCTGGGGGGGTGTTAAAGCAGAGGAAGGGGAGAGGAGGACCATGGGGGACAGGAGATGGAGATCTCCTTTCCCCAGGGAGACCTGATGCAAGGCAGCTGCCTGTCCTTCTGTCCGTCCACTGCCAGCCTCCCTCAGCTCAAATCACCTCCCAAGGTGGGGAGGGAGCAGAGGCTGGGCTGGGAGGGGAAGAAAGCCCAGGGTGAGCTCCCCCTGCTCTGGAGAAAACCTCTCCCCTTGGCACCAGCCAGGGGCTGCCCAGCCTGGCACGCCGCTCACGGCGCCACCGGCAGCATTCCCTGGGGGACAACCCCAACGGCTTCCTGCTCAGCCTTGGGATGAGCCAGAGGTGGAGCTCCACGTGGGGTGAGCTGGAATTCCATGTGGGCTGAGCTGCAATCCCCTGTGGGATCAGCTTGCTCCTGGAAGAGGTTTCCCTGCTGCCCAGTAAGCCCAGGGGTCAGCAGCGGGCAGCAGAGCACGGGGAGGCCAGCGGCAGCAGACCCTCTCCTCCTCCAGCAAGGAACCAACTGCTGGGGGAGGGTTAATGAAACCAATCATTTACTGCAAATACACAACCATGTCATCACTCCACCTCCAAGCCATCCCAGGGAATGCAGGAGAAGCAAAGCCCCTGCCCCAGCTGCAGGGAGCAGAGACCCCCCCAGGATGAAGGCAGAAGGTGAAAAACACAGAGCAGAAATCACCACTTTTGCCAAGCTGGGATGCTCAGCATCGCCCCCCAGGCCTAAAAAAGGCCTATTTTGGGGTTCAGCATCACCTTCCAGGCCTAAAAAAGTCTGGTTTGGGGTTCAGCTTCAACCACAAGCCTAAAAATACTCTATTTTGGGGTTCAGCATCACCCTCCAGACCTAAAAAAGGCCTATTTTGGGGTTCAGCTTCAACCACAAGCCTAAAAATACTCTATTTTAGGGTTCAGCATCACACTCCAGACATAGAAAAGCCTCTTTTGGGGTTCAGCTTCACCTTCCAGGCCTAAAAATGCCTATTTTGGGGTTCAGCATCACTCTCCAGGCCTAAAAAAGTCTATTTTGGGGTTCAGCCTTACCTTTCAAACCTAAAAAAGCCTATTTTGGGGCTCAACTTCACCCACTAGGACTAAAAAAGTCTGGTTTGGGGTTCAACACCATACACCAGGTCTAAAATAGTCTATTTTGGGGTTCAGTTTTACCCACTAGGACTAAAAAAGCTATTTTGGGGTTCAGTATCACACTCCAGACCTAAAAAAGTCTATTTTGGGGCTCAGCTTCCCCTTCCAGACCTAAAACAGTCTATTTTGGGGTTCAGTTTCACCCACAAGAGTTAAGAAAAGTTATTTTGGGGTCCAGCTTCAGCCTCCTGGCCTAAAAAAAGCCTATTTTGGGGTTCAGATTTACCTACCAGGCCTGAAAAAGCCTATTTTGGGGCTCAACTTCACCCACTAGGACTAAAAAAGTCTGGTTTGGAGTTCAACACCATCCACCAGACCTAAAAAAAGCCTATTTTGGGGTTCAGCTTCACTCTCCAGGCCTAAAAAAAGTCTATTTTGGGCTTCAGTTTTACCCCACTAGATCTAAATAAAAGCTATTTTGGGGACCAGCTTCAGCCTCCAAGCAAAAAAAAAAAGGCTATTTTGGGGTTCAGCATCACCCTCCAGGCCTAAAAAAGTGTATTTTGGGGTTCAGCTTCACCTTCCAGGCCTAAAAATGCCTATTTTGGGGTTCAGCTTTACCTTCCAGGCCTAAAAAAGCCTATTTTGGGGTTCAGCTTTACCTTCCAGGCCTAAAAAAGCCTATTTTGGGGTTCAGCTTTACCTTCCAGGCCTAAAAAAGTCTATTTTGGGGCTCAACTTCACCCACTAGGACTAAAAAAGTCTGGTTTGGAGTTCAACACCATCCACCAGGCCTTAAAAAAGTCTATTTTGGGGCTCAGCTTCTCCTTCCAGACCTAAAAAGGCCTATTTTGGGGTTCAGCATCACTCTCCAGACCTAAAAAAGCCTATTTTGGGGTTCAGCTTCAACCACTAGGCCATAAAAAGCTATTTTGGGGGCTTAGCTTCAACCAAAAAAGCCTATTTTGGGGTTCAGCTTCACCCTCCAGGCCTAAAAAAGCCTCTTTTGGGGTACAGCATCACTCTCCAGGCCTAAAAAAAGACTATTTTGGGGCTCAACACCATCCACCAGACCTAAAAGAGCCTATTCTGGGACTCAGTTTTACCCCACTAGATCTAAAAAAAAGCTATTTTGGGGACCAGCTTCAGCTTCCAGACCTAAAAAAGTCAATTTTGGGGTTCAGCATCACCCTCCAGGCCTAAAAAAAGTCTATTTTGGGGTTCAGTTTTACCCCACTAGATCTAAATAAAAGCTATTTTGGGGACCAGCTTCAGCCTCCAAGCAAAAAAAAAAGGCTATTTTGGGGTTCAGTATCACCCTCCAGGCGTAAAAAAGTGTATTTTGGGGTTCAGCTTCACCTTCCAGGCCTAAAAAAGCCTATTTTGGGGTTCAGCTTTACCTTCCAGGCCTAAAAAAGCCTATTTTGGGGTTCAGCTTTACCTTCCAGGCCTAAAAAAGGCCTTCCAGGACTAAAAAAGCCAGAAAAAGCTATTTTGGGGGCTTAGCTTCAACCAAAAAAGTCAATTTTGGGATCCAGCTTCACCTTCCAGGCCTAAAAAAGTCTGTTTTGGGGTTCAGCATCACACTCCAGACCTAAAAAAGCCTATTTTGGGGCTCAACTTCACCCACTAGGACTAAAAAAGACTGGTTTGGGGTTCAACACCATCCACCAGGTCTAAAATAGTCTATTTTGGGGTTCAGTTTTACCCACTAGGACTAAAAAAGCCTCTTTTGGGGTTCAGCTTTACCCTCTGGACCTAAAAAAGTCTATTTTGGGGTTCAGCTTTACCCCCTAGACCTAAAAGAGCCTTCTTTGGGGGGTTGCCATCATCCTCCAGGCCTAAAAAAGCCTCTTTTGGGGTTCAGTTTCACCCTCCAGACCTAAAAAAAGCCTATTTTGTGGTTCAGCTTCAACTTCCAGTCCTAAAAAAGTCTATTTTGGGGCTCAACTTCACCCACTAGGACTAAAAAAGTCTGGTTTGGGGTTCAACACCATCCACCAGGTCTAAAATAGTCTATTTTGGGGTTCAGTTTTACCCACTAGGACTAAAAAAGCCTCTTTTGGGGTTCAGTATCACACTCCAGACCTAAAAAAGTCTATTTTGGGGCTGAGCTTCCCCTTCCAGACCTAAAACAGCTTATTTTGGGGGTCAGCATCACCCTCCAGGCCTAAAAAAAAAGACTACTTTGGGGCTCAACACTATCCACCAGACCTAAAACAGTCTATTTTGGGGTTCAGTTTCACCCACAAGAGTTAAGAAAAGTTATTTTGGGGTCCAGCTTCAGCCTCCTGGCCTAAAAAAAGCCTATTTTGGGGTTCAGATTTACCTACCAGGCCTGAAAAAGCCTATTTTGGGGCTCAACTTCACCCACTAGGACTAAAAAAGTCTGGTTTGGAGTTCAACACCATCCACCAGACCTAAAAAAAGCCTATTTTGGGGTTCAGCTTCACTCTCCAGGCCTAAAAAAAGACTATTTTGGGGTTTAACATCATCCACCAGACCTAAAAAACCCTATTTTGGGGTTCAGCTTCAACCACTAGGCCTATAAAAGCTATTTTGGGGGCTTAGCTTCAACCAAAAAAGCCTATTTTGGGGTTCAGCATCGCCCTCCAGACCTGAAAAAGTCAATTTTGGGGTCCAGCATCACCTTCCAGGCCTAAAACAGCCTATTTTGGGGTTCACATCACCCTTAAGGCCTAAAAAAAGACTATTTTGGGGCTCAACACTATCCACCAGACCTAAAAGATCCTATTCTGGGACCCAGTTTTACCCCACTAGATCTAAAAAAAAGCTATTTTGGTGACCAGCTTCAGCTTCCAGGCCTAAAAAAGTCTATTTTGGGGTTCAGCTTCACCCTCCAGGCCTAAAAAAAGTCTATTTTGGGGTTCAGTTTTACCCCACTAGATCTAAATAAAAGCTATTTTGGGGACCAGCTTCAGCCTCCAAGCAAAAAAAAAAGGCTATTTTGGGGTTCAGCATCACCCTCCAGGCCTAAAAAAGCCTATTTTGGGGTTCAGCTTTACCTTCCAGGCCTAAAAAAGCCTATTTTGGGGTTCAGCTTTATCTTCCAGGCCTAAAAAAGCCTATTTTGGGGCTCAGCTTCACCCACTAGGACTAAAAAAGTCTGGTTTGGAGTTCAACACCATCCACCAGGCCTAAAAAAAGTCTATTTTGGGTCTCAGCTTCTCCTTCCAGACCTAAAAAGGCCTATTTTGGGGTTCAGCATCACTCTCCAGGCCTAAAAAAAGACTATTTTGGAGTTCAAAACCATCCACCAGACCTAAAAAAAGCCTATTTTGGGGGTCAGCTTCAACCTCTAGGCCTAAAAAAGCCTATTTTGGGGTTCAGGATCACTCTCCAGGCCTAAAAAAAAGACTATTTTGGGGCTCAACACTATCCACCAGACCTAAAACAGTCTATTTTGGGGTTCAGTTTCACACACAAGAGTTAAGAAAAGTTATTTTGGGGTCCAGCTTCAGCCTCCTGGCCTAGATAAAGCCTATTTTGGGGTTCAGATTTACCTACCAGGCCTGAAAAAGCCTATTTTGGGGCTCAACTTCACCCACTAGGACTAAAAAAGACTGGTTTGGGGTTCAACACCATCCACCAGACCAGAAAAAAGCCTATTTTGGGGTTCAGCTTCACTCTCCAGGCCTAAAAAAAGACTATTTTGGGGTTTAACATCATCCACCAGACCTAAAAAACCCTATTTTGGGGTTCAGCTTCAACCACTAGGCCTATAAAAGCTATTTTGGGGGCTTAGCTTCAACCAAAAAAGCCTATTTTGGGGTTCAGCATCGCCCTCCAGACCTGAAAAAGTCAATTTTGGGGTCCAGCATCACCTTCCAGGCCTAAAACAGCCTATTTTGGGGTTCACATCACCCTTAAGGCCTAAAAAAAGACTATTTTGGGGCTCAACACTATCCACCAGACCTAAAAGATCCTATTCTGGGACCCAGTTTTACCCCACTAGATCTAAAAAAAAGCTATTTTGGTGACCAGCTTCAGCTTCCAGGCCTAAAAAAGTCTATTTTGGGGTTCAGCTTCACCCTCCAGGCCTAAAAAAAGTCTATTTTGGGGTTCAGTTTTACCCCACTAGATCTAAATAAAAGCTATTTTGGGGACCAGCTTCAGCCTCCAAGCAAAAAAAAAAGGCTATTTTGGGGTTCAGCATCACCCTCCAGGCCTAAAAAAGCCTATTTTGGGGTTCAGCTTTACCTTCCAGGCCTAAAAAAGCCTATTTTGGGGTTCAGCTTTATCTTCCAGGCCTAAAAAAGCCTATTTTGGGGCTCAGCTTCACCCACTAGGACTAAAAAAGTCTGGTTTGGAGTTCAACACCATCCACCAGGCCTAAAAAAAGTCTATTTTGGGTCTCAGCTTCTCCTTCCAGACCTAAAAAGGCCTATTTTGGGGTTCAGCATCACTCTCCAGGCCTAAAAAAAGACTATTTTGGAGTTCAAAACCATCCACCAGACCTAAAAAAAGCCTATTTTGGGGGTCAGCTTCAACCTCTAGGCCTAAAAAAGCCTATTTTGGGGTTCAGGATCACTCTCCAGGCCTAAAAAAAAGACTATTTTGGGGCTCAACACTATCCACCAGACCTAAAACAGTCTATTTTGGGGTTCAGTTTCACACACAAGAGTTAAGAAAAGTTATTTTGGGGTCCAGCTTCAGCCTCCTGGCCTAGATAAAGCCTATTTTGGGGTTCAGATTTACCTACCAGGCCTGAAAAAGCCTATTTTGGGGCTCAACTTCACCCACTAGGACTAAAAAAGACTGGTTTGGGGTTCAACACCATCCACCAGACCAGAAAAAAGCCTATTTTGGGGTTCAGCTTCACTCTCCAGACCTAAAAAAAAGTCTATTTTGGGGTTCAACACCATCCACCAGACCTAAAAAAGCCTATTTTGGGGTTCAGCATCACCTTCCAGGCCTAAAAAAGTCTATTTTGGGGTTCAGCCTTACCTTCCAAACCTAAAAAAGTCTATTTTGGGGCTCAACTTCACCCACTAGGACTAAAAAAGTCTGGTTTGGGGTTCAACACCATCCACCAAGTCTAAAATAGTCTATTTTGGGGTTCAGTTTTACCCACTAGGACTAAAAAAGCTATTTTGGGGGCTTAGCTTCAACCAAAAAAAGCCTATTTTGGGGTTCAGCTTCCCCTTCCAGACCTAAAAAAGTCTGTTGTGGGGTTCAGCATCACACTCCAGACCTAAAAAAGCCTATTTTGGGGTTCAACATCACCAACCAGACCTAAAAAACATCTATTTTGGCGTTCAGCTTCACCCTCCAGGCCTAAAAAATGACTATTTGGGGGCTCAACACCATCCACCAGACCTAAAAGAGCCTATTCTGGGACTCAGTTTTACCCCACTAGATCTAAAAAAAAGCTATTTTGGGGACCAGCTTCAGCTTCCAGGCCTAAAAAAGTCTATTTTGGGCTTCAGCTTCACCCACTAGGACTAAAAAAGTCTGGTTTGGGGTTCAACACCATCCATCAGGCCTAAAAAAGTCAATTTTGGGCTCAGCTTCACCTTCCAGGCTTAAAAAAAGTCTATTTTGGGGTTCAGTTTTACTCCACTAGATCTAAATAAAAGCTATTTTGGGGACCAGCTTCAGCCTCCAAGCCAAGAAAAAGGCCTATTTAGGGGTTCAGCATCACCTTCCAGGCCTAAAAAAGTCTATTCTGGGGTTCAGTACCACTCACCAGGCCTAAAAAAAGACTATTTTGGGGTTCAGCTTCAACTACTAGGCCATAAAAAGCTATTTTGGGGGCTTAGCTTCAACCAAAAAAAGCTATTTTGGGGTTCAGCATCGCCCTCCAGGCCTAACAAAGTCTATTTTGGGGCTCAACTTCACCCACTAGGAATAAAAATGTCTGGTTTGGAGTTCAACACCATCCACCAGACCTAAAAGAAGTCTATTTTGGGGTTCAGCATCACCCACCAGACTTTAAAAAAGCCTATTTTGGGGTTCAGCTTCACCTTCCAGACCTAAAAAAAGCCTATTTTGGGGTTCAACATCACCCTCCAGTCCTAAAAAAAGGACTATTTGGGGGCTCAACACCATCCACCAGACCTAAAAAAGTCTATTTTGGGGTTCAGTTTTACCCACTAGATCTAAAAAATGCTATTTTGGGTTTCAGCTTCAGCCTCCAGGCCAAAAAAAAGGCTATTTTGGGGTTCACCATCATATTCCAGGCATAAAAAAGCCTATTAGGGGGTTCAGCATCACCCTCTAGACCTAAAGAAGCTATTTTGGGGCTGAGTCTCTTCTGGCCTCTCTGAAGAGGATCACAGTCATAGTTTCATAGTTTCATAGTTTCATAGTTTCATTCAGGGTTGGAAGGGACCACAAGGATCATCTAGTTCCAACCCCCCTGCCATGGGCAGGGACACCCCACACTAGATCAGGCTGGACAGAGCCTCATCCAGCCTGCTCTTAAACACCCCCAGGGACGGGGCCTCGACCACCTCCCTGGACAACCCATTCCAGGGTTTCACCACTCTCATGGTGAAGAACCTCCTCCTCACATCCAGCCTGAATCTCCCCACCTCCAGCTTCATTCCATTCCCCCTAGTCCTATCACTACCTGATATCCTGAGAAGTCCTTCCCCTGCCTTCCTGTAGGCCCCCTTCAGATACTGGAAGGCGACAATTAGGTCACCTGGGAGCCTTCTCTTCTGCAGACTGTACAGCCCCAACTCCTTCAGTCTGTCCTCATAGGAGAGGTGCTCCAGCCCTCTGATCATCCTCGTGGCCCTTCTCTGGACACGTTCCAGCACCTCCACATCCCTCTTGTAATAGGGGCTCCAGAACTGGACACAGTACTCCAGGTGGGGTCTCACCAGGGCTGAGTAGAGGGGGAGGATCACCTCCCTCGACCTGCTGGCCACACTTCTCCTGCTGCAGCCCAGGATCTGATTGGCTTTGTGGGCTGCAAGTGCACACTGAGAGCTCATGTTGAGCTTTTTGTCCACCAGCACCCCCAAGTCTCTCTCCTCAGGGCTATCCTCCAGCCAGTCACTGCCCAGCCTGTATTTGTGCCTGGGATTGCCTCGACCCAGATGCAGGACCCTGCACTTGCTCTTATTGAACTTCATGAGGTTGGCCTGTGCCCACCTCTCCAGCCTGTCAAGGTCCCTCTGGATGGCCTCCCTTCCCTCCAGCGTGTCTGCTGCACCACACAGCTTGGTGTCATCAGCAAACTTGCTGAGGGTGCACTCAATGCCACTGTCCATGTCCCCCACAAAGATGTTGAATAAGACAGGTCCCAGGACTGATCCCTGAGGGACTCCACTTGTCCCTGGCCTCCACTGGGACATGGAGCCATTGACAGCCACTCTTTGGGTGCGGCCATCAAGCCAGTTCCTTATCCATCTAGTGGTCCACCCATCAAACCCATGTGTCACCAGTTTGGAGACCAGGATGTGGTGTGGGACAGTGTCGAAGGCTTTGCTCAGGTCCAGGTAAACGACATCAGTTGCTCGCCCCTCATCTATTAATTTTGTCACCTGCTCATAGAAGGCCACCAGGTTGGTCAGGCAGGATTTGCCCTTGGCAAAGCCATGCTGACTGTTCCCAATCACCTCTTCACTATTCTTTTGAGCGAGTAGTGACTCCAGGAGGATCTGTTCCATGATCTTTCCAGGCACAGAGGTGAGACTGACTGGCCTGTAGTTCCCTGGTTCCTCCTTCTTGCCCTTTTTGAAGATGGGGGCAATGTTTCCCCTTTTCCAGTCTGTGGGGACTTCACCAGACTGCCAGGACTTTTGAAATATAATAGAGAGGGGTTTAGCAACCTCATCTGCCAGTTCTCTCAGCACCCGTGGGTGTAACCCGTCGGGTCCCATGGACTTGAACACTTTCAGGTTCTTCAGATGATCACGAACCTGATCTGCACTTACAACCACAGTCCTGGTACCACACACAGTCTCTGCTGTTCTGGAAGCCAAGGGGGGACACTGGTGCTCTCCACAACTACTTTCCTCCAGGCAGGTGATGGAGAACCAGTTATCCACAACTGCTTGGAAAGAACTGAGGCCACTTACTCCAGCAGCCCTGGAGGAAGAAGCCCTGGAAAAGGCAGACCACAACTGGCACACCGATGGAAGCATCTTTGTGATGCAGGGAGAAAGCAAAGCTGAGAATGCTGCAGCTGGAAGGTGTCCAGAGAAGGGCAAGGAGGCTGGGGAGGGGTCTGGAGCACAGCCCTGTGAGGAGAGGCTGAGGGAGCTGGGGTTGCTTAGCCTGGAGAAGAGGAGGCTCAGGGGAGACCTTCTTGCTCTCTGCAACTGCCTGCAGGAAGGTTGGAGCCAGCTGGGGGTTGGGCTCTTCTGCCAGGCAGGCACCCAGCACCAGAACAAGAGGACACAGTCTCCAGCTGTGCCAGGGGAGGTTCAGGCTGGAGGTGAGGAAGAAATTCTACAGAGAGAGAGAGATTGCCCTTTGGAATGTGCTGCCCAGGGAGGTGGTGGAGTCACCATCCCTGGAGGTGTTCAGGAGGAGACTTGATAAGGTGCTTGGTGCCAAGGGTTAGTTGATTAGGTGGTGTTGGATGATGGGTTGGACTTGATGATCTCCAAGGTCTCTTCCAACCTGGTTAATTCTAGTCTATTCCATTCCATTCCATTCCATTCTATAGAAGAGGTAATCAGGTTAATTCTACTCCACTCTATACAGGAGAAGAGGTAACCAATGCAGAAGCCCTACCAAGAAACACCTCTGCTCAAAAGGCAGCGATGAGAGCCCTGACCAGAGCCCTTGAGCTTCCCCCAGGGACATGTGCAAACACAGGGACTGACTCAAAGTATGCCTTTGGGGTGGTGCATGCCCAGGGAGCCATCTGGAAAGCAAGAGGACTGTTGTCATCTCAAGGAACGGCTATCAAACACGTGGGAGAGAGACTGAGGCTGCTGGCAGCAGGGCAAGAGCCAAGCAAGGCACTGCAAAGCCCCCCAGAAAGGGAACACCGGAGAAGAGAGAGGCAATCCACGGGCAGATGACACAGCTCAAAGGGTGGCCAGGGAGGGCAGGAAGGTGGCAGAGTCTGCTCTGATCCCAGAGGCTGAATTGAGCCAAAGGAGCCGGAACCTGTGTATAGCACAGAGGATCAGACATTACTCACAGATTAATTAGGGCTTAGGATAGGAAAGGGCTGGGCCAGGACACCAGATGGGAAGCGAATCACACCCACCAACCTCCTCTGGGCTTTTGTTCAGGTGCAACATGCAAAGACTCCCTGGGGAACAGAAGCCCTGGATGGAGACTTGCTTCAGGAGTGTCCAGCATGAAAGTCATACAGCACAGCAGAACAGCTAACCCAGCAGTGGGAGTGTGGCTTAAGGCTAAGCCCGAGGGAAGGAGAGGAGTTAGCCTGGGACAGGTTAGCAAAGGAAATGAGCCAGGACAACAATGGCAAATGGATGTCACTGAGCTCCCAAGAAAGGGGGGATCCAGGGACCTGTTGGTACTCTCTGACACCTTCTCTGGCTGGCCAGGAGCACTTCCCTGCCGCACAAACAAAGCACCAGAGGTTACTACAGCAGTGTCACAAGAGAGAATACCTTGCTTTGAGGCACCTCCTGCTGCTGCCCCAGGCAGGGGACCTCATGTTGTGGCCAAGGTGGTACCAGTAGGTAAAATCTTAGGGATTGATTGGCAACTCCACACCCCCTCTAAGCCACATCCAAGTGGACAAGTGGAGGAAATGAAGCATTTCATCAAAAGGCAGACAGTAAAACTCAGGCAGGGAGCAGCAAACCTTCCTTGGCCACAAGCATCGCCAAGGGCCCTGCTGCAAAGTCAAACTGAGCAAAGGACAAGGGAAGGGTTGGGCCCATTTGGTATCCTCTTTGGAAGACCTTAGGCAGTAGGAACCATGGAGCCCTGCCCTGAACCAGGGCAGTGCAGAGAGGCAATGTTGAACAAGTAAGTTCAGCAGCTCTGTCAGCACCTGAGCATTGTTAACAAACAGGTGACAGGAACCCATGGGAGAGGATTAGACAGAGCAGGCCACGGTGTGGAACCCACAGGCTGTGGCAGACCTCTTTCAGAGACCCCTCTGGAGCCCAGGTGGACAGGACCATCTCAGGTGCTCCTGACATCCTTCACAGCCATTAAAATCGAGGAACAAACTGCCTGGATCCACCACACCTGAGTCAAGAGGACCTCAGCAGGAGAAGGGCAACTCCAACCCCAGGGACCCCTGAAGCTCAAGCTCTGTGGACAGTTGTGGCCTGTTTGTGGGTGAATACTATGGAGGAATCAGAGAATCAATAAGGTTGGAAAAGACCTCAGAGCTCATCAAGTCCAAGCTGTCACCCAACACCTCCTGACTAACTAAGCCATGGCTCCAAGTGCCACATCCAATCCCCTCTTGAACACCTCCAGGGACAGGGACTCCACCACCTCCCTGGGAGGGGAAGGCAGTCTGTATTTAAATGCCAGCCAGGAACTGGCTTTGCAAGCTGATCTGTCTAACTGTTGGGCTTGGGGGCCACCACTCTGGGTGACTACATCTGACAGTGGTTACCAAAGCTGTCAGCATGGGAAAGGTGCTTCAGAAGCCACTGCTCTGCAGCTGACAGCCAGCTGGCAGCCAGGCACCAGTGGTGTGCCCCAGGGAGCAGTGCTGGGCCCCAGCCTGATCAATATCTTCATTGATGATCTGGAGGAGGGGATGGAGTCAGTCAGCAGCAAATTTGCAGCTGACACCAAGCTGGGGGCAGATGTTGGTCAGTTAGAGGGCAGCAGAGCTCTGCAGAGGGACCTGGACAGGCTGCACAGATGGGCAGAGGCCAACAGGATGGCACTGAACAAGTCCAAGTGCCAGGGGCTGCACTTTGGCCACAGCAACCCCAGGCAGAGCTACAGGCTGGGGGCAGAGTGGCTGAGAGCAGCCAGGCAGAGAGGGACCTGGGGGGAGTGGTGGAGAGCAGCTGAACAGGAGCCAGCAGTGTGCCCAGGGGGCCAAGAAGGCCAAGGGCATCCTGGCCTGCAGCAGGCAGAGTGTGGCCAGCAGGAGCAGGGAAGTCCTTGTGCCCTGTGCTCAGCACTGCTGAGGCCACCCCTGGAGTCCTGTGTCCAGCTCTGGGCTCCTGAGGTCAAGAAGGAGATTGAGAGACTTGAAGGTGTCCAGAGAAGGGCAAGGAGGCTGGGGAGGGGTCTGGAGCACAGCCCTGTGAGGAGAGGCTGAGGGAGCTGGGGTTGCTTAGCCTGGAGAAGAGGAGGCTCAGGGGAGACCTTCTTGCTCTCTGCAACTCCCTGAAGGGAGGTTGGAGCCAGCTGGGGGTTGGGCTCTTCTCCCAGGCACCCAGCAGCAGAACAAGAGGACACAGTCTCAAGCTGTGCCAGGGGAGGTTCAGGCTGGAGGTGAGGAGAAAGTTCTTCCCAGCAAGAGGAATTGGCCCTTGGGATGTGCTGCCCAGGGAGGTGGTGGAGTCCCTGTGCCTGGAGGTGTTCCAGAGGGGATTGGATGTGGCCCTTGGAGCCATGGTCTAGCCATGAGGTCTGTGGTGCCAGCTTGGACTTGATGATCTCTGAGGTCTCTTCCAGCCTTGGGGATTCTGTGATACTGTGAATTTCTTCCTAACCTCCAGCCTGAACCTCAGCTTTACCTTCCAGAGCTACAAAAGTCTATTCTGGGCTTCAGCTTCACCCTCCAGGACTAAAAAAGCCTCTTTTGGGGTTCAGCATCACCTTCCAGACCTAAAAAAGCCTCTTTTGGGGCTCAGCATCACCCTCTGGACCTAAAAAGCCTCTTTTGGGGTCCAGCATCACCTTCCAGACCTAAAAAAGGATCTTTTGGGGTCCAGCTTCACCTTCCAGACCTAAAAAAGCCTCTTTTGGGGTCCAGCATCACCTTCCAGACCTAAAAAAGCCTCTTTTGGGGGTCCAGCATCACCTTCCAGACCTAAAAAAGCCTCTTTTGGGGTTCAGCTTCACCCACTGGACCTAAAAAAGCCTCTTTTTGGGGTCCAGCATCCCCCTCCCTCCCTCCCCACGCTCTGGAGCACCACACTCCTCTTTCTCCCTTGCTCCCAGCTCCTCCAACCCTTCCCCAGGAGCTTCCTGCCCCCAGCAGCACCAAACCCTTCGCTGCCCCCCACCCCAGCAGCCCCAGCAGCCAAGCAGGAGCCTGGGGGGGAGGATTCTGGGGGCCAACTCCCTTCTCTTTTGGCCCCCCCAAGTGCCCTGGCTGTCCCCTCCCGGAGCAGGGGAGCCGGCGGTGCTGGTGGAGCTCCCGGGCAGGCACAGAGAGCTCTTTGTGCTCCCTGCCGGGCTGGGGAGGGCTCTGCCCTGCTCTGCTCTTCGGGATCCTGGAGGGGGGATGGCTTTTTGTTACTCCCCTCCGCTGCTTGGAGTTTGGTTATCGGACAGGGATGGGTCTGAGGACTTCCCAGCCCTTGGCTGGCTTCCTGCTGCCTTCTCCCAGCCTTTAACCACTGCAGCTCTGCACCCCCCGGAGCCTTTACCTCCACTGCCCAGCTCCCACTGCTTGGCTTTGCCTCCCCCCTGCACCGCCACGACCCTCCCCTGGCACTCTCCCCCTTCCTCCCTTCCTTCCTCCCCCCACTCTTCCCCTCCCTTCCTTCCTCCCTACTGCCCCCACTTTCCCCCTCCCTCCCTTCTTTCCTCCCTTCCCTCCCCACTTTTCCCCCTTCCTTCCCCCCTTCCTCCCTTCCCCCCCCACTTTCCCCCTCCCTTCCTTCCTCCTTTCCCCCATCACTTTTCCCCCTCCTTTCCTTCCTCCCTTCCCCCCTCACTTTCCCACTCCCTTCCTTCCTCCCCTCCCCCCATTTTCCCCCTTCCTACCTCTCTTCCTCCCTTCCTGTTGAGGATTGTTTTGAGCAAGAGGGGCCTTGGGTCCCAGGAACACCTGTGCAATTCAGGCCTTGAAGAATTCTCTGTTGATAATATAGTGACGGAGTAGGAGATGGGAGAAAGTGCTGATTGCTTGGCATGCTAAAGTCCAGCTGCCCCTGAGATGGGAGGCAAGCAAGATAAGAAGGAGGCGAGATCCGGGGAAGAGAGCAATTAGGCCGGATAGAAGAATTCCACAGAGTTGTGAAAACAATGATGTAACCTGTTAGAGAGCAACCAAGAGTATGTTGCCAAGTGGGCATAATTATAGCAAACTGTATGTGAGATGTGTCTGATGCTCAATAAAGTTGGATTCCGCTGATCACATTGGTCGAATAGCTGCCCCTTCTTGCGGCAAATGGCGCTCGAACACGGGACCCTAATGAAGACAAAGGTTTAGCGTCTAAGAAGTTCTTCGGGACTTGGGAGATTCGCAGTAAGCCGGGAGGCAAGAAGAAGGCTGGCCCGGGATAGCAGTACCGGAGGCTGCAAGAAAAGGGAAGACAGCCTTGAAGCCGAAGACGCTGTAGAGCCGGGAACTGCTTAAAGGAGGACTGTGCGCACAGGTATTAACGTTTAAATACGGACATGGATAGGCAGGCAGCGTATGATTTATTAAATGCTTGTTAGAAAAGCGACAGTGTAAGTTAAATTTTACAAAGGAGTTGGTGCCGCTGTTAAGCTATGCAGGAGAGTTAGGATATTTTAAGGATCCAAATGAGGTGTTTGAAAGATTGCAGTGGAAAAAGTCTGGACAAGACTTGTGGCTGCGTGGGTTAGATGATGAAAAACGAGCAAAGGAGTGTGGAAAATGGTGGAAGATGGTTATGACAGCATTGGATCAGCATCATGCTGAGCAAGTGGCAGCTTATCAAGCCAGGGTACGATTAGATCATACGGACCCAAATGGAGCAAGTGTTACACATGCTGGGTTGCCTTTGTCAGAAGAGGTTCAGGATTATTTAAGAAAGGAGAAGGCTGCGTGTGTAAAAGGGCTAGGTGGCAGAGTTGAATTACAATCTGTAACACAGGACTCTGGTGAGGAGCCTTCCCCGTCTCTTTTAGCTGAGCAAATTGTACAGGAGGAGAAAGTAGGTGAGGGAGAGGAGACAAACAGGGCGATAGATCCTGGAGGTGGTGTTAAAGATCATGCAAGAAAGCACGCAGAGTATTGGCGAAAGGTTGCAGAACACTTAAACGCCGAAGGAGATTAGGAAGGGCTTAGCCGGCTGGCTGCTTCACATCAAGCTTTTCCAGTGATGTATACACAGGTCCCTGGGGAGCAAAATGTTGTTCAGGCTGATGTAACCCAATTGCCATGGAAATTGTTATCTCAATTAAGACAGACTGCGAGTCAGTTTGGGGTTCAATCTGAACCAGCTAGACAGATGATTGATTTTATTTACATGAACTATAATATGTTACCTAGAGATTCTTATAATGTTACGAAGCTGATCCTAACAGCATCTCAATTTATGACATTTTTGAATGAGTGGGGACACCTAGCTAGACAATCAGCTGGAGTACAAAGACAGCAAAACGATCCATTATTTGGTGTAACAGTAGATTAGTTGTGTGGAACGGGACAGTATGAGAGACCAGAGTTACAGGCACTTTTACAGCTGCCTGTTTTGCAAGCATCAGCCCAGATAGTAAGGATGGCTTTTGACAAGCAGAAGGATGGAAATGCAAATCCTCACTGTATGGGAATTAAGCAAGGTAGACAGGAACCTCTTGGCGAATTTGTAGATAAGTTGCTTGCCGCACTTAGAGCAGCAAGCGTAGGAGAAGGTATCCGAGAGGCAATTTTAAGGCAGTGTTTAATGCAGAATGGGAACCAGCAGACGCAGCAGCTTATTACATCAGCAGATCCTAGATGGACGGTAGCCGAATTGTTGCAGAGGGCTCAGGACTTGCCAAGCAATCCGATGGCCATGTTGACGGAGGTGATTGATAAGGGATTACAAAAACAGGCTGAGGTGGTGTCAATGACAATGACAAAACAGCTTGAGCATAGTCAGCAGGTTATGGCAGCCTTAGTACCTTTGCGCACAGACTCGAAAGGGCAAGGCCGACCCTATAAGCAGTCATCAGACGAAATACAGTGTCATCGAAAAGCGTAAGGCGGAGATATCGTCTAAAGTAATGCCTGGACTTTTGGCCCATGGATCCGCTTTAGGGCATTTCCCTAGCGGAGAGAGTTATTTTGATGAAGCTTGTTGGAGAGAATACAGGAACAAGTTGTGGGGCTTGGTTATAGATGGTGATAAAACTGCTATAAAGCTGCAAAAGTCGTGGCGAGAATGCATGAACTGTGTTAAAACCTACGAACTGAAACAGCGAATGGCTGCTGCAGTTAGAGCAACTTTGTCAGGACGAGATGCAGCGCCAGGTGTATCTGAGTTGCAGCTGAAAGATGTGTCTGAGCACTGTCAACCGATCGACCGGGGCCGCCTCCGATACGTCTTGCGGCGACCACACCGTGTTTACCAGCCGTCAGCACTGCCGTTTGCACACAGCGGGGAAAAGGCCGGAAAAAGGCAGCTCAGTGTGTTCGACCCCTTTTTATCAACACCTTCCTCTGACATCGCCAGCGACGGCTCGGACTCGGAAGACAATACTGGCAGCGAGGAATTCAAACAGCGCCGACTTTGCTTGACGGCCCCTCTTAGAAACAATGGAGCGCTTGGAGGCTCGCGGTTACAGCGTTCCTGCCACCGCACTCCTCCCGCGAGCCCTGCCGGCCCCCGCGGACACCGACGGCTCCGACCAAGGCGGTACCGGCTGACGCACCACCGACACCGACAGCACCGACAGTAGCAGCGGAGCAGCTGCCACGGCAGCAGCCCCCCACCCCTTTCCCCCGCAGCGGCTTTAGCCGCACTACTCTGTTTTGATTTAAAGCAGCAGTACTCATTTTGTCATTTCTGATTGTAACGTCTTTCAGAGATTTGTTATTTAGAGTTTTGTTAAGTTTTTCTAATAAGCATAATGAATAAGTAAGCATTTGGTATTTATAAGCACTTAGTACATAGTAATTGCAGTAAGGTGTATGCACTGAGTTAAGAGTTCAAATGGTAAGATTTTCTCTTGGTTCGAACCTTCTTAGTTGTCTGCCTAGGCATTTCAAAGGAGCTCCATGTAATATAGTTAAGGAATGTATAAACAGCTTTTAATTTTGGAAAGTGTTTTTTAGTTAATGTAACAATTTTATTTCTTTTTAGACACTGATTTGATGGATTAATTTTAACATAGTTTTTTAAGGTTTTAAGGATTTTTTTGGTATTAGCATAAGTTAAGGTTTGTAGTAAATAGGTATTAATCTTAACAACTATTCCTTCACTAATGTGCAGAAGAATCAAGACTAAGAGGAAACAGCATTTCCCATGAAGTCGAACATCGATCACAATAACTGTTATGATAATCTGGGGTCAAAATCTGGGGGTGGGTGAGGCAATCGGTCCCTCTGCAGAGGCAAGAGTAGGGCGCAAGGTAGGGTTAGTTGAGAAGTCAGGAACCCAGCTGCGATGCATGTACACCAATGCACGCAGCCTGGGCAACAAGCAAGAGGAGTTGGAGGTCCTAATCCATCAGGGCGACTATGATGTAGTCGCCATCTCAGAAACTTGGTGGGACAGCACCCACGATTGGAGTGCTACAATGGGGGGTTACAGGCTCTTTAGGAGGGACAGGCGAGGGAGAAGAGGAGGAGGGGTGGCTCTGTATATTAGAGAGTCACTCTCTGCCACACAACTTGAGGTGGAAGATGAGGTAGTTGAGAGCCTGTGGGTCAAAATCAGAGGACAACCTAACGAGTCTGACATCCTGATTGGAATCTGTTACAGACCACCCAACCAGGATGAGGCGGCTGATGAGTTGTTCTACAAGCAACTGGAGGCTGTCTCAAGATCATCTGATCTTGTCCTTGTTGGTGACTTCAACCTCCCAGATATCTGCTGGGAACTTAATTCAGCAGGGAGGAGGCAGTCCAGAAGATTCCTGGAGTGAATGGAGGACTGCTTCCTGACACAGCTGTTAAGCGAGCCTACCAGGGGACAGGCTCTGCTTGACCTGCTGTTCTGCAATAGGGAAGGGCTGGTGGGAGATGTGATCGTGGGAGGCTGCCTAGGGTGCAGTGACCATGAGATAGTGAAGTTTTCAATATGCAGGGAGATTGAGAGGAGCACCAACAGAACCTCCACCTTGGACTTCCGAAGGGCAAACTTCAGCCTATTTAAAAAACTTGTCTGCAAAGTCCCCTGGGTAGCAGCCCTCATGAACCAAGGGGTTCAGGAGGGTTGGACCTACTTCAAACAGGAGCTCTTGAAGGCACAGGAATTGGCGGTTCCCACGTGCCGGAAGGCAAGCCGGCGGGGAAGGCGACCAGCCTGGATGAGCAAGCAGCTCCTGGAGGATTTAAGGGGGAAGAGGAGGCTGTATCACCTTTGGAAGGAGGGGAAGGCTTCTCGAGGTATGTTCAAGGAAGCTGTTAGATTATGTAGGAATAAAATTAGGGAGGCTAAGGCCCAGCTGGAACTGAAGCTGGCCACCTCAGTCAAAGACAATAAAAAGCATTTTTATAAATATATTAACAATAAGAAGAAGGGCAGGAAGAACCTGCACTCCCTAGTGGACCTGGAGGGGAACACAGTTACTGAGGATGAGGATAAAGCTGAGGTCCTGAACACCTTCTTTGCCTCAATGTTTAACAGCAAGGCAGGAGTTCAGGACGAGTGGTCTCCGGAGCTGGGCGTTGGGGTCGGGGAGCAGAGTAATACCCTGGAAATCCATGAGGAGTTAGTTCGGGACCTGCTGAGCCACTTGGATATCCACAAGTCCATGGGACCAGATGGGATCCATCCTAGGGTGCTGAGAGAGCTGGCGGATGTGCTAGCTAGGCCACTCTCCATCATTTTCCTCCAGTCCTGGCTCACTGGTGAGGTCCCAGATGACTGGAAACTGGCCAACGTGGTCCCCATCCACAAGAAGGGTCGGATGGAGGAACCTGGAAACTACAGGCCAGTCAGCCTGACCTCAGTGCCAGGGAAAGTGATGGAGCAGATTATCCTGGCAGCAATAACTGCGCACCTGAAGGATGGCCAAGGGCTCAGGTCCAGCCAACATGGATTCAGGAAGGGCAGATCCTGCCTCTCCAACCTGATCTCTTTCTATGATCAGGTGACCCGCCTGGTGGATGTGGGGAGGCCTGTGGATGTGGTCTACCTAGACTTCAGCAAGGCCTTTGACACCGTCCCCCACAGCAAACTGCTGACTAAGCTGTCAGCCCGTGGATTGGACCACTACACTCTGTGCTGGGTTAGGAACTGGCTGGAGGGCCGGGCCCAGAGAGTGGTCGTGAACGGTGCCACATCCAGCTGGAGGCCAGTCACCAGTGGTGTCCCCCAGGGATCAGTGCTGGGCCCTGTACTCTTCAACATATTCGTTGATGATCTGGATGAAGGGGTAGAGTCAGTCATCAGCAAGTTTGCAGATGACACAAAGTTAGGGGCAGATGTTAGTCAGCTAGAGGGTAGAAAGGCTCTGCAGAGGGACCTCGACCGACTAGACAGATGGGCAGAGTCCAATGGGATGGCTTTCAACAAGTCCAAGTGCCGAGTGCTGCACTTTGGCTACGGCAATCCCATGCAGAGCTATAGGCTGGGGTCAGAGTGGCTGAGAGCTCCCAAACAGAGAGGGACCTGGGTGTGCTGATCGACAGCCACCTGAATATGAGCCAGCAGTGTGCTCAGGTGGCCAGGAGGGCCAATAGCATTCTGGCCTGCATTAGGAATAGTGTGGCCAGCAGGAGCAGGGAGGTCATAGTGCCCCTGTACTCTGCTCTGGTTAGGCCGCACCTTGAGTACTGTGTCCAGTTCTGGGCTCCTCAGTTTAAGAAGGACATTGAGACACTTGAGCGTGTCCAGAGAAGGGCAACAAGGCTGGTGAGAGGCCTTGAACATAAGCCCTATGAGGAGAGGCTGAGGGAGCTGGGATTGTTTAGCCTGGAGAAGAGGAGGCTCAGGGGAGACCTCATTGCCCTCTACAACTACCTGAAGGGTGGTTGTAGCCAGGAGGGAGTTGGCCTCTTCTCCCAGGCAACCAGCACCAGAACAAGGGGACACAGTCTCAAGCTGCGCCAGGGGAGGTTTAGACTCGAGGTGAGGAGGAAGTTCTTCACCGAGCGAGTCATTCATCATTGGAACAGGTTGCCCAGGGAGGTGGTTGAGTCATCGACCCTGGAGGCGTTCAAGGGGAGATTGGACGTGGCACTTGGTGCCATGGTCTAGTCATGGGGTCTGCGGTGTCAGGTTGGACTCGATGATCCTCGAGGTCCTTTCCAACCTAAGTGATACTGTGAGACTGTGATACTGAAAAGCATCGATCAAAACAAATATTTTGTCCTGAATGCTGAATTTGAAACTAGGCAGTTTGGGCTGGTAAATACAGAAAACCTATTTTGTGGTGAGGAAAAGGATTTAAATCCCCATGGAAAATTATTGAAAGGGATTGGCATAAGTGGGAAATAAAGACTAGAGAAATTTTAGTTGGGAAATATCAGGAATAAGTAAAAGGATTAGTAAAAGGAAAAGTAAGAGACATAAGATTTTGAAGGAAGAGGAATTGAAATAACAAAAGCACAATGGGAAATGGTAAACGAACTAACCAAGGAGGTAGAGAAGAGACTCCAAATGGAATTTTGAGGTGGGTTAAGGAGTTAAAAAATCTGTAGGGCTCCTGAAGAATGTAACTGCTGCCGAGAAGAAAATACACCCGGCTGCTGGCTGCACCCCAGCAGGCCGAGGAGGCAGAGTTAACATTTACTGGTGGAGCCTAATTTTGATCCTAACCCTATTTGCACATAAGGAGTTCAACTGAGATCAAAAACCACGTTGCCATGTGTGGATGAATTCTCTTTCAACATCAGTAATGATATACAGATTAAAAGGAGCTAAGATTATAACCCCATCATAACCCCATGTCATCATCATATTGATGACAGCACCATTTGAAGTAAGGTCATGGGAACAAAACACTTATCTGCATCTATTGAAAGGGAGAGTGAATAGTTATAATTTGACTGATTGTTGGATCTGTTCCCGGCTACCTAAAAATTCGGCCCATGGGCTTCCTTTAATAGGAACAGCCTTTCCTAATGTAACAGAAATACAAAAGTAGTCCAAAATCATAAGCATGAGGATCATGTGGAGATCCCACAATCTCAGTTAAGGTGGAAATTACAATTTGAGGAACCTTTACGTGCGAATATGCCAGTACCTTGTGTCCAGCGATGTTGGGAAATGACTACAGACAAGAGTAAAGGGGGAAATAGAACTGACCCTGGATGTGGAGATGTAATTTTTATAGGGCAATATTCAAAGTGTTCCCAATTTATTAGTTATGGAGAAGCAAATATGTGGAATCTTGATCAGACCGGAGAGAAAAGACTTGAACTTGAAAAAGCAATGGTAAATTTTTCTGCTACAGTTGAAATCATGATGAATGCAAGCACAGATGCGATAAAAGCGCAGCAAATTGAAATCAATAGTCTCTCGAAAACATCTACTCCGAACAGATTAGCTTTGGATTTTTTATATGTTAAGGCAGGGGGTGTATGTGTAGTCATAAATGTAACCTAGACTTCAGCAAGGCCTTTGACACCGTCCCCCACAGCAAACTGCTGGCTAAGCTGTCAGCTCGTGGCTTGGACCATTACACTCTGTGCTGGGTTAGGAACTGGCTGGAGGGCCGGGCCCAGAGAGTGGTAGTGAACAGTGCCACATCCAGCTGGAGGCCAGGCACCAGTGGTGTGCCCCAGGGATCAGTGCTGGGCCCTGTGCTCTTCAACATATTCGTTGATGATCTGGATGAAGGGGTAGAGTCAGTCATCAGCAAGTTTGCAGATGACACAAAGTTAGGGGCAGATGTTAGTCAGTTAGAGGGTAGAAAGGCTCTGCAGAGGGACCTCGACCGACTGGACAGATGGGCAGAGTCCAATGGGATGGCATTCAACAAGTCCAAGTGCCGAGTGCTGCACTTTGGCTACGGCAATCCCATGCAGAGCTATAGGCTGGGGTCGGAGTGGCTGGAGAGCTGCCAAACAGAGAGGGACCTGGGGGTGCTGATCGACAGCCACCTGAATATGAGCCAGCAGTGTGCCCAGGTGGCCAGGAGGGCCAATGGCATCCTGGCCTGCATTAGGAATAGTGTGGCCAGCAGGAGCAGGGAGGTCATAGTGCCCCTGTACTCTGCTCTGGTTAGGCTGCACCTTGAGTACTGTGTCCAGTTCTGGGCCCCTCAGTTTAAGAAGGACATCGAAACACTTGAAGGTGTCCAGAGAAGGGCAACAAGGCTGGTGAGAGGCCTTGAACACAGCCCTGTGAGGAGAGGCTGAGGGAGCTGGGATTGTTTAGCCTGGAGAAGAGGAGGCTCAGGGGAGACCTCATTGCCCTCTACAACTACCTGAAGGGTGGTTGTAGCCAGGAGGGGATTGGCCTCTTCTCCCAGGCAACCAGCACCAGAACGAGGGGACACAGTCTCAAGCTGTGCCAGGGGAGGTTCAGACTCGAGGTGAGGAGGAAGTTCTTCACCGAGCGAGTCATTTGGCATTGGAACCGGTTGCCCAGGGAGGTGGTTGAGTCATTGACCCTGGAGGCGTTCAAGGGGAGATTGGACGTGGCACTTGGTGCCATGGTCTGGTCATGAGGTCTGTGTTGATAGGTTGGACTCGATGATCCCCAAGGTCCTTTCCAACCTAAGTGATACTGTGAGTTATTATAGTTACGTTAATCTAGATAAACGAGTGGAAACAGATTTACAGGCGATTGTAAACCACAATCAGATATTACATCAGATTTCTTTAGATGATACTTCCTGTGGATTTAAAGAAATATGGGACAAATTAACTTTCTGGTTACCAAATCTAAATTGGCTTCAACATTTGTTTGCAATATTGTTGGACTAATTGTAATATTGCTATGCATAACACTCTGCAATTGTTGTCACAAAATACTAAGACCTTTAAGTAAGATTGCTCATGTCAACGAGTTACAAGTAGAGAATTATGATCAGAATGTGATCAGAACAGATGAACTTCATTATGATCCAATTAAGAAGGTTCTGAAATATCTGGAAATTTTACCACAAATCAATGGTGTCAAAAAGAAAATGGGGGATTGTGATGAATATACCGGTGATTTGTGTCAGAATTATAAGACTTAGAGTGCGCTGGGATTGAGGGTCAGGATCTTGTGAGGCCTGTTTAGAGGGTAAAGGGAAAGAAACCTCTCTTGCAGACTTGCAAGGACACTGTCTGGTTAATTGGAGACACCACGGCTGAGAAGGAGCTGTCTTAAAGATAAACATTCAGAACTGGGAATTTGTTTTCTTCAGATAAGAAGCCTGCACAATTGGGCATGTGTGAAAGTGGATGCTTTGACCCTTACCACACTGAATGTAGGGAGAAGGGATTTGACCACCTATTCTAAGACTAATTATCATAGGCCTGCCTTCTATTTAGCATAAGTTTGCTTATGTAGATGATGAAACTATATAAGATGAAGAAAACTATTGTAAGGTTGCTTTTTGGGTGACGTTGGTACCAATAAGAGATCAGTATTACTAGGATGAGCAAAAACACATTATTATGGGTAATTTTATATTGGGCAAAGCAATGAAGCTCTTTTGCTCTTGCTGATTGCCTGCAAGTTTTCTGTCTGTGAAGCTAGAGCCTGGCCAGATCTACCTTTACAGATGAAAGAAGTCTTGCTACCCTTAAACAAACTATGATTTTTGACCATCCTAGAGAAAATAAAGATGCAACATAACAGGTAATAATGAATTGATTGAACTTCTGAGGGGTACTCAGGACCCTCCAAGGGGTGCTTGAGACTCTCTTGGGAAGCCCAAGCCCCTCTGAGGGACACTTGGGACCCCCTGGAGGTTACTTGGGATCCTCTGAAGGATGCTCAGGACCTGTGGGGTCACCCTGTGGGATGCCCAAGACCCTCCAGGGGACGCTGGGACCCTCTGGGGACACTCAACCCCTCCCCCCAGTGTCACTTGGGTCCATCCAGGGATGCTCAGGACCCTCGGGGGGGCGCTCGGGACCCTCCCCTGCGGCGCTAGGACGCAGGCAGCCGCTGGGAGCGAGAGTGGCAGGAGGTGGGGCCCAGCCCCCTGCCCCAGGTGGGGGTCCGGCCAAGCATCCTTCCCCTCCCCTCCTTCTCCTCTCCCTGGTACATGCAAAGCACAACAACCCCCCGCCCCGAGGCCGCTCCAAACCCTGGGGCCATGCCCGGACCACGGGGCTGGGGCTGGGGCCGTGCCCGGAGCCCTGCCCGGAGCCAGCTCTGAGCCGTGTCCAGAGCTGTGCCCGGAGCCAGCCCTGAGCCAGAGCCAGCTCTGAGCCCTGCCCGGAGCCAGCTCTGAGCTGTGTCCAGCGCTGTGCCCGGAGCCAGCCCGGAGCCGGAGCCAGCTCTGAGCCCTGCCCGGAGCCGGAGCCAGCCCTGAGCCTTCCCAGAGCCGTGTCCAGAGCTGTGCCCGGAGCCAGCCCTGAGCCTTCCCAGAGCCGTGCCCAGTGCTGTGCCTGCAGCCAGCCCCGAGTCAGCCCAGAGCCGGAGCCAGCCCTGAGCCGTTCCTGGAGCCGTGTCCAGTGCTGTGCCCGGAGCCAGCCCGGAGCCCTGCCTGGAGCCGCAGCCCTGCCCAGAGCCAGCTCTGAGCTGTGTCCAGAGCTGTGCCCGCAGCCAGCCCCGAGTCAGCCCAGAACCGGAGCTAGCCCTGAGCTTTCCCGGAGCCGTGTCCAGAGCTGTGCCCAGAGCCAGCCCTGAGCCGGAGCCAGCTCTGAGCCCTGCCCGGAGCCAGCCCAGAGCCCTGTCCATCGCTGTGCCTGGAGCCAGCCCGGAGCCAGAGCCAGCTCTGAGCCCTTCCCAGAGCCGTGTCCAGCGCTGTGCCCGGAGCCAGAGCCAGCTCTGAGCCCTGCCCGGAGCCGTGTCCAGAGCTGTGCCCGGAGCCAGAGCCAGCCCTGAGCCCTGCCCGGAGCCGCAGCCCTGCCCGGAGCCAGCCCAGAGCCCTGTCCATCGCTGTGCCTGGAGCCAGCCCGGAGCCAGAGCCAGCTCTGAGCCCTTCCCAGAGCCGTGTCCAGGGCCGTGCCGGGAGCCAGAGCCAGCCCTGAGCCCTGCCCGGAGCCGCAGCCCTGCCCGGAGCCAGCCCAGAGCCCTGTCCATCGCTGTGCCTGGAGCCAGCCCGGAGCCAGAGCCAGCTCTGAGCCCTTCCCAGAGCCGTGTCCAGGGCCGTGCCGGGAGCCAGAGCCAGCCCTGAGCCCTGCCCGGAGCCGCAGCCCTGCCCGGAGCCAGCCCAGAGCCCTGCCCATCGCTGCGCTGGGAGCCAGCCGGAGCCGGAGCCAGCTCTGAGCCCTGCCCGGAGCCAGCCCAGAGCCCTGCCCATCGCTGTGCCCGGAGCCAGCCGGAGCCGAAGCCAGCTCTGAGCCGTGTCCAGAGCCCTGCCCGGAGCCGGCGCCAGCTCTGAGCCATCCCGCAGCGCCCCCAGGCGGCCGCTGGCCTCCCGCTGCCCTCCCCCCGCCCCTCCCCTCCCTTCGTGCTGTTCCGTGTCCATACTTATTGAGTCCGTCGGGGGGGGGGGGGTTCGGGGGTCCTGCCGGGCGGGGCGGGGCCGGGGGGGGGGGGTATGGGGGTGTGGGGAGCCGGGCGGGCTGGGGACCCCTCCCCCAGGCAGGGGCTCTCCGCGCTGTACGGCGGCGCCGCGCTCAATACAAAGGTGTTTGTCGCACGGCTGGGCTGGGGACACCGACCCGGGGGGACACCGACCCGGGGGGGACAGCCCCGGGGGGACACAGCCCTGGGGGGGACACAGCCCCGAGGGACACAACCCCGGGGGGACACAGCCCCGGGGGGACACAGCCCCTGGGGGGACACAGCCCCGGGGGGACACAGCTCTGGGGGGGGGACACAGCTCTGGGGGGGGACACAGCTCTGGGGGGGACACAGCCCCGGGGGGGGACACAGCCTTGGGGGGACACAGCCCCGGGGGGGACACAGCCCTGGGGGGACACAGCCCTGGGGGGGGACACAGCCCTGGGGGGGACACAGCCCCTGGGGGGACACAGACCCGGGGGGGGGACACAGCCCGGGGGGGGACACTGCCCTGGGGGGACACAGCCCCGGGAGGGACACAGCCCTGGGGGACACAGCCCCGGGGGGGACACAGCCCTGGGGGGGACACAGCCCTGGGGGGGACACAGCCCCTGGGGGGACACAGACCCGGGGGGGGACACAGCCCGGGGGGGGACACAGCCCGGGGGGACACAGCCCCGGGGGGGGACAGAGCCCCTGGGGGGACACAGCCCCGGGGGGGGACACAGCCCCTGGGGGGACACAGCCCCGGGGGGACACAGCCCCTGGGGGGACACAGCCCTGGGGGGGACACAGCCCCTGGGGGGACACAGCCCCGGGGGGGACACAGCCCCGGGGGGGGACAGAGCCCCTGGGGGACACAGCCCCGGGGGGGACACTGCCCTGGGGGGACATAGCCCCGGGGGGGACACAGCCCCGGGAGGGACACAGCCCTGGGGGACACAGCCCCGGGGGGGACACAGCCCTGGGGGGGACACAGCCCTGGGGGGACACAGCCCCTCGGGGGACACAGCCCCGGGGGGGGACACAGCCCCGGGGGGACACAGCTCTGGGGGGGGGACACAGCCCTGGGGACACTGCAGGGGGCGCCCGCGGGGGGCTCCCAGCGGCGCAGGCTGCGGCGGGAGGGGTCCCGGGGAGGGGACCGAGAGTGGCCCCAGGGGACAGGGACAGGACAGGGGCTGGGGGCAGCTGGGGACAGGGGACAGAGAGCTGGGGACAGGGACAGGACAGGGCTGGGGGCTCCTGGTGACAGGGGACAGAGAGCTGGGGACAGGGGCTGGGGGCAGCTGGGGACAGGGGGACACAGAGAGCTGGGGACAGGGACAGGACAGGGCTGGGGGCTCCTGGGAACAGGGGACAGAGAGCTGGGGACAGGGACAGGACAGGGCTGGGGGCTCCTGGGAACAGGGGACAGAGAGCTGGGGACAGGGGTAGGGCACTTGGTGACAGGGGACATAGCTGGGCAGCAGCACAGGGGCAGGGCCAGGGAATGTGGCAACCTGGGCTGGGGCAGGGGGGACACAAGGCCAGGGGCAGGGATCTGGGCTGGGGCAGGGGGGGGACAGGGAGCTGGGCATGAGGGCAGGGCAGGGGGCAGGGGGCAGGGCCATGGGCTGGGGACACAGGGCCAGGGCCATAGTGCAGGGCCATGGTCAGGAAGAGAGGCTGGGGGCAGCAGGGGGCAGCTGGGGGCAGCTGGGGGCAGCAGGGGGCAGCTGGGGACAGCTGGGGACAGCAGGGGGCAGCAGGGGGCAGCAGGGGGCAGCAGGGGGCAGGGAGCTGGGCACAGCACAGGGACCAGGCCAAGGGCAGGCAGGGGGCAGTTAGGGACAGGGATATGGTCAGGGGCACAGGCTGGGGGCAGGGGGGGCACAAGGACAGGGGCTGGGACATCTGGGGACACAGGGGGGAAAGGGGATGGGGAGAGGGGGCTGGGCATGAGCTGGGGGCAGGGCAAGTTGGGGACAGGGGGACACAGGGCCTGGGACATCTGGGGACACAGGGGGGCAAGGGGCTGGGGGCAGGGGAAGTTGGGGACATGGGGACACAGGGCCTGGGACACTTGGGGACAGAAGGCGACAAGGGGCTGGGGGCAGGGGGCTGGGTATGAACTGGGGCAGGGGCAGGGGAAGTTGGGGACATGGGGACACAGCCTGGGACACTTGGGGACACAGGGGGGCAAGGGGCTGGGGCCATGGGGCTGGGGCCAGGGGCAGTTGGGGCCAGGGGGACACAGGGGGGCAAGGGGCCAGGGGGCTGGGGGCAGGGGAAGTTGGGGCAGGGGGACACAGGGCCAGGGACACTTGGGGACACAGGGGGGCAAAGGGATGGGGAGAGGGGGCTGGGCATGAGCTGGGGAAGCTGGGGACAGGGGGACACAGGGCCTGGGACACTTGGGGACACAGGGGGGCAGGGGGCTGGGGGCAGTTGGGGACACAGGGGGCAGGGGCAGTTGGGGACACAGCCAGGGACACCTGGGGACACAGGGGGCAGGGGGCTGGGGGCAGGGGCAGTTGGGGACACAGGGGGCAGGGGGCTGGGGGCAGGGGCAGTTGGGGACACAGGGGGCAGGGGGCTGGGGGCAGGGGCAGTTGGGGACACAGGGGGCAGGGGGCTGGGCCTGAGCAGAGAGCTGTGGCCATGGGCAGGGGCTGGGCCGTTTGGGGACCCGGGGGGGGGACACCATCACCCCCTCCCCCGGGGGGGGCTGACCCCCCCCCAAGCAGCCTCCCCTCCCCCCCAGGCCACCCTCCCCCTCCCCTCCCCCACGGCACAGGGCAGGCTGGCTGATAAATAATCATTAAATTAATTAAGTTAAACTGCTGCCCCCTCCTCAAACCGGAAGGGGGGGAGGGGGGGAGGGGGCTGGCAGCACCCAGGGGTGCCCCCAGCCTGGGGGGGGGCAGTGAGGAGCCCCCCCCCCCAACGCCAGCGCTCAGGCGGGGGGAGGGGACCCCATAAAAACAACACCAAGGAGTTAGAAAAGGGGGAGGGGGCAATTAAATACCTGGGGGGGGAACACCAGGGCAGGGAGGAGGTGCCACAGCCCCCCCCCCCAAAGTCCTGCTCCCTGAGGGGAGGTCTCAGGACCCCCCAAAATCAGCCCCTCCTCCTCGGGGCCATCGTCTGCATTGAGAGCCCCCCCCCCAGGCCTGCTGGGAGGGACCCCCGGGACCCCCCCCCCCAAGCTCAGAAGTCCTCTGGAGGCCCTGGGGAGCTTCAGTGCATGGCTGGCAGGAGGGGGCATCCCCCCCCCAGCCAAGGGGACCCCCAGCCCCGCGGGGGTGGTGCCGAGGAGCCCGCGGGGCCAGGCAGCCCCGGTGCTTGGCAGGCGGCCTCCAGCGGGGGGCGCTGTGGCGGGCAGAGGCCTCAGAAGTAGGTGAGGTTCTTCACCAGCCCCAGCTCCAGCATCCTCTTGATGGCCACAGCCTCGTGGGACACGTTGTGCTCCGAGGCCTGCGGGGGGCACACAGCGGGGCAGGGCCACCCCTCACAGCCCCCTCACAGCCCCCTGACAGCCCCCTGCCCCCCTGACAGCCCTGCCCCCCTGACAGCCCCCTCACAGCCCCCTGACAGCCCCCTGCCCCCCCTGACAGCCCCCTGCCACCCTTGCCCCCCTGACAGCCCCCTGCCCCCCTGACAGCCCCCTCACAGCCCCCTCACAGCTCCCTGACAGCCCCCTGCCCCCCTGACAGCCCCCTGACAGCCCCCTGCCCCCCTGACAGCCCCCCTGACAGCCCTCTGCCCTGCCCCACTCACAGCCCCCTGACAGCCCCCTGACAGACCCTGCCCCCCCTGACAGCCCCCCTGACAGCCCCCTGCCCTGCCAGCCCCCCTGCCCTGCCCAGCCCCCTGCCCTGCCCCCCTGCCAGCCCCCTGCCCCTGCAGGCAGGAGCCCCTCAAGGCCAAGCCCCCTGCCAGCCCCCTGCCCAGCCCCCCTGCCCTGCCCAGACCCCTGCCAACCCCCTGCCCTGCCCAGCCCCCTGCCAGCCCCCTGCCCCTGCAGGCAGGAGCCCCTCACGGCCCAGCCCCCTGCCAGCCCCCTGCCCTGCCAGCCCCCTGCCCCTGCAGGCAGGAGCCCCTCACGGCCCAGCCCAGCCCCCAGCTCCCCCCCAGGGCCGCAGAGCCGCAGGGAGGCTCTGGCCAAGCACCACCCAGAGGCCGGAGCTCAGCGGCCGGCAGCGCCCCCAGGAGGCCCCGGCAGGGCACTGAGCACAGCAGTGCTGCTCCCTGGGGGTGGCACCAGCCCGGGGCGGGGGGGCAGAGGGCAGGGCAGAAGCTTACAGCCATGGACTTGAGGGTGATCTGCTCGTAGTAGTGGATGGTTTGCTTCTTGTTGGCAGAGTCAGGGTAGCCGAAGCCTGCGATGTGCACCAGGTCACAGAGGTGCAGGGCCAGGGTGATGGCCAAGAGCCCTGTGGTTGGCTTCTGCAGGGGGCAGCAGGGGGGGCAGAGAGAACACAGAGCAGCTGGCACAGCCCTGCAGCTCCCCCAGCACTGCAGGCTCAGCACCCAAACCCTGCCCCTCAGCACCACCCCCAGGGAGGGAGACTCCAGCACTGCCCTGGGCAGACACTTCCAAGCTTTGGGAACCCTCCCAGGGCAGAAAGGTTTCCTGAGAGCCAGCCTCAGCCTCCCCTGCTGCAGCTTGCAGCCATTGCCTCTGCTCCTGGCCCTTGGCACCAAGGAGCAGAGGCTGCCCCCCTCCTCGCCCCAACCTCCCTGCAGGGAGCTGCAGAGAGCAAGGAGCTCTCCCTCAGCCTCCTCTGCTCCAGCCTCAACCCCCCCAGCTCCCTCAGCCCTCCTCTAGCCCAGGGGCTCCAGGCCCTTCTCCAGCCTGGCTGCCCTGCTCTGGACAGGCTCCAGCCCCTCAGTGGCCTTCCTGCAGGGAGGGCCCAGGGCTGAGCCCAGCACTGAGCTGTGGCCTCCCCAGTGCTGAGCTTCACCCAAGGAGCCTTGGCCCAGGGCTCTGCCCTGCCCAGAGCTGCAGCTCCATTGAGCTACAGAGGGACAGCAGAGGAAGCAGCACCAGCCCAGCCCCGCCCTCAGCCCCGCCCCCAGCCCCAGCCCCGCCCTCAGCCCAGCACCGCCCCCAGCACCGCCCCCAGAACCAGCCCAGCACCGCCCCCAGCCCCAGAGCCTGCCCTAGCCCCGCCCCCAGCCCCGCCCCCAGCACCAGCCCAGCACCGCCCCCAGAACCAGCCCAGCACCGCCCCCAGCACCGCCCCCAGCCCCAGCACCGCCCCCAGCCCCAGCACCGCCCCCAGCCCCAGCCCCTGCCCCAGCCCCGCCCCCAGAAACAGCCCAGCCCCGCCCCCAGCCCCAGCCCAGCACCGCCACCAGCCCCTGGCACCCCCCGTGGCCCCAGCCCCCAGCACCTACCCTGGCAGCCCCTGGCACCCCCCTGGCCCCAGCCCCTGGCACCTACCCTGGCACCCCCCCTGGCCCCAGCTCCTGGCCCCCCCTGCCCCCGGCCCCCCCCTGCCCCCAGCCCTCACCTGCTTGGCCTTGCGTGGCTGCTTCATGGGCAGGTGGAGCAGCTTGGCTGCAGTGACCTCCATGTAGTAGGGGTTGAGGATCCTCACCTGCTCCGGGTTGGCCTCCCAGATCAGGGGGGGCTGCTTCCAGAAGCCCTTCCTCACCTGCAGGAGGTGCCCAGGGCTGTGCCAGGCAGAGCAGGAGGCCCCAGCCCGGGGTTGGGGGGAGGTGGGGGGTGGGCACCATGCAGTGGGGGGAGGGGGGAGCAGGCTGCAGGCCTCCTACCCTCTTCTTGTCGTTGAGGATGGCCTCCATCCACTGGAAGTCCATGGGCTTGAAGGGCACCAGCACCAGCAGGGTGTCAGGGTTGTTCTCGGCCCGGGGGTCGAAGTGGGCAGACTCAGGGTAGAAGAGGCGCAGGGAGGTCTTGGAGCCCACGTCCTGCTCGTAGCCATGCACCGGGGCGTTGTTCAGCCTGCCCCGGGGGCACAGCGCGGTCACAGGGGGCTGGGGGCAGGGCAGAGCAGGGGGCAGGGGGCAGAGGGGGAGAGGAGAGCAGGGGGCAGGGGGGGAGAGGAGAGCAGGGGGCAGGGGGGGGAGAGGAGAGCAGGGGGCAGAGGGGGAGAGGAGAGCAGGGGGCAGTGGGAGGCAGTGCTAGGCAGGCAGAGAGGGAGGAGCAGGGAGGAGTGTGGGGATAGGGGGGGAGAGGGAGGAGCAGGGGGGAACAGGGGAGTGGAAGGGGGGAGAGGAGGGCAGGGGCCAGTAGGGGGCAGTGCTGAGCAGGGGCAGGGGGAGAGGAGGAGGGAGGGGGCACAGTGCAATGTAGGGGGCAAGGGGGCAGCAGAGGGCAGCAGGGGGCAGTGGGAGGCAGTGGGTTGGGGGCAGCAGGGTGGGACAGGGGCGAGCAGGGGGCGGGTGGCACAGAGAGGAGCAGGGGGAAGCAGGAAGGGGCGAAGAGGCAGGAGGGCCAGCAGGAGGAGGCAGGAGGGGGCAGGGAGGGCAGGGGGGGAAGTAGGGTGGGACAGCAGGAGGGGGCAGAAGAGAGCAGGGAGGGCAGGGGGGCAGCAGGAGGGCACAGGAGGAGGGGCAAGAGGGACAGCACGAGGGGGTGAGGAGGGCAGGAGGGCAGCAAGAGGGGTGGGGAAGAGCAGGGGGGGCAGCAGAAGGGGGCAGGGAGGGCAGGGGGACAGCAGAAGGGGATGAAGAGAGCAGAGGGACAGCAGCAGGGCTCGGGGTGGGCAGGAGGGCAGAAAGGAAGGCAGAAGCAGGGAGGGCAGGAGGGCAGCAGGAGGGGTCGCAGGGAGGGCATGGGGGCAGCAGGAGGGGTCGCAGGGAGGGCATGGGGGCAGCAGCAGGGCTCGGGGCGGGCAGGGGGGCAGCAGGAGGGGTCTCAGGGAGGGCAGGAGGGCAGCAGGAGGGCTCGGGGCGGGCAGGAGGGCAGCAGGAGGGCAGCAGGAGGGCTCGGGGCGGGCAGGAGGGCAGCAGGAGGGCAGCAGGAGGGCTCGGGGCGGGCAGGAGGGCAGCAGGAGCGGTCGCAGGGAGGGCAGGGGGGCAGCAGGGGGGCAGCAGGAGGGCTCGGGGCGGGCAGGAGGGCAGCAGGAGCGGTCGCAGGGAGGGCAGGGGGGCAGCAGGGGGGCAGCAGGAGGGCTCGGGGCGGGCAGGGGGGCAGCAGGAGGGCTCGGGGCGGGCAGGGGGGCAGCAGGAGCGGTCGCAGGGAGGGCAGGGGGGCAGCAGGGGGGCAGCAGGGGGGCTCGGGGCGGGCAGGGGGGGCAGCAGGAGCAGTCGCAGGGAGGGCAGGGGGGCAGCAGGGGGCGCTGCGGGTCCGCACCTGATGACGACGTCGTAGCCGTCGATGGTGTCCCCCATGGAGCTGTTGCGCAGCCGGTGGCCGTTCCCCACCACCGCGCACCGCCGGCACTTGAGGCTGCAGGCAGAGGCTGCGGCTGCGAACAGCTGCCCCCCGCCCCGGCCAGGCCTGCCCGCAGCCCCCCCGCAGCCCCCCGGGGCCGCAGCTCCCTCCCTCCCAGCCCGGCAGCGAGGGGAAGAGGGGAAGGGCCCCGGGCGGCCCCCAGCCCTACCTCTGGATGCTGTGGGGCAGGGAGTGGTGAGTGATGGAGAGCAGGCGCAGCAGGACATCTTCTGCAAAGCCAGGGGGGAGAGGCTCAGCTCCTGCCTGCTGCAAGCTGCTGGGAGCTCAGCACAGACCCCTCCACACCTGGGCACAGCCTTGGGCAGGGATCATTACAGCCTGGCCCAACCTGAATGCCAGAACCCAGCACAGAGGGCTGGGAAGGGACCCCCAGGGCTCCCCTAGCCCCACTGCTCCAGCAGGGCACCCCCAGCAGCTTGCCCAGGGGCACAGTGCCCAGGGCGGGTTGGAAGCTCTCCACACCAGGACACTCCACAACCTCTCTGGGCAGCCTGCTCCAGGCCTCCAGCACCCTCCCAACAAACAACTTTCTCCTCCTCTTCCCCTCCAACCTCCTGGCCTCCACTCTCTGCCCACTGCCCCTTGGCCTGGCCCTGGCCACCACTCAGCAAAGCCTGGCCCCAGCCTCTTGCCCCCCAGGGGCCCTTCAGCTCTTGCTGAGCATTGCTGAGCATTGCTCTGGGGCTGCTCTTCTGCAGGCTCTCAGCCCCAGGCCTCTCAGCCTTTGCTCCTGCCACAGCTGCTCCAGGCCCCTCAGCAGCTTCCCAGCCTCCCCTGCACTCTCTCCAGCACTTCTCTGGCCCTCTGCAGCTGGGCAGCACACAACTGCCCCCAGGGCTCCAGAGGTGGCCTCAGCAGGGCAGGCCAGAGGGGCAGCACAACCTCCCTTGCCCTGCTGCTGCCCACACTCTTCTCCATGCCCCCAGGACCCCCTTGGCCTTCTTGGCCCCCAGGCCACCTTGCTGCTGCTGGCCAACTCCTTGGCCCCCAGCACTCCCAGCTGCTTCTGCTTGGAGCTGCTTGCCAGCAGCTTCCCCCTGCCCTGTGCTGCTGCAGGAGGTTGTTCCTCCCCGGGGCCAGGCCCCTGCCCTTGCCCTGCTTCACCTTCAGGAGGTTGCTCTCCCCCAGCTCTCAGCCTGCCCAGGTCCAAACCCAGAGCAGGGAGAGGCACAACCCAAGGCTTAACAACGGAGGCAGGGAGGACATGAGATGCAGCCAGCCCCCCCAGGAGAGTCCTGCTGGAGGAGGGCTCAGGAAGGGCTGAGGGAGGCCCTGAGGAGCAGGAGGAGGCTGCAGAGAGGGCAGGGCAGAGCCTGGGGAGCCCTGGGGAGCCCTCACCGCTGCCCTTGGTGCCGTAGGGCAGCTCGTAGAGCGACGGAGTCTTCTCCCAGAAGTAGTCTCTCAGCTGCAGGAACAGAGGCTGGGCCCTGGAGTAGCTGCCAAGGAGCAGAGGGGTGAGGGTGGGCGGGGGGCACGGGCTGGGGGCTTGGGGTGAGGGGGGGGATGGAGGGGGCACGGGCTGGGGGCTCAGGGTGGGGACTTGGGCAGGCAGGAGATGGAGGGGGCTCAGCCTGGGGGGGGATGCAGGGGGCTCGGTCTGGGCGGGGGAGAATGGAGGGGGCTCAGGCAGGGGGGGGCTCAGCCCGGGGGGGTGCTCAGGCTAGGGGGGGAAGGCAGGGGGCTCAGGCTGGGCTGGGGCTGGAGGGGGCTCAGGCTGGGGGGGGATGGAGGGGACTCAGGCGGGGGGGGATGCAGGGGGCTCAGGCTAGAGGGGGCTCAGCGTGGGGGGGGATGGAGGGGGCTCAGGCTGGGGGGGGATGCAGGGGGCTCAGGCTGGGGGGGGGATGCAGGGGGCTCGGTCTGGGCAGGGGGGAATGGAGGGGGCTCAGGCTGGGGGGGGGGAATGGAGGGGGCTCAGGCAGGGCGGGGCTCAGCCCGGGGGGGGCTCAGGCTAGGGGGGGAAGGCTGGGGGGGGATGGAGGGGACTCAGGCGGGGGGGGGGATGCAGGGGGCTCAGGCTAGAGGGGGCTCAGCGTGGGGGGGATGGAGGGGGCTCAGGCTGGGGGGGGACTCAGGCAGGGGGCTCAGCTTGGGGGGGGCTCAGGCTGGGGGGGGTCAGTCTGGGGGGGGGATGGAGGGGGCTCAAGCTGGGAGCTCAGGCAGGGGGGGATGGAGGAGGCTCAGGCAGGGGGGGGCTCAGGCTGGGGGGGTGCTCAGTCTGGGTGGGTCTCAGCCTGGGGGGGGATGCAGGGGGCTCATTCTGGGGGGGGATGCAGGGGCTCATTCTGGGGGTGCTCAGGCTCAGGGGGGGATGCAGGGGACTCATTCTGGGGGTGGGGATGCAGGGGGCTCAGGCTGGGGGGGCTCAGGCAGGGGGCTCAGGCGGGGGGGGGCTCAGGCAGGGGGCTCAGGCTGGGGGGGGGCTCAGGCAGGGGGCTCAGGCTGGGGGGGCTCAGGCTGGGGGGGGGGATGCAGGGGGCTCAGGCAGGGGGCTCAGGCTGGGGGGGCTCAGGCTCAGGGGGGGGTGTGCAGGGGGCTCATTCTGGGGGGGCTCAGGCTCAGGGGGGGTGTGCAGGGGGGCTCATTCTGGGGGGGCTCAGGCTGGGGGGGCTCAGGCAGGGGGCTCAGGCTGGGGGGGGATGCAGGGGGCTCAGGCTGGGGGGGGCTCAGGCAGGGGGCTCAGGCTGGGGGGTCTCAGGCAGGGGGCTCAGGCTGGGGGGGCTCAGGCTGGGGGGGTCTCAGGCAGGGGGGGCTCAGGCAGGGGGCTCAGGCTGGGGGGGCTCAGGCAGGGGGCTCAGGCTGGGGGGGCTCAGGGGGCTCAGGGCTCCAGACTGACTTGCCGATCAGCTGCGCAGCCTTCCTCTGCACCTCGCCCTGGGGACAGGAGGTTCTGTTGTCTGCCACGGGGAAGTAGAAGCTGGCAGAGGGGAAGAGGCAAAGGCCCAGAGTCAGGGTGGCTGTGGCTGGGGAAGCCCCCAGAGGCCACCCAGCCCACCCCTTCTCTCTCCTTGCCCAACCTCTCTCTCCCCTGGGGCTCAGCCACGGCCCTCAGCACCACGGGGCTGGGGCTCAGGAACCCCCCCAGGGCTGGGGGTGCAGCCTCCCCCCTGGGCAGCCTGGGCCAGGCCTCCACAACCCTTCCAGTCAAGAAGTTTCCTCTCCTGGCCAAGCTGAACCTCCCCTGGGGCAGCCTGAGGCCATTGCCTCTCCTTGTCCTGTCCCTGGCACTGGGGAGAGACCAACCCCCACCTGGCCCCAGCCTCCTCCAGCTGCTCCTCATCCCTCATGGGGGGATCCCAACCTGGGGAATTCTGTTCTCTGCCCTTCATGAAATGCCAGAGCCCAGCATGGGGACCCCCAGAGCTGCCCCAGCCCCTGCCCCAGCAGGGCCCCCCCAGCAGCTTGCCCAGGGCCACAGTGCCCAGGGGGGGTTGGAAGCTCTCCACACCAGGACACTCCACAACCTCTCTGGGCAGCCTGCTCCAGGCCTCCAGCACCCTCACAGTGAAGAAGTTTTCCCTCATGTGGAGCTGGAACCTTCTGGGCAGCCTGCTCCAGGGTTCTGTCATAGAATCATAGCTGGATGCCACAGCAGCAGCACCCAAACCCAGCTCGAAGCCCTCCCTCCACCCCAGCCTCCATTTCACCTCTGCTTCTGCCCCTGCTGAGCAGCAGGACATAGAATCACAGAGCTGTCAGGGCTGGAAGGAGCCTCAAGGCTCAGCCAGCCCCAAGCCCCTGCCATGGGCAGGGACACCTCACACCACAGCAGGTTGCTCACAGCCACCTCCAGCCTGGCTGCAAACACCTCCAGCCAGGAGGCTTCCACCACCTCCCTGGGCAGCCTGGGCCAGGCTCTCACCACCCTCCTGGGCAACAACTTCTTCCTCACAGCCAATCTCAAGCTCCCCACTTCTACTTCTGCTCCATCCCCCCCACTCCTATCCCTCCCTCACACCCTCCAAAGTCCCTCCCCAGCTTGCTTGCAGCCCCCTGCAGATCCTGGAAGGCCACCAGAAGGTCTCCTGGGAGCCTTCTCCTCTCCAGCCTGCACAAGCCCAACTCTCTCAGGCTGTCCTCCATAGGAGAGGTTCTCCAGGCCTCTGTCATTGGATTTCTCCTCACTGAACCTCCTGGCCTCCACTCTCTGCCCACTGCCCCTTGGCCTGGCCCTGGCCACCACTCAGCAGAGCCTGGCCCCAGCCTCTTGCCCCCCAGGGGCCCTTCAGCTCTTGCTGAGCATTGCTGAGCATTGCTCTGGGGCTGCTCTTCTGCAGGCTCTCAGCCCCAGGCCTCTCAGCCTTTGCTCCTGCCACAGCTGCTCCAGGCCCCTCAGCAGCTTCCCAGCCTCCCCTGCACTCTCTCCAGCACTTCTCTGGCCCTCTGCAGCTGGGCAGCACACAACTGCCCCCAGGGCTCCAGAGGTGGCCTCAGCAGGGCAGGCCAGAGGGGCAGCACAACCTCCCTTGCCCTGCTGCTGCCCACACTCTTCTCCATGCCCCCAGCACAGCCTTGGCCTTCTTGGCCCCCAGGCCACCTTGCTGCTGCTGGCCAACTCCTTGGCCCCCAGCACTCCCAGCTGCTTCTGCTTGGAGCTGCTTGCCAGCAGCTTCCCCCTGCCCTGTGCTGCTGCAGGAGGTTCTTCCTCCCCGGGGCCAGGCCCCTGCCCTTGCCCTGCTGCAGCTCCAGGATGTTCCTCTCCAGGTCACTGTGTGGTCTCCAGGGGATTCAGGGGGGGTCTCCCAGGGGGTGGTCTCAGGGCAGCTCTGCTCAGTGCCATCATCCCAGGCTGAGCCTGCAGCCCTGTGCCAGAGGGCAGCTCCTGTCCCCCTCATGAAGCTCTGCCTCTCCTCCACAGGCACTGGCAGCAGAGTGGGCTTCTCCCAGGCCCCAACCCCCCCCACCAGCACACCCCCCACCCCCTCTGCCCCTACCCTGGGCCAGCAAGCAGGGCTGCTGCCACCCCCCATGGGCCCCCAGCACCCAGCCAGCTGCTGCTCCAGCGCTCCCAGGGTGAAGGCAGGGGCAGGAGGGCCACAAGCACAGCCCCCCCCCGGGGCCCTACCTGTCCTCCCTGTAGATGGAGTACCAAACCATCACCAGGAACAGTGCCAGCACCCCCAGCAGCTTCCCTCCTGCGGGCCAGAGAGAGGGGGGGAGCAAAGACACCAGCAGGGCAGCCTGGAGCCTGCAGCCCTCCCAGGGTGTCCTGGCAGCTCCCTGGGGCTCTGCAGCCCTCCCAGGGGAGCCCTCTGCCCCCAGCCCCCAGCCCCCTGCCCCCACCCCCCAGCTGCACACCCCCAGCCCCCAGCCCCACACCCCCTAGACCCCTGCCCCCACCCCCCAGACCCCCAGCACCCAGCCCCCAGCCCCCTGCCCCCACCCCCCAGCTGCACATCCCCAGCCCCCAGCCCCACACCCCCCAGACCCCTGCCCCACACTCCCCAGCCCCCCCTGCCCCCAGCCCCCTGCCCCCAGCCCCACACCCCCCAGACTCCCCAGCCCCCTGCCCCACACCCCCCAGACCCCTGCCCCCAACCCCCAGCCCCCCCAGCCCCCTGCCCCCAGCACCCTACCCCCAGCCCCCTGCCCCCCACCCCCCCACCCCCCAGCCCCCCCGCACTCACGAGCCTTGTTGATCATCTTCGGCAGCAGCAGCAGCGGCGTCAGGCACGGCCCGGAGCGCTCATGGCTGCCCCTGCGGCACGGGGGCGTCACAGCCCGCCAGGGGGCGCTGCCAGCCTGCCCGACCCCCAGGGGCAGCCTACACACCCCCCAGGGGCAGCCTGCCCGACCCCCAGCAGGCAGCAGGGATGCCAGGGGCAGTGTGCCCACCCCCCAGCAGGCAGCAAGGAAGCCAGCAGGGACTCCCCCCAGCCAGTAGGGACCCCCCCAGCCAGCAGGGACCCCCCCCAGCCAGAGCAGGACCCCAGCAGGCAGCAGGGACCCCCCCAGCCAGCAGGGACCCCCCCAGCCAGCAGGGACCCCCCCCAGCCAGAGCAGGACCCCAGCAGGCAGCAGGGACCCCCCCCCAGCCAGGAGGGACCCCCCCCAGCCAGCAGGGACCCCCCCCAGCCAGAGCAGGACCCCAGCAGGCAGCAGGGACCCCCCCAGCCAGCAGGGACCCCCCCAGCCACAGCAGGGACCCCCCCCAGCCAGAGCAGGACCCCAGCAGGGAGCCCCTCAGGCAGCAGAGACCCCCCCAGCCAGCAGGGCCCCAGGAGGCAGCAGGGACCCCCCAGCCAGAGCAGGACCCCAGCAGGGCCCCCCCCAGCCAGAGCAGGCTGCTCAGGGCCGCAGGGAGCCTGCCCTGCAGAGCCTGTGAGGATGCAGCCTCCAGCACCTCTCCTCCTGCCTCACCCTGCAGAGCTCCCTCCCGAGCCCCAGCCCTCAGAGCCAGCCCTCAGGACCCCAGCAGGGTCCCCCCCTGCCCTGCCCTGCCCCTTCCAGCTGGGCCAGGAGCCTGGCTCTGGAGTCAGGTCACAGCATCACAGCACCAGTCAGGGTTGGAAGGGAGCACAAGGCTCAGCCAGCCCCAACCCCCCTGCCATGGGCAGGGACACCCCACACTAGATCAGCCTGGCCACAGCCTCAGCCAGCCTGGCTGCAAACACCTCCAGGGCTGGGGCCCCAACCACCTCCCTGCACAACCCATTCCAGGGCTTCACCACTCTCATGGGGAAGAACTTCCTCCTCCCCTCCAGCCTCAATCTCCCCACCTCCAGCTTCATTCCATTCCCCCTAGTCCTAGCACTGCCTGAGATCCTGAGCAGTCCCTCCCCAGCCTTCCTGGAGCCCCCTGCAGATCCTGGAAGGCCACAATGAGGTCACCTGGGAGCCTTCTCTTCTCCAGACTGAACAGCCCCAACTCCTTCAGTCTGTCCTCACAGCAGAGCAGCTCCAGCCCTCTGCTCATCCTCCTGGCCCTGCTCTGGACACCTTCCAGCCCCTCCACATCCCTCTTGCCATAGGGGCTCCAGAACTGGAGGCAGGACTCCAGGTGGGGTCTCCCCAGAGCTGAGCAGAGGGGGAGAATCACCTCCCTTGCCCTGCTGGCCACACTTCTCCTGCTGCAGCCCAGGCTCTGGTTGGCTTTCTGGGCTGCAAGTGCAGACTGAGAGCTCCTGGTGAGCTTCTCCTCCCCCAGCACCCCCAAGGCTCTCTCCTCAGGGCTGCTTTCCAGCCAGTCCCTGCCCAGCCTGCATTTGTGCCTGGGATTGCCTGCACCCAGCTGCAGGACCCTGCCCTTGGTCTTGTTGAACCTCCTGAGGTTGGCTTGTGCCCAGCTCTGCAGCCTGTCCAGCTCCCTCTGGATGGATCCCTTCCCTCCAGCCTGTCAGGGTCCCTCTGGATGGATCCCTTCCCCCCAGCCTCTCCAGCTCCCCCTGGCTGGATCCCTTCCCCCCAGCTCTGCTGCCCCACACAGCCTGGTGCCAGCAGCAGCCCTGCTGAGGCTGCCCTCAGTGCCCCTGGCCCTGGCCCCCACACAGCTGTTGAAGAAGCCTGGCCCCAGGCCCCACTGCTCTGCCCCCCAGGCAGCAGCAGCTTGGGCTGCAGAGCTCCTGGCAGGCAGGGCAGAGCCTCCCCACAGCCAGCTGGGAGGAATCCACTCCAGGAGGAAACAAAACTGAGTTGCAAAGGAAACCCCAAAGAGGAAGAGAAAGCCCTTGGGGGGGAGGTTTCCAACCCCAAACCCCCAAAGCAGTTCCCAGGGGGGATCTGAACCCCAGCCCTGGCTCCAGCACCCAAGCAGCACCACTGCAGGCAGGGAGCCAGCCCCGGGGCAGGCAGAGGGGGCCAGGAGCAGCCAAGGGGCTCCAAGCCAAGAGCATCACCTGCCTGAGGCACCTCCAGCACTTCCCCTTGCCCCATCCCAGGAGCAAAGGGGCAGCCAGCAGCTGAAATGCTGGCCAGGGGAGCAGGGGGGCTGTGTCCTCCCTCCCAAACCTCTCCCTGCTGGGCTAAGACAGCCAAGAGCTGAGGTGGAGCCCCCCCCCAGGGCCACCCCAGCCCCATCCCAACAACAAGGAGGGGAGGATGAACTTACCAGGTGGGAGAGGTCTGGGGGGCCCTGCTGCTCCCCCCAGGATCAGCCTCCCCCTAAGGCCAGCACAGAGCTGAGCTGCCCCTGAGCTGCTCCTCGCTGGGGCTGGGCACAGCCTGCAGCAGCAGAGGCTGAGCAGTGCCCAGTGCCCAGCCAGGGGGAAGGAGCACAGCCAGCCTGGCTGAGGGCACCCCTGGGCACCCCACCCTGCCCAGCCCAGCCCCCCAGCGAGCCTGGCACCGCCTGGCCTCACCCAGCAGGGAGGCAGCCAAGGGCAAAGGGCCTGGGGCAGGAGAGCAGGGGGAGGAAGGGCAGGGAGGATGAGCCTGCAGGGCAGGCTCTGCCCCTCCCCAGGGCTGCACTGCAGCAGCAGAGCGAAGGAGGCAGGGCAGGGAGGGCAGCCCGGGGGGGCAGGGGCAAAGGCAGCAGCAGGAGAGCAAGGGGGAGGCAGGGGAGGCCTCACAGGGGGCTGGGGCTGGGGGCAGGGAGGAGGGATGGGGGTGGGGAGAGGGAGAGGGAGAGGGATGGAGAAGAGGATGATGAGGATAAAGACAGGCTTTGGGATGGAGAAGGGGAGAGGGAGAGGGATGGAGAAGGGGAGAGGGGAGAGGGATGGAGAAGGGGAGAGGGCGAGGGATGGAGCTGGGGACAGGGAGAGGGGAGGTGCCCCCCCAGGGATGTGCTGTCTCCCCCTGCAGCACTTCCCCCCCTGACTCAAGGCCATCAAAGCCTTCCCCAGGGAGCTGCCCAGGCTCAGGGAAGGGATGCAGGACCCTGCCCCTCTCCCCACCCCGGATTTGCCTCCTGGCTCCTCCTGAGTCCCTGTTCCTGCTCCTTGAGTCCCCCCAGCCTGGGGAGGGGAGGTGAAAGCCAGGAGCAGGCCCTGGGGGGTGGGTAAGGAGGGGAGGCAGGCAGCAGGCTGTGCTGGCTCAGGGCATTTCCTCCCTTCTCCCAGCCAGCCCAGGCCCTGAGGGGAAATCTGTGCCCTGGGGTGGGGCTGGGGGCTGAGCCCCTCCTGCTCACCCTGCCTGGGCAGGTGCTGGATGCTGGGAGCCAACTCGAGCAGCAAATTCCCCTCCCAGCCCTGCCCTCGGGGCCAAAAGGCCCAGCCCAGGGCAGAGTGAAAGGCAGGGGGCAAAGGGGGGGTGGGGAATCTGCTCCCCACCCCGGGGAGAGGCTTTCAGATGCCTGCTGTGAGTCAGTTCATTTCCTGGCTGTTAATTGTGCTGAGTGCTGAGCTGGTGCCCAGCCTGGAGAGCAAAGCTGGGCCGGGGGCAAAGCCTCAGCTGAGGCAACCAGGGGGAAGGATCCTGCAGGGGGAGGAAGGATCCTGCAGGGGCAGGAAGGATCCTGCAGGGGGAGGAATGATCTGCAGGGGGAGGAAGGTTCTGCAGGGGGAGGAAGGTTCTGCAGGGGGAGGAAGGTTCTGCAGGGGGAGGAAGGATCCTGCAGGGGGAGGAAGGATCCTGCAGGGGGAGGGAGGATCTGCAGGGGGAGGAAGGTTCTGCAGGGGGAGGAAGGATCTGCAGGGAGAGGGAAGGACCCTGCAGGGGGAGGAAGGATCTGCAGGGGGAGGAAAGGATCTGAAGGGGGAGGAAGGATCCTGCAGGGGGAGGAAGGATCTGCAGGGGGAGGAAGGATCCTGCAGGGGAAGGAAGGATCTGCAGGGGGAGGGAAGGACCCTGCAGGGGGAGGAAGGATCTGCAGGGGGAGGAAGGATCATGCAGGGGGAGGAAGGATCCTGCAGGGGGAGGGAAGGATCCTGCAGGGGGAGGAAGGATCCTGCAGGGGGAGGGAGGGAAGGATCCTGAAGGGGGAGGAAGGATCTGCAGGGGGAAGAAGATTCTGCAGGGGAAGGAAGGATCTGAAGGGGGAGGAAGGATCTGCAGGGGGAGGGAAGGATCCTGCAGGGGGAGGAAGGATCTGCAGGGGGAAGAAGATTCTGCAGGGGAAGGAAGGATCTGAAGGGGGAGGAAGGATCTGCAGGGGGAGGAAGGATCTGCAGGGGGAGGAAGGATCTGCAGGGAGAGGGAAGGACCCTGCAGGGGGAGGAAGGATCCTGCAGGGGGAGGAAAGGATCTGAAGGGGGAGGAAGGATCCTGCAGGGGGAGGAAGGATCCTGCAGGGGGAGGGAGGGAAGGATCCTGAAGGGGGAGGAAGGATCCTGCAGGGGGAGGAAGGATCCTGCAGGGGGAGGAAGGATCCTGCAGGGGGAGGAAGGATCCTGCAGGGGGAGGAAGATCCTGCAGGGGGAGGAAGGATCCTGCACGAGGAGGAAGGATCTGCAGGGAGAGGAAGGATCTGCAGGGGGAGGGAAGGACCCTGCAGGGGGAGGAAGGATCCTGCAGGGGGAGGAAGGATCTGCAGGGGGAGGAAGGATCCTGAAGGGGGAGGAAGGATCCTGCAGGGGGAGGAAGATCCTGCAGGGGGAGGAAGGATCCTGCACGAGGAGGAAGGATCTGCAGGGAGAGGAAGGATCTGCAGGGGGAGGAAGGACCCTGCAGGGGGAGGAAGGATCCTGCAGGGGGAGGAAGGATCTGCAGGGGGAGGAAGGATCCTGAAGGGGGAGGAAGGAAGGATCCTGAAGGGGGAGGAAGGATCCTGCAGGGGGAGGAAGGATCTGCAGGGGGAGGAAGGATCTGCAGGGGGAGGAAGGTTCTGCAGGGGGAGGAAGGATCTGCAGCAAAGCAGCCAGAGAGTGGGAAGCAGAGCAGAGCACCCCCAGGCTGCACTCCCCAGCCCAGGCTGCACTCCCCCAGCACAACATCCTCCTGGCTGCCCCCAGCCTTGCCCAGCAGGGTGAGATTCAGCACTCAGCCTGAAGGCCTTTCCCAACCTGGTGAATTCTGTTCTCTTCCCTTCATGGAATGCCAGAGCCCAGCATGGGGACCCCCAGAGCACCCCCAGCCCCTGCCCCAGCAGGGCACCCCCAGGGGCACAGTGCCCAGGGGGGGTTGGAAGCTCTCCACACCAGGACACTCCACAACCTCTCTGGGCAGCCTGCTCCAGGCCTCCAGCACCCTCCCAACAAACAACTTTCTCCTCCTCTTCCCCTCCAACCTCCTGGCCTCCACTCTCTGCCCACTGCCCCTTGGCCTGGCCCTGGCCACCACTCAGCAGAGCCTGGCCCCAGCCTCTTGCCCCCCAGGGGCCCTTCAGCTCTTGCTGAGCATTGCTGAGCATTGCTCTGGGGCTGCTCTTCTGCAGGCTCTCAGCCCCAGGCCTCTCAGCCTTTGCTCCTGCCACAGCTGCTCCAGGCCCCTCAGCAGCTTCCCAGCCTCCCCTGCACTCTCTCCAGCACTTCTCTGGCCCTCTGCAGCTGGGCAGCACACAACTGCCCCCAGGGCTCCAGAGGTGGCCTCAGCAGGGCAGGCCAGAGGGGCAGCACAACCTCCCTTGCCCTGCTGCTGCCCACACTCTTCTCCATGCCCCCAGCACAGCCTTGGCCTTCTTGGCCCCCAGGCCACCTTGCTGCTGCTGGGCAACTCCTTGGCCCCCAGCACTCCCAGCTGCTTCTGCTTGGAGCTGCTTGCCAGCAGCTTCCCCCTGCCCTGTGCTGCTGCAGGAGGTTGTTCCTCCCCGGGGCCAGGCCCCTGCCCTTGCCCTGCTTCACCTTCAGGAGGTTGCTCTCCCCCAGCTCTCAGCCTGCCCAGGGCTCCCTGGCTGCCAGCACAGCCTGAGGGCTCTCAGCCACTGCTCCCAGCTCTGTGCCAGCAGCAACCTGCCTGAGGCTCCACCCTGAGCCTTCAGCCAGGTCAGTGATGAAGATGCTGAGCAGGACTGGACCCAGCCCTGAGCCCTGGGGCACACCAGGAGCTGCAGGCCTCCAACCAGCCCCTGCCCCACTGCCCACAACCCTCTGAGCTGTGTCCTTCACAGCTCCCCTCCCATCCCAGGGAGGGCTGCAGGCAGCTCTGCACCTCCCCTGCCGTGGGTTCAGCCCAGGCCAAGCCCTGGGGCTGGGGGAAAGTCCCAGGTGGATTCAGCTCCCACGCTGGGCAGAGGCTCCCAGAGCCTCCTGCTTTGATGTCTGCAGCTCCCCAGCACCCCAGGCTGAATCTGAGCACTGCACAGAGGGCTTCAAAGCAGCAACCCCCAGAGCCAGCAGGGCAGAGCCTCAGCCCTGGCTTGCTGCAGAGGCTGCTCAGGGTGCAGCTCCTCCTGGAGCCTCTCCCTACCCCTGGACCTGTGCTGGGAGAGGCAGGCTCAGCCCTCCTGCTGCTTGGGGTGACCCCAGAGGCTCCTCTCCCTCTCTCCCCATCCCTCCCCATCCCTCCCCACCACCCTGCTGGCTCCACTCAGGCTCTCAGCCCCACAAAGCCTGCAAGCAGCAGCAGCCAGGCTGCCCCCAGCCCCCACCTGGGCAGACCCCAAAGCAACCCAAAGCCAGGGAGCAAGGACAGAGGGGGGGAGGATTGCAGCCCTGCCAGCCCAGCCCAGAGTGGGAGCCCAGGGGCCCCAGCCCTGGGCCAGCAGAGCAGCTCCTGAGGCTTCCCTGCTGCCTTGGGAGCCCTGGGCAGGGACAGGAAACAGAGACAAGGCCAAGGGACCTCTGCCATGCCCCCAGCAGCCCACCCAGGGGCCCACGGGGGTGAGAAGGATGAGCCTTGAGTGCTTCCCCCCCAGACCACTCCTGGAGGGCAGCTGGGGCACAGCTGGGTCCCAGCCAGGGCAGGGCTGCAGCAGCAACCCCAAGGGATGCAGCCCTGGCAGCAGGAGCCAAGGGGAGAGGGAGAGAGCTGGGAGGAGCCCAGGGGGATCACTGCCCTGGAGCCTGCCAGGCAGCACAAGGACCCTGCAGGGACAAGGAGCAAGGCTGCAGAGCTCCTGAGAGGACAGCACCAGGAGCAGCCCAGGGAGCAGCTCCCAGCCCCCAGGGAAGCAGCTCCCAGCCCTGGGATCTCCCAGCCCCAAGGAAGCAGCTCCCAGCCCTGGGATCTCCCAGCCCCAAGGAAGCAGCTCCCAGCCCTGGGATCTCCCAGCCCCAAGGAAGCAGCTCCCAGCCTGGGATCTCCCAGCCCCAAGGAAGCAGCTCCCAGCCCTGGGATCTCCTAACCCCCAAGGAAGCAGCTCCCAGCCCTGGGATCTATCAGCCCCAGGGCTCTGGAACCTCCCCAGGGCTGGGGACTGCCCTGGGCAGCCTGGGCCAGGCCAGGACAACCCTCAAGGGGAAGAAATTGTTCCTCAGGGCCAACCTGAACCTCCCCTGGGGCAGCCTGAGGCCATTGCCTCTTCTCCTGTCCCTCGTTCCCTGGGAGCAGAGCCCAAGCCCCACCTGGCTCCAGCCTCCTTGCAGGGAGCTGCAGAGAGCAAGGAGGTCTCCCTCAGCCTCCTCTCCTCCAGCCTCACCACCCCCAGCTCCCTCAGCTGCTCCTCCCCAGCCCTCTTCTCCAGACCCTTCCCCAGCTTCCTTGCCCTCCTCTGGCCCTGCTGCAGCCTCTCAAGGTCTTTCCTGCAGTCAAATACAGGCCTTGGGGGTGCTGGGGGAGGAGAAGCTCAGCAGGAGCCAGCAGGGAGCACTTGCAGCCCAGAGAGCCAAGCAGAGCCTGGGCTGCAGCAAGAGAAGTGTGGCCAGCAGGGCCAGGGAGGGGATTCTGCCCCTCTGCTCCACTCTGCTGAGACCACAGCTGCAGCTCTGGGGCCAGCTCTGGAGCCTCTGTGCCAGGAAGGATCTGGAGGGGCTGGAAGGTGTCCAGAGCAGGGCCAGGAGGAGGAGCAGAGGGCTGGAGCTGCTCTGCTCTGCAGACAGCCTGAGAGAGTTGGGCTTGTGCAGGCTGGAGAGGAGAAGGCTCCCAGGAGACCTTCTGGTGGCCTTCCAGGATCTGCAGGGGGCTGCAAGCAAGCTGGGGAGGGACTTTGGGAGGTGTGAGGGAGGGATAGGAGTGGGGGGGATGGAGCAGAAGTAGCAGTGGGGAGCTTGAGATTGGCTGTGAGGAAGAAGTTGTTGGCCAGGAGGGTGGTGAGAGCCTGGCCCAGGCTGCCCAGGGAGGTGGTGGAAGCCTCCTGCCTGGAGGTGTTTGCAGCCAGGCTGGAGGTGGCTGTGAGCAACCTGCTGTGGTGTGAGGTGTCCCTGCCCATGGCAGGGGCTTGGGGCTGGCTGAGCCTTGAGCTCCCTTCCAGCCCTGACAGCTCTGAGGTTCTGTGATTCCACATCCAGCACAGGATGCAGCTGCTCCTTGCTCCTCTTTGCTCCTTGCTCCTCCTTGCTCCTCTTTGCTCCTTGCTCCTCCTTGCTCCTCTTTGCTCCTTGCTCCTCTTTGCTCCTTGCTCCTCCTTGCTCCTTGCTCCTTGCTCCTCCTTGCTCCTCTTTGCTCCTTGCTCCTCCTTGCTCCTTGCTCCTCCTTGCTCCTCTTTGCTCCTTGCTCCTCCTTGCTCCTTGCTCCTTGCTCCTCCTTGCTCCTCTTTGCTCCTTGCTCCTCCTTGCTCCTTGCTCCTCCTTGCTCCTCCTTGCTCCTTGCTCCTCCTTGCTCCTTGCTCCTCCTTGCTCCTCTTTGCTCCTTGCTCCTCCTTGCTCCTCTTTGCTCCTTGCTCCTCCTTGCTCCTTCCTCCTCCTTGCTCCTCTTTGCTCCTTGCTCCTCCTTGCTCCTCCTTGCTCCTTGCTCCTCCTTGCTCCTCCTTGCTCCTTGCTCCTCCTTGCTCCTTGCTCCTCCTTGTTCCTTGCTCCTCCTTGCTTCTCCTTCCTCCTCCTTGCTCCTTGCTCCTCCTTGCTCCTTGCTCCTTGCTGCTCCTCTCAGGCTCAGTTCATTCCCAGACACTTCCATTGCCCCTGGTGGCAGCAGCCACACTGAGCTCCAGCTGGCTCTGCCCCTTCTCCTTTTCCCCTCCTCCACTTCCTGCCCCTCCTGCAGGCCTGGACCTCCTCTTTCCCTCCTGAGTTCCCCCCAAAGCCCCCTGCTCAGCCAGGCTGGGCTGCTGCTCCTCCATCTCACCTTGCAGCCTCCTGAAGTGCATCCAAGGCTTCCTGGAGCCCTCTGCCCCCCAGAACTGCCTCCCAAGGGACTCTCTGCACCCAGGGGCTGCTTCCTCTGCTCCACAAGGAGCTGCCAGCTGAAGCCCTCCACAAGAGCCAGAGGCTGAGCATGGTGAGGCTTCTCCCAGCTGCCCACAGAGCCTTTCTTCCCCTGCCTCTGCCCCTGCCTGGCTGAGCAGCCCAGCCAGGGGCTTGACCTTGCTGCCCTTCAAGAAGGAACACAGCAACCCTCCAAGCTCCCAGCAGCAGCACTCAGCTCCAGGCCAACCCAAACACTCCTGGGCTCAAGCAGGAGAGGTAACTCCAGGAGCATTCCAAGCATGCAGGGCCCTGGCCAAAGCTTTCTGAGAGGGGTGAAGAGCCACTCCTGGGGGGCACAGGAGCCTCCAGGAAGCTCTTCCCCCTGGCCAGGGGCAAACACCCCCAGCCAGGATGGGGGCACCCTGGGGGCACATCCCCAGAGCACCCCCAGGCTGCTCCCAGCTGCTTTGGATGCCCTCAGGGGGCAGCACCTGGCCCAGACCAGCGCTGCCACCACCCTCCCTGGGCTCCTTGCAGCAGGCAGTGGAACACAGGGGTGGGCCTCAAGCCCCTCCCTGGGCCCCCAAGCCAGGGGTGGCCTGGGGGGACAGCTGGGCCTCTGGGGTAACCCCATGCCCCCAAGGCTCCTCCTTGGGGTGTCACAGAGCAGGGGGGGTTGGAAGGGACCTCTGGAGCTGATCCAGGCCAACCCCTCTGGCCAGCTAGGCCAGGCCCCCAGGGACACCCCCAGCAGGGGCAGGTGCTGGCCCTGACCCTGGAGAAGGCCTCTGAGGTCACCAAGTGCAAGCAGCAGCCCAGTGCCACCCTGCTCAGCTCCCTCTCCCCCTGGCAGAAGAGTCCCTTCCAGGCCCTTTCCTGCTGGCTGCAGCTCACCACGACCCCAGGAGGGCTGAGCCCCCCCTGGGGGGACAGCCACGAGGGTGGGCACCCCCCAGCACTCATTTCACATCCCTTGGAGCCCCCCAGCCCCGACCCAGCCCCCCCTCCTCCTGCCTGTCCCTTGGGCTGCCACTGTCACCCCCTGGCTGTGCCCAGCCCCAGGGAGCACCCAGGGGTGCAGGTGGCAGCAGCTTGGCTCTGCCCTGCCCCCCCAGGAGCAGCAGAGGGGAAGGCAGCAGGCTGGGGGTGCTGGCAGGGAGCAGGCAGCTTCCCCCTGCTGCCCTGGCAGAGGGCACAGCACATCCCCAGGGAGCACCCAGGCCCTGGAGTGGGATCTGAGCAGCCCAGGGAGGTGCCAAGGAGCCCCCTGGGGTGCTGCCAGCCCAGCTGCAGGGGAGGGAAGGGATCTGAGTTACCCCTCAGGCAGCTCCCATCCTGGGAAGGGTTAACTACCACCAGGCTCCCATTTGGGTGGCTAAAGGCCACCTGCCCAGTGGCTGTGCCCTCTGCAGGGCTCCAAGTGCCACCTTAAACCTCTCACCACAGCAGCCCTGTGGTTTCCTCTCCGTTTCCTCCTCAGCTCCTGGGGTGCCCCAGCAAAAGGGCAGGGCCCAGGCAGGGCTGAGGGCAGGGTAGCTCCAGGGTGACCCCACCCGTGGGGCTGGGCTGCCACCCTCACCTCCTCCACCCTAAACCCTCCAGGGTGCAGCCACCAGGTAGCTGGAACCCCCCCACAGCCCTCCCCCTGCCCTCTTCCCCTCAGGAGGGCAACCTGCTCCAGCCCTGGGCAGCCCTCGCTCCTCCCTGACCCCCAGCAGCCACCTGGGACACAGGAACAGAGGAGCAGAGGAGGTCAGGGGCTGGAAGGGACCTCTGGAGAGCTTCCAGCCCAAGCCCCTGCCAGAGCAGGAGCAGAGAGCCCAGCACAGGGCACACAGGAGGAAGGTCTCCCCTGAGCCTCCTCCTCCTCTCCAGGCTGCACAGCCCCAGCTCCCTCAGCCTGTGCCCACAGCAGAGCTGCTCCAACCCCTGAGCATTCTCCTGGCCTCCTCTGCCCCCTCTCTGCAGCAGCTCCAGCTCCTTCCTGTGCTGAGGGCTCCAGAGCTGGACACAGTGCTCCAGCTGAGGCCTCACCAGAGCAGACTGAAGTGGCAACTCCCTGCCAGAGCAGCAGCCCAGAGTCCAGCCCAGGTCACACAGAACACATCCAGGCAGGGCTGGGAAGGCTCCAGGGAAGGAGACTCCACAACCTCTCTGGGCAGCCTGCTCCAGGCCTCTGGGAGCCTCCCAGGGCAGAAGTTCCTCCTCCTGCTGAGCTGCAACCTCCTGGGCTGCAGTTTCCATCCCTTGCTCCTTGGCCTAGCCCAGGGTGCAGCTGAGCAGAGCCTGGCCCTGTCCCCTCCCTCCTGACCCCCAGCCCTCAGCTCTTGAGAGACATTGCTCAGATCCCTCTCAGCCTTCTCCTCTGCAGCCTGAGCAGCCCCAGGGCTCTCAGCCTCTCCTCCCCAGGCACTGCTGCAGTCCCTTCAGCAGCCTTGCAGCCCTCCCTTGGCCTCTCTGCAGCAGATCCCTGTCCCTCCTGAGCTGGGCAGCCCAGAGCTGGATGCAACCTTGCAGGGGAGGTCTCAGCAGGGCAGAGCAGAGGGGGAGGAGAAGCTCCCTGGCTCTGCTGGCCACACTCTGAATGCCCCCAGGGCACATTGCTGCCCCCCAGGACCCCCTTGGCCCCCAGGGCACACTGCTGCCCCCCAGGGCACATTGCTGCCCCCAGGAAGCTCATCCCAGGGAGATCTTCTCCAGCAGCCCCAGCAGAGGGAGAGGCTCAAAGCAGTCCCCGCCGGGCGGTGAGCAGCCAGCAGCAGGTCACAGCTACTTACTGTCCTTCCTCTTGGCCCAGGCAGAGCAGGCAGGAGCTTGGTGGGATCTAGGAGGCCATCCTCTCTTCCCCTGCAAAAGGAAGCACAGCCTCAGGACCAGCAGCAGCACCCAAGGGCTGCATCCTCCAGCAGCCATCCACCCTCGCAGGGCCCAGCGGGTCCCTCCGGACCCCTCCCAGGGCAGCAGCAGGGGGGGAGCAGGGAGCCATGGGGGGGCCCAGAGGAGGGCTGCTCCTTCCAGCCACACACCTCCTCCCCCTGCACCAGCAGCACCCGGGCCAGGGCTGCCAGCTGCTTTTAAGGAGGAGGAGAAGGAGGCAGCAGCGAGGCTGAGAGGCCACAGCTTGCCCCAGGCTCCCCAGCACCTCCTGAGCCTTCCCTGCCAGGAGGCTCTGGGCTGTGCAGGCAGCAGCCATGCCCTCTGCCCTGCTCCCCAGCACCTCCTGAGCTTTCCCTGCCAGGAGGCTCTGGGCTGTGCAGGCAGCAGCCATGCCCTCTGCCCTGCTCCCCAGCACCTCCTGAGCTTTCCCTGCCAGGAGGCTCTGGGCTGTGCAGGCAGCAGCCATGCCCTCTGCCCTGCTCCCCAGCACCCCTTGAGCTTTCCCTGCCAGGAGGCTCTGGGCTGTGCAGGCAGCAGCCATGCCCTCTGCCCTGCTCCCCAGCATCCCCTGAGCTTTCCCAGCCAGGAGGCTCTGGGCTGTGCAGGCAGCAGCCATGCCCTCTGCCCTGCTCCCCAGCACCCCTTGAGCTTTCCCTGCCAGGAGGCTCTGGGCTGTGCAGGCAGCAGCCATGCCCTCTGCCCTGCTCCCCAGCACCCCCTGAGCTTTCCCTGCCAGGAGGCTCTGGGCTGTGCAGGCAGCAGCCATGCCCTCTGCCCTGCTCCCCCTGGGCTGCCCTCAGCCCCTCCTGCCTTCCCACACAGGACACTGCCCAGGCCCCCAGCTCCAGCATCCCTCCTCAGCTGCACACCCAGCCTGGGGGAAGGAAAACCTCTGCTGAGAAGCTGCTGAGCACCAGCAGCCTCCTGCTTGGGCTGCCCTCCAGGAGCCCACCCCAGGAGCAGCTCCAGCCTGGCTCAGGGCAGGGCAGGACCAGCCAAGCCCTTTCCACAGCTGGTGCTCAAGCCCTGGCACAGAAGATGCTTCCAAGGGGAAGCTCTGAAGCCTTCCTCTCCTCTTCCACCTCCTCCAGCTGGGAGAGAAGCTGGAGGCCACCAAGCTGCTGTAAGCCTGCTCAGGGCATGGCTCCCCCTTGGCAGCCTGCTGATTTTAACCACCCAGCACCTCCAAGGTGGTTTCTCCTCTGCTCGAGGCTGGCTGCTTCTCCCCAGGGCTCTCCTGAGGCGGCCAGGGATGGCTCCTGCCCCCTCCAAAGCAGCTCTGCCTCCTGCCTCCACCTTTTGCTGAGGGCAACCAACAGCCACACCAGATCCACCTGGAGCTGCTCTGCAAGCCCCAGGAGCTCACTTGCCTGCACCAGGGTCTTGCCAGCAGCCCTGCAGCCACCACAGCATCCAACACGAAGGAGTGACCTCCTGAGGAACCACCAAGAGGGCTACAGGAGCCTCCGAGGAGGCTGAGCTCCCCAGGGGGCTGCTGCTGAAGCACTTCAGCCTGAAACATCAGCCCCTGCCCATGCAGATGAGGAGGAGGATGGCTGGAGCCGCCTGGGGGTGGGCAAGGAGATGTCTCCTCCCCAGGAGGACACCACAGGCTGAGCAGGAGACCACAGCCCTCCCAAGCACGTCGGTCTCCCGTCCCAGGCCTGGCCTGGAGCTGGAATTTCCAGCTCCTCTGGCAGAGCCAGGAGCTGCATCCCTGCTGCTCTCCCAGCAACTGCTTTCCAGCCTCCCCAGCAGCTCCCTCACCATCATCCCCAGCTCAGGGGCCAGGCATCCACCAGGTCAAGAGCTGCCATCTCCACCAGCTCAAGCCAGCTGGCAGCTGCTCCCAGCAGGGAACCAACATCCCACCCCCCAGGGCCCTCTAAACCCCTCCACAAGCTGAATTTTGCTCCTTGTCCCCTCCCAGGCTCCTGCCTCAGTTTCCCCTCCTGCCCTGTAAATGATTCCCACATTCAAGTGAGGAAAGGGCACCTTGTGCTTGCCCCTGGGACAGGGTGGAAAGGAACTCCCTCAGCATGCTGGTGGCTCTGAGTGGGAGACAATGAAGCCCCCAAGGCTGATTTCAAGGTTGAATCCTGCTGGGATCAGTCCTTGGAGGGGCTCAGACCTGCGGCACAGGCAGGAGGGGACACACACAGGGTAGGGGTGAGCCACCAAACCCCTCCCCTCCACCACCCTGGACTGGACCTTCTGGGGGGGGTGTTAAAGCAGAGGAAGGGGAGAGGAGGACCATGGGGGACAGGAGATGGAGATCTCCTTTCCCCAGGGAGACCTGATGCAAGGCAGCTGCCTGTCCTTCTGTCCGTCCACTGCCAGCCTCCCTCAGCTCAAATCACCTCCCAAGGTGGGGAGGGAGCAGAGGCTGGGCTGGGAGGGGAAGAAAGCCCAGGGTGAGCTCCCCCTGCTCTGGAGAAAACCTCTCCCCTTGGCACCAGCCAGGGGCTGCCCAGCCTGGCACGCCGCTCACGGCGCCACCGGCAGCATTCCCTGGGGGACAACCCCAACGGCTTCCTGCTCAGCCTTGGGATGAGCCAGAGGTGGAGTTCCACGTGGGGTGAGCTGGAATTCCATGTGGGCTGAGCTGCAATCCCCTGTGGGATCAGCTTGCTCCTGGAAGAGGTTTCCCTGCTGCCCAGTAAGCCCAGGGGTCAGCAGCGGGCAGCAGAGCACGGGGAGGCCAGCGGCAGCAGACCCTCTCCTCCTCCAGCAAGGAACCAACTGCTGGGGGAGGGTTAATGAAACCAATCATTTACTGCAAATACACAACCATGTCATCACTCCACCTCCAAGCCATCCCAGGGAATGCAGGAGAAGCAAAGCCCCTGCCCCAGCTGCAGGGAGCAGAGACCCCACCCCCAGGATGAAGGCAGAAGGTGAAAAACACAGAGCAGAAATCACCACTTTTGCCAAGCTGGGATGCTCAGCATCGCCCCCCAGGCCTAAAAAAGGCCTATTTTGGGGTTCAGCTTCACCCCCCAGGCCTAAAAAAAGCCTATTTTGGGGTTCAGCTTTACCTTCCAGACCTAAAAAAGTCTATTTTTGGGCTCAACTTCACCCACTAGGATTGAAAAAGTCTGGTTTGGGGTTCAACACCATCCATCAGGTCTAAAAAAGTCTATGTTGGGGTTCAGTTTTACCCACTAGGATTAAAAAAGCCTCTTTTGGGGTTCAGCTTTACCCACTAAACCTAAAAAAGCCTTCTTTGGGGGGTTGCCATCACCCTCCAGACCTAAAAAAAGCCTATTTTGGGGTTCAGCTTCACCTTCCAGGCCTAAAAAAGTCTATTTTGGGGTTCAGCCTTACCTTCCAAACCTAAAAAAGTCTATTTTGGGGCTCAACTTCACCCACTAGGACTAAAAAAGTATGGTTTGGGGTTCAACATCATCCACCAGGTCTAAAATAGTCTATTTTGGGGTTCAGTTTTACCCACTAGGACGAAAAAAGCTGTTTTGGGGTTCAGTATCACACTCCAGAACTAAAAAAGCCTATTTTGGGGCTCAACTTCACCCACTAGGACTAAAAAAGTCTGGTTTGGAGTTCAACACCATCCACCAGACCTAAAAAAAGCCTATTTTGGGGTTCAGCTTCACTCTCCAGGCCTAAAAAAAGACTATTTGGGGGTTCAACACCATCCACCAGACCTAAAAAAACCCTATTTTGGGGTTCAGCTTCAACCACTAGGCCTATAAAAGTTATTTTGGGGGCTTAGCTTCAACCAAAAAAGCCTATTTTGGGGTTCAGCATCACACTCCAGACCTGAAAAAGTCAATTTTGGGGTCCAGCATCACCTTCCAGGCCTAAAACAGCCTATTTTGGGGTTCACATCACCCTTAAGGCCTAAAAAAAGTCTATTTTGGGGCTCAACACTATCCACCAGACCTAAAAGAGCCTATTCTGGGATTCAGTTTTACCCCACTAGATCTAAAAAAAAGCTATTTTGGGGACCAGCTTCAGCCTCCAAGCAAAAAAAAAAAGGCTATTTTGGGGTTCAGCATCACCCTCCAGGCCTAAAAAAGTGTATTTTGGGGTTCAGCTTCACTCTCCAGGCCTAAAAAAGCCTATTTTGGGGCTCAACTTCACCCACTAGGACTAAAAAAGTCTGGTTTGGGGTTCAACACCATCCACCAGGCCTAAAAAAAAGTCTATTTTGGGGCTCAGCTTCTCCTTCCAGACCTAAAAAGGCCTATTTTGGGGTTCAGCTTCACCCCCCAGGCCCAAAAAAAAGCCTATTTTGGGGTTCAGCTTCAACCACAAGCCTAAAAATACTCTATTTTAGGGTTCAGCATCACCCTCCAGACCTAAAAAAGGCCTGTTTTGGGGTTCAGCATCACCTTCCAGGCCTAAAAATGTCTATTTTGGGGTTCAGCTTTACCCTCTGGACCTAAAAAAGTTTATTTTGGGGTTCAGCTTTACCCACTGAACCTAAAAAAGCCTTCTTTGGGGGGTTGCCATCACCCTCCAGACCTAAAAAAAGCCTCTTTTGGGGTTCAGCATCACCTTCCAGGCCTAAAAAAGTCTATTTTGGGGTTCAGCTTTACCTTCCAGACCTAAAAAAGTCTATTTTTGGGCTCAACTTCACCCACTAGGATTGAAAAAGTCTGGTTTGGGGTTCAACACCATCCATCAGGTCTAAAAAAGTCTATGTTGGGGTTCAGTTTTACCCACTAAACCTAAAAAAGCCTTCTTTAGGGGGTTGCCATCACCCTCCAGACCTAAAAAAAGCCTATTTTGGGGTTCAGCATCACCTTCCAGGCCTAAAAAAGTCTATTTTGGGGTTCAGCCTTACCTTCCAAACCTAAAAAAGCCTATTTTGGGGCTCAACTTCACCCACTAGGACTAAAAAAGTCTGGTTTGGGGTTCAACACCATCCACCAGACCTAAAAAAAGCCTATTTTGGGGTTCAGCTTCACTCTCCAGTCCTAAAAAAAGACTATTTGGGGGTTCAACACCATCCACCAGACCTAAAAAACCCTATTTTGGGGTTCAGCTTCAACCACTAGGCCTATAAAAGCTATTTTGGGGGCTTAGCTTCAACCAAAAAAGCCTATTTTGGGGTTCAGCATCACACTCCAGACCTGAAAAAGTCAATTTTGGGGTCCAGCATCACCTTCCAGGCCTAAAACAGCCTATTTTGGGGTTCACATCACCCTTAAGGCCTAAAAAAAAGACTATTTTGGGGCTCAACACTATCCACCAGACCTAAAAGAGCCTATTCTGGGACCCAGTTTTACCCCACTAGATCTAAAAAAAAGCTATTTTGGGGACCAGCTTCAGCTTCCAGGCCTAAAAATGGCCTATTTTGGGGTTCAGCATCACCTTCCAGGCCTAAAAAAGTCAAATTTGGGGTTCAGTTTCACCCTCCAGGCCTAAAAAAGTCTATTTTGGGGTTCAGCTTCACCTTCCAGGACTAAAAAAGCCTATTTTGGGGTTCAGCCTTACCTTCCAGGCCTAAAAAATCTATTTTGGGGCTCAACTTTACCCACTAGGACTAAAAAAGTCTGGTTTGGGGTTCAACACATTCCACCAGGCCTAAAAAAAGTCTATTTTGGGGCTCAGCTTCTCCTTCCAGACCAGAAAAAGTCTATTTTGGGGTTCAGCATCACTCTCCAGACCTAAAAAAGCCTATTCTGGGGTTCAGCTTCAACCACTAGGCCTAAAAAAGCTACTTTGGGGGCTTAGCTTCAACCAAAAAAGTCAATTTTGGGGCTCAGCATCACCTTCCAGGCCTAAAACAGCCTATTTTGGGGTTCAGCATCACACTCCAGACCTAAAAAAGTCTATTTTGGGGTTCAACACCATCCATCAGACCTAAAAAAGTATATTTTGGGGTTCAGCATCACTCTCCAGGCCTAAAAAAAACCTATTTTGGGGTTCAACATCACCAACCAGACCTAAAAAAAGACTATTTGGGGGTTCAACACTATCCACCACACCTAAAAGAGCCTATTCTGGGATTCAGTTTTACCCCACTAGATCTAAAAAAAGCTATTTTGGGGTCCAGCTTCAGCTTCCAGGCCTAAAAAAAGGCTCTTTTGGGGTTCAGCATCACCTTCCAGGCCTAAAAAAGCCTATTTTGGGGCTCAACTTCACCCACTAGGACTAAAAAAGACTGGTTTGGGGTTCAACACCATCCACCAGACCTAAAAAAGTCTATCTTGGGGTTCAGCATCACCTTCCAGGCCTAAAAAAGTCTATTCTGGGGTTCAGCATCACTCACCAGGCCTAAAAAAAAGACTATTTTGGGGTTCAGCTTCAACCACTAGGCCATAAAAAGCTATTTTGGGGGCTTAGCTTCAACCAAAAAAGCCTATTTTGGGGTTCAGCTTCACCCTCCAGGCCTAAAAAAGCCTCTTTTGGGGTACAGCATCACTCTCCAGGCCTAAAAAAAGACTATTTTGGGGCTCAACACCATCCACCAGATCTAAAAGAGCCTATTCTGGGACTCAGTTTTACCCCACTAGATCTAAAAAAAAGCTATTTTGGGGACCAGCTTCAGCTTCCAGGCCTAAAAAAGCCTATTTTGGGGTTCAGCTTCAACCACTAGGCCTAAAAAAGCTATTTTGGGGGCTTAGCTTCAACCAAAAAAAGCTATTTTGGGGTTCAGCATCGCCCTCCAGGCCTAAAAAAGTCTATTTTGGGGCTCAACTTCACCCACTAGGAATAAAAATGTCTGGTTTGGAGTTCAACACCATCCACCAGACCTAAAAGAAGTCTATTTTGGGGTTCAGCATCACCCACCAGACTTTAAAAAAGCCTATTTTGGGGTTCAGCTTCACCTTCCAGGACTAAAAAAGCCTATTTTGGGGTTCAACATCACCCTCAAGGCCTAAAAAAAGACTATTTTGGGGCTCAACACCATCCACCAGACCTAAAAAAGTCTATTTTGGGGTTCAGTTTTACCCACTAGATCTAAAAAATGCTATTTTGGGTTTCAGCTTCAGCCTCCAGGCCAAAAAAAAAGGCCTATTTTGGGGTTCACCATCATATTCCAGGCATAAAAAAGCCTATTTGGGGGTTCAGCATCACCCTCTAGACCTAAAGAAGCTATTTTGGGGCTGAGTCTCTTCTGGCCTCTCTGAAGAGGATCACAGTCCTGGTACCACACACAGTCTCTGCTGTTCTGGAAGCCAAGGGGGGACACTGGTGCTCTCCACAACTACTTTCCTCCAGGCAGGTGATGGAGAACCAGTTATCCACAACTGCTTGGAAACAACTGAGGCCACTTACTCCAGCAGCCCTGACCTGGAGGAAGAAGCCCTGGAAAAGGCAGACCACAACTGGCACACCGATGGAAGCAGCTTTGTGATGCAGGGAGAAAGCAAAGCTGAGAATGCTGCAGCTGGAAGGTGTCCAGAGAAGGGCAAGGAGGCTGGGGAGGGGTCTGGAGCACAGCCCTGTGAGGAGAGGCTGAGGGAGCTGGGGTTGCTTAGCCTGCAGAAGAGGAGGCTCAGGGGAGACCTTCTTGCTCTCTGCAACTCCCTGCAGGGAGGTTGGAGCCAGCTGGGGGTTGGGCTCTTCTGCCAGGCAGGCACCCAGCACCAGAACAAGAGGACACAGTCTCAAGCTGTGCCAGGGGAGGTTCAGGCTGGAGGTGAGGAAGAAATTCTACTGAGAGAGAGAGATTGCCCTTTGGAATGTGCTGTCCAGGGAGGTGGTGGAGTCACCATCCCTGGAGGTGTTCAGGAGGAGACTTGATAAGGTGCTTGGTGCCAAGGGTTAGTTGATTAGGTGGTGTTGGATGATGGGTTGGACTTGATGATCTCCAAGGTCTCTTCCAACCTGGTTAATTCTAGTCTATTCCATTCCATTCCATTCCATTCTATAGAAGAGGTAATCAGGTTAATTCTACCCCACTCTATACAGGAGAAGAGGTAACCAATGCAGAAGCCCTACCAAGAAACACCTCTGCTCAAAAGGCAGCGATGAGAGCCCTGACCAGAGCCCTTGAGCTTCCCCCAGGGACATGTGCAAACACAGGGACTGACTCAAAGTATGCCTTTGGGGTGGTGCATGCCCAGGGAGCCATCTGGAAAGCAAGAGGACTGTTGTCATCTCAAGGAACGGCTATCAAACACGTGAGAGAGAGACTGAGGCTGCTGGCAGCAGGGCAAGAGCCAAGCAAGGCACTGCAAAGCACCCCAGAAAGGGAACACCGGACAAGAGAGAGGCAATCCACGGGCAGATGACACAGCTCAAAGGGTGGCCAGGGAGGGCAGGAAGGTGGCAGAGTCTGCTCTGATCCCAGAGGGTGAATTGAGCCAAAGGAGCCAGAACCTGTGTATAGCACAGAGGATCAGACATTACTCACAGATTAATTAGGGCTTAGGATAGGAAAGGGCTGGGCCAGGACACCAGATGGGAAGCGAATCACACCCACCAACCTTCCCTGGGCTTTTGTTCAGGTGCAACATGCAAAGACTCCCTGGGGAACAGAAGCCCTGGATGGAGACTTGCTTCAGGAGTGTCCAGCATGAAAGTCATACAGCACAGCAGAACAGCTAACCCAGCAGTGGGAGTGTGGCTTAAGGCTAAGCCCGAGGGAAGGAGAGGAGTTAGCCTGGGACAGGTTAGCAAAGGAAATGAGCCAGGACAACAATGGCAAATGGATGTCACTGAGCTCCCAAGAAAGGGGGGATCCAGGACCTGTTGGTACTCTCTGACACCTTCTCTGGCTGGCCAGGAGCACTTCCCTGCCGCACAAACAAAGCACCAGAGGTTACTACAGCAGTGTCACAAGAGAGAATACCTTGCTTTGAGGCACCTCCTGCTGCTGCCCCAGGCAGGGGACCTCATGTTGTGGCCAAGGTGGTACCAGTAGGTAAAATCTTAGGGATTGATTGGCAACTCCACACCCCCTCTAAGCCACATCCAAGTGGACAAGTGGAGGAAATGAAGCATTTCATCAAAAGGCAGACAGTAAAACTCAGGCAGGGAGCAGCAAACCTTCCTTGGCCACAAGCATCACCAAGGGCCCTGCTGCAAAGTCAAACTGAGCAAAGGACAAGGGAAGGGTTGAGCCTATTTGGAATCCTCTTTGGAAGACCTTAGGCAGTAGGAACCATGGAGCCCTGCCCTGAACCAGGGCAGTGCAGAGAGGCAATGTTGAACAAGTAAGTTCAGCAGCTCTGTCAGCACCTGAGCATTGTTAACAAACAGGTGACAGGAACCCATGGGAGAGGGTTAGACAGAGCAGGCCACGCTGTGGAACCCACAGGCTGTGGCAGACCTCTTTCAGAGACCCCTCTGGAGCCCAGGTGGACAGGACCATCTCAGGTGCTCCTGACATCCTTCACAGCCATTAAAATCGAGGAACAAACTGCCTGGATCCACCACACCTGAGTCAAGAGGACCTCAGCAGGAGAAGGGCAACTCCAACCCCAGGGACCCCTGAAGCTCAAGCTCTGTGGACAGTTGTGGCCTGTTTGTGGGTGAATACTATGGAGGGATGAGAGAATCAATAAGGTTGGAAAAGACCTCAGAGCTCATCAAGTCCAAGCTGTCACCCAACACCTCCTGACTAACTAAGCCATGGCTCCAAGTGCCACATCCAATCCCCTCTTGAACACCTCCAGGGACAGGGACTCCACCACCTCCCTGGGAGGGGAAGGCAGTCTGTATTTAAATGCTAGCCAGGAACTGGCTTTGCAAGCTGATCTTTCTACCTGTTGGGCTTGGGGGCCACCACTCTGGGTGACTACATCTGACAGTGGTTACCAAAGCTGTCAGCATGGGAAAGGTGCTTCAGAAGCCACTGCTCTGCAGCTGACAGCCAGCTGGCAGCCAGGCACCAGTGGTGTGCCCCAGGGAGCAGTGCTGGGCCCCAGCCTGATCAATATCTTCATTGATGATCTGGAGGAGGGGATGGAGTCAGTCAGCAGCAAATTTGCAGCTGACACCAAGCTGGGGGCAGATGTTGGTCAGTTAGAGGGCAGCAGAGCTCTGCAGAGGGACCTGGCCAGGCTGCACAGATGGGCAGAGGCCAACAGGATGGCACTGAACAAGTCCAAGTGCCAGGGGCTGCACTTTGGCCACAGCAACCCCAGGCAGAGCTACAGGCTGGGGGCAGAGTGGCTGAGAGCTCCCAAACAGAGAGGGACCTGGGGGTAGTGGTTGACAGCAGCTGAACAGGAGCCAGCAGTGTGCCCAGGGGGCCAAGAAGGCCAAGGGCATCCTGGCCTGCAGCAGGCAGAGTGTGGCCAGCAGGAGCAGGGAAGTCCTTGTGCCCTGTGCTCAGCACTGCTGAGGCCACCCCTTGAGTCCTGTGTCCAGTTCTGGGCTCCTCAGGTCAAGAAGGAGATTGAGAGACTTGAAGGTGTCCAGAGAAGGGCAAGGAGGCTGGGGAGGGGTCTGGAGCACAGCCCTGTGAGGAGAGGCTGAGGGAGCTGGGGTTGCTTAGCCTGCAGAAGAGGAGGCTCAGGGGAGACCTTCTTGCTCTCTGCAACTCCCTGAAGGGAGGTTGGAGCCAGGTGGGGGTTGGGCTCTTCTCCCAGGCAGCCAGCACCAGAACAAGAGGACACAGTCTCAAGCTGTGCCAGGGGAGGTTCAGGCTGGAGGGGAGGAGAAAGTTCTTCCCAGCAAGAGGAATTGGCCCTTGGGATGTGCTGCCCAGGGAGGTGGTGGAGTCCCTGTGCCTGGAGGTGTTCCAGAGGGGATTGGATGTGGCACTTGGAGCCATGGTCTAGCCATGAGGTCTGTGGTGCCAGCTTGGACTTGATGATCTCTGAGGTCTCTTCCAGCCTTGGGGATTCTGTGATACTGTGAATTTCTTCCTAACCTCCAGCCTGAACCTCAGCTTTACCTTCCAGAGCTACAAAAGTCTATTTTGGGGCTCAGCTTCACCCACCAGACCTAAAAAAACCTCTTTTGGGGTTCAGCTTCACCCTCTGGACCTAAAAAAGCCTCTTTTGGGGCTCAGCTTCACCCACTGGACCTAAAAAAGCCTCTTTTGGGGTTCAGCTTCACCCACTGGACCTAAAAAAGCCTCTTTTTGGGGTCCAGCATCACCTTCCAGACCTAAAAAAGCCTCTTTTGGGGTTCAGCTTCACCCACTGGACCTAAAAAAGCCTCTTTTTGGGGTCCAGCATCCCCCTCCCTCCCTCCCCACGCTCTGGAGCACCACACTCCTCTTTCTCCCTTGCTCCCAGCTCCTCCAACCCTTCCCCAGGAGCTTCCTGCCCCCAGCAGCACCAAACCCTTCGCTGCCCCCCACCCCAGCAGCCCCAGCAGCCAAGCAGGAGCCTGGGGGGGAGGATTCTGGGGGCCAACTCCCTTCTCTTTTGGCCCCCCCAAGTGCCCTGGCTGTCCCCTCCCGGAGCAGGGGAGCCGGCGGTGCCGGTGGAGCTCCCGGGCAGGCACAGAGAGCTCTTTGTGCTCCCTGCCGGGCTGGGGAGGGCTCTGCCCTGCTCTGCTCTTCGGGATCCTGGAGGGGGGATGGCTTTTTGTAACTCCCCTCCGCTGTTTGGAGTTTGGTTATCGGACAGGGATGGGCCTGAGGACTTCCCAGCCCTTGGCTGGCTTCCTGCTGCCTTCTCCCAGCCTTTAACCACTGCAGCTCTGCACCCCCCGGAGCCTTTACCTCCACTGCCCAGCTCCCACTGCTTGGCTTTGCCTCCCCCCTGCACCGCCACGACCCTCCCCTGGTACTCTCCCCCTTCCTCCCTTCCTTCCTCCCCCCACTCTTCCCCTCCCTTCCTTCCTCCCTACTGCCCCCACTTTCCCCCTCCCTCCCTTCTTTCCTCCCTTCCCTCCCCACTTTTCCCCCTCCCTCCCTTCCCCCCTTCCCCCCCCACTTTCCCTCTCCCTCCTTTCCTTCCTCCCTTCCTCCCCCACTTTTCCCCCCCTTTCCTCCCTTCCCCCACCACTTTTCCCCCTCCTTTCCTCCCTTCCTCCCTTCCCCCTCCACTTTTCCCCCTCCTTTCCTCCCTTCCCCCCCACTTTTCCCCCTCCTTTCCTCCCTTCCTCCCTTCCCCCCACCACTTTTCCCCTCCCTTCCTTCCTCCCTTTCCCTCCCACTCTCCCCTCTGGTGCTCTCCTCCATTCCCACCCTGGCTGGGTCTGGATCCCAGCCCCTGAACCCCATGCCAGGGGGTTTGGATGATCCCCAAAGCCTTGGAGATGCCAAGAGGGAGTTTGAACACCCAGCCAGGGAGGGGCTGTGCCCCACCACGGGGGGCAGCAGCAGGACTCCAACTTCCAACCAGCCTCAGCCCTCACTCAGCACTCTCCTGACTCACTTTCCCCTCATGTTGGGTTCAGCACCCCCCTCAGGACCTCAAAGCACCAATTTGGGGTCCAGCATCCCCCTCAGGACCTCAAACACCGACCCTGGGGCTGGGGCTGCCCCTCCAGCCCAGCTCATCCCAGTTCTAAAGGAAGCCTCAATCCAATCCCCTCCTGCCCCTTTCCCCCCTCCACGGCAACCTCTCAAGCAGCTCAACCCCTTTTGGGGGGTTCAGCATTGCCCACCAGGCCTGAAAGAGACAACTCTGGGGTTCAGCATCCCCCTACAGACCTAAAGCAGCCAATTTGGGGTCTCAGCACTGCCCACCAGGCCAAAAGAAAAACAAAATCATTTGGGGGTTCAGCTTCACCCTCCAGACCTGAAAGTGCCAGCCCTGGGGTCCAGCATCCCCCTCCAGACATAAAAGAGCCAATTCTGGGGCTCAGCACCACCCTACAGATATAAAAGGCCAATTTTGGGGTTCAACATCAACCTCCAGACCTCAAAGCACCAATTTGGGGTCCAGCATCCCCTTCAGGACCTCAAAGCACCAATTTGGGGTTCAGCATCCCCCCCAAACCTCAAAGCACCAATTTGGGGTCCAGCATCCCCCTCCAGACATAAAAGAGCCAATTCTGGGGCTCAGCACCACCCTACAGATATAAAAGGCCAATTTTGGGGTTCAACATCAACCTCCAGACCTCAAAGCACCAATTTGGGGTTCAGCATCCCCCTCCAGACCTCAAAGCACCAATCTGGGGTCCAGCATCCCCCTCAGGACCTCAAACACCGACCCTGGGGCTGGGGGCTGCCCCTCCAGCCCAGCTCATCCCTGTTCTAAAGGAAGCCTCAATCCAATCCCCTCCTGCCCCTTTCCCCCCTCCATGGCAACCTCTCAAGCAGCTGAATCCCAGGAGCAGGATGCAAGGGGGGTGCCCAGAGGCCAGGCTGCGGCCAGCAGCAGCAGGCTGAGGCTTGGGCAGAGGCTTGGGCGGCTGAGCCCTGCCGGCTGCTGCGGAGCGGATCCGGCCGGGAGGGGCAGGCAGGAGGAGCAGCATCTGGAAGCCATTGGAGGCTGTGGAGCCTCTCCCAGGAATTCCAAGGGCGTGAGCTCAGGTTGAAGGCTCCTTCAGAGAGCAGGGGCTGACCAAAAGTAACCCCAGAGCTCAGCACCTCCACGCTGCCAGCCCGGAGAGCCGAGCAGCGAGGCAGCTCCCAGCCTGACCCTACCTGCCCAGGGCTCTGGGACCCAGGGTGGGTCTGGAACAGCCCTGGAAGAGCTCCAAAGAAGAGGAGAAACAGCTCCAGAGGCTTCTGCAGGCCTGGTGTGAGCAGCAGAGCCCTGCCCCGGTGCTGGGTGCTGCATCCCCAGCCCCTGGGACCACCCTGCCCCACCGCCCAGCACCCCTCCCAGCCATGGGGACAAGAGGCAACGGCCTCAGGCTGCCCCAGGGGAGGTGCAGGTGGGACAGGAGGAAGAGTTTCTTCCCCTTGAGGGTTGTCCCAGGGCAGTCCCCAGCCCTGGAGGGGTTTGGAAGCGCTGGGGCTGTGGTGCTGAGGCACCCCCTGGCAGGGCTGGGTCAGGGTTGGGACTCCTCGAGGCCTTAGATCATCTTAAAGGTCTCTTCCAAGCACAGTGACTCTGTGATTCCATGATTCCACCCTGCAGGATGGCAGGGAAGAGCCAGGGGGTGATGCCATCCCAGCTGAGAGGGAGGGGGGCCCTCACAAAGGCCCTCTCCCTCCAGCCCCCCTGCAGCCTGTGGCACAAGGGCCAGCAGCACCCATGGGTGTCCCATCCCACGCTGCTTCCACCCCAGGCTGTGTGCCCAGCCACCCTCTGCCACCCACAGCAGGGGCACAGCCAAGGCTGCCTGCTCCACGTTTCTCCTCCATGCCCTTTGGCACAGAGATGGAGCCCCCAGAGACACCTAGGGGCACCCCAAACCCACGGGGCCATCACCTAATTAACTGCTCCTTAATTAACAGGAACCACCCCAGCAGCAGCCAGGAGGCCCCAGGTGCCCCAGCACAGCTCTCTGGGCCAGGGGAGCTTCTCCAGCAGCAGGAGCTGCAGAGGTTGGCACCTACCAAACCCTCCTGCCCCCAGCATGCACGGAGCAGCCCAGGGCAGGAGCTCTCTGTGCCCTCCAGAGGCACAGCTCTGCAGGAGGGAAAAGCCCTCAGAGCTCATCCAGTCCAACCCTGCTCTGACTCTGCCAAGGCTGAGGCTCAGCCTCAGCACCACAGCTCTGCCTCCCTGAAACCCCTCCAGGGATGGGGGCTCCACCACTGCCCTGGGAGCCTGGGTGGCCAAGATAATCCTCCAGGGGAAGAAATTGTTGCTCAGGGCCAACCTGAACCTCCCCTGGGGCAGCCTGAGGCCATTGCCTCTTCTCCTGTTCCCTGGGAGCAGAGCCCAAGCCCCACCTGGCTCCAGCCTCCTTGCAGGGAGCTGCAGAGAGCAAGGAGGTCTCCCTCAGCCTCCTCTCCTCCAGCCTCACCACCCCCAGCTCCCTCAGCTGCTCCTCCCCAGCCCTCTTCTCCACACCCTTCCCCAGCTTCCTTGCCCTTCCCTGGCCCTGCTGCAGCCTCTCCAGCTCCTGCTGGCAGCCAGGAGCCCAGAGCTGAAGGCAGCACTCCAGGGCTGGCCTCAGCAGTGCCCAGCCCAGGGGCACAATCCCTGCCCTGCTCCTGCTGCCCACACCATTGCTGCTCCAGGCTAGGCTGCTGGTGGCCTTCTTGCCCAGCTGGGCACCCCCTGGCTCCTCTCCAGCTGCTGCCACCCAGCACCCCCAGGGCCTTTCCTGCTGGGCACTTTGCAGCCCCTCTGCCCCAGCCTGGAGCCTTGCTGGGGTGGTTGTGAGCCAAGGGCAGGACCCAGCCCTTGGCCTCGTTGAACCTCATCCCCTTGGCCTTGGCTTATCCATCCAGGTCCCTCTGCAGGTCCTCCTGACCCTCCAGCAGACCCCTCCCAGTTTAGCCAAGTGCCTGAGGGTGCCCTGCTCCCCCTGCCCAGAGCACTGGCAGAGCCCCCAGGATGTGCTCCCCGCTCCCCGGGGCTGGGGGGTCCCCACGCAGCTCCCACCCAGGCACAGCAGCCCCGCAGCAGTGCCGGCCCTGGAGCTCAGCAGCCTCCAGCAGACACTGAGACACATCCTGGAGAGGATCCACAGCCTGCACCAGCCCCAGCCCATTCCCAGGATCTGCCAGAGCAGAGCCGAGCCAGGCTGGGGCAGCTCCCGCTGCTGGCTCACCGCATCCCACCGCCCAGAGCTGCTTGGCTTTCCCCCGGGGAAGCCCAGCCCCAGTCACATGCACAGGGCCAGCAGCTGCAGACCACAGAGACCAGCACCGACCAGGCCTTCCCCCTCCTCCTCTCTCCCCTCCCAAGCAGCCTCAGGATGTTCCCAGAACAGCTCAGCCAGCACAAGGACGGTGGCCAGGGGAAGGAGAAGCCAGCAGTGGCCAAGCGTGAGAGGAAAGGGAGAGGAGGTTTGGAGCTCCAAGAGCAAGAGAAACTGAGCCAGGAGCTGCAGAGAGAGGCCTGAAGGCACCAAAGGATTCCCTCTGCTCCCTGCAAAATCAACAATGGAGCAGAACCAGGAGGGGGGAGACTGAGGCTGGCTGTGAGGAGTTGGGGTTGTGCAGGCTGCAGAGGAGAAGGCTCCCAGGAGACCTTCTGGTGGCCTTCCAGGATCTGCAGGGGGCTGCAAGCAAGCTGGGGAGGGACTTTGGAGGGTGTCAGGGAGGGACAGGAGTGGGGGGGATGGAGCAGAAGTAGCAGTGGGGAGATTGAGATTGGCTGTGAGGAAGAAGTTGTTGGCCAGGAGGGTGGTGAGAGCCTGGCCCAGGCTGCCCAGGGAGGTGGTGGAAGCCTCCTGGCTGGAGGTGTTTGCAGCCAGGCTGGAGGTGGCTGTGAGCAACCTGCTGTGGTGTGAGGTGTCCCTGCCCATGGCAGGGGGTTGGGGCTGGCTGAGCCTTGAGCTCCCTTCCAGCCCTGTGATAATGTCCCAAACAGTTCCCCCCAGGCAGGTGGCAGAGTCCCCACCCCTGGAGGGGTTTCAAAGCTGCCTGGCTGTGGTGCTGAGGGCCCTGGGGCAGGGCTGGGCTTGGGAGCTCTGGGGCAGTGCTTGGACTTGAGGAGCTCAAAGCTCTCTGCCCTGAGCAGAGCACCACAGAAGGGTGGAGGTTGGAGGGGACCTCTGGAGCTCCTCCTTGCCCAACCCCCTGCCCAAGCAGGACCAGCCAGGGCAGGTCCCACAGCAACACATCCAGGTGGGGTTGGAAAGCCTCCAGAGAAGACTCCAGAACCTCTCTGGGCTCTCTTCCAACCCTGGTTTGCCCAGGGAGGTGGTGGAAGCCTCCTGCCTGGAGGGTGTTTGCAGCCAGGCAGGAAGTGGCTGTGAGCAACCTGCTGTGGTGTGAGGTGTCCCTGCCCATGGCAGGGGGTTGGGATGGCTGAGCCTGGAGCTCCCTTCCAGCCCTGCCAGCTCTGTGGCTCTCAACAGTTCTGATTCTATCCCACAAGGGTTCCTCAGCCTCAGGGGACCCCCCAGGTTCACCCACCAGCCCCATGGGGACCCCATCCCAACCTCTGGTTGGGATGGGGTCCCCATGGGGCTGGTGGGTGAACCTGTGGTTGGGATGTGGAGAAGGCTCAGCTCCCTCCTCCTCCTCACACAGCCACCCCCCAAAGCCTCATGGGCAAAGTGCTTGAGGACCTCCAGCCCAAACCAGCCCCAAGGTGCTGGGAGGCTGAAGCAGCAGGGCCAGAGAGAGGGAGCCAAGAGGAAAGGGATTTGGAGAGGTGGCCAAAGGGCTGCTGGGATTCAAGGCTGAGGATCACTGCACCCCACTTCCCCCCAGAGCCAGAGGTGTGGAGGACCCCAGGGCTGGGGGTCCCACAGGCTGGCTGGAAAAGTGTGGGGATGGCACAAGCTGAGGGGCTCCAGGCTTGGAGCATGAGCCCTGCAGAGCTCAAATGGCCTCCAAGGGTTGCTGCCAGCCCTCAGGTGGAGCAGGGCCCCAGGGGGGTGTTCTGGTGGCCCTTAGGGTCCCAGGCTCTGGAGGGACACTCGAGTCACAGCTCACTGAATTCAGGGAGGGCTTTGGGTTGGCAGAGAAAGGTCATCCAGTGAGCAGGGACACCCCCAGCCCCAAGCAACCTGCCCTGCCCTGCTGCCAGCCATGGGGCAGCTCCACCTCTCTGGGCAGCCTGGGCCAGGCTCTCCCCAGCCTCAGCACCAACCATTTCTCCTTCTCTCCACTCTCAAGCTCCCTCTTGGCCTTCCAAACCATCCCCCCTTGGCCTGGCCCAACAGGCCCTGCTCCAAGCTCTGGCCCCAGCTTGCTTCAGGTGCTGGGAGGCCAGCAGAAGGTGTCCCTGGAGCCTTCTCCTCTGCAGGCTGCCCAAGGCCAACTCTCTCAGCCTGGCTCCCAGCAGAGGGCTTCCAGCCCTGCCAGCACTGCTGTGGCCTCCTCTGGCCCTGCTGCCCCAGCTCCCTGCCTGTGCTGTGCTGAGGGCTCCAGAGCTGCCCCAGCCCTGCAGGGGGGGGTGAGCAGAGCAGAGCAGAGGGGCAGAATCCCCTCCCTGCCCCTGCTGCCCACCCTGCTGGGGCTCAGCCCAGGCCAGGCTGGGGCTGGGCTGGCAGCGCTGGGTGCCGGCTCCTGGCCAGCTCTGCACCCCCAGCACCCCCAAGGCCTTCTCCTCAGTTTTCTCCCTGTCCCCCTTCAAGGCCACAGTAAGGTCTCCCTGGAGCCTTTTCCTCCCCAGGTTGACCTCCATGGTGCACAAAACCAGTGTCCAGAGCCAGCTCCTCCTCCTGTGCTTCCACCCCCAGAGCCCTCAGCCCTCGCTCATCCTCCCAGGGCTCAGAGCCCTGCTGGAGCTGCTGCTCACTGCCTGCAGCTGCAGGAGCAGTCAGCCCTCTAAGGATGGAGATAATTAAGCACAGAGGTCAGGGAAGGTCCAGGAAAGCTCCATGATCCCATCCCAGAGCCTGGAATGCTGTCAGGAGCTCACCAGAGCTTGGACACAGGAGGCTGGACAGGAGGGCCAGCGCCAAGGCTGGGGGTGGCACCTCCTGGGCTGAGTCCCCCTCTGCTGGAGCCCCTGGCACCTGCCAGGCTGGGATCTGGAGCCTGCTGTGGAGAGCTGGGATGCATTGGGGATTGTGCTGCACCTGGCAGAGCCCCAGTGCAGGCTGCCTGCACCCCGAGCTCCAGCCCCAGAGCAGGGACCAGGGAGGAGGTTCCCTGTGCACACCTGAAGCCAGCAGCTCCATCCCCCACCCAGGGCTCTGTGCCCAGCCTGTGCCACCCTGCCCCGGAGAGCCTCAGAGGAGGGGCAGCTGGGGCCATCCTTGCCCCACCACCAGCAGCTGGGGAGGCAAAGCCCCAGCAGAGAGCCCAGGCCAGGCCTCCCCAGCAGCTCCACCACCAGCTCAGCTCAAGGAGCAGAGGCACCAAGCAGCCTGGCACCACTCCACCGGGCACCAGCACCACATGGGCATCGCTCTGCACAGCCCGGGGGGGAGAGACCTCCCCTGGCCGGCAGGGAAGCCCCCGGAGGAAGATGAGCCTTGGATGAGCCTCAGCTGTGCCTTTGTTCCTGGCTTGCCAGACCAACACAGCCGGCCAGAGAGTTCCTCTGCTGCCGCCCTGGGAGCCAGCCTGGACCAGGGGAGAGGGCAGCTGGGGCACACAGGGCGGCCCGGGGGCGGGGGTGGGATGCCCCAGACCCACACCTGGTGGCTCCCATCCAGCCCGGGGGGCGCTGCCCCCTGCCCCTCCGGCATCCCCGAGGCGGGGGAGCGCTGCCGGCCGGCAGGCAGCCAGGGGACGATGCGGGACGGGGAAGGGGAAAAGGGCTGCGAGCGCACCGAGAAATCATCGCAGCTGCAGACGGGACACGGACCCCCACCCCAACCCCCCCGGGCCCCCTCTCCCCGCGGCCGCCAGGAGGCTTTGCCCCCCCCTGCCACCATCCCCTTCCCACCCACCCAACCCAGGGACCCCCCCGGAGGGCTTCCGGGGGGGGGGGGTCCCGGGGTGGGGTCTCCTTCCCGGGGGGGGGGGGGGGGCGGTGGGCAGGAGCTGTGCCGAAGCCCGGGGGGGGGGGGGGGGATTCGTTTGGGGCAGGGATGGGTGCGGGCAGGAGCCCCGGGGGGGGGCTGTGCCGGCCGAGGGAAGCCTCATTAATTACACTGATTACAAAAACACTAATTAACGACACCCCCCCCCCAACCCCCCCCGGCTGCTTTCTGGCGTTCCGCTCGCCAGGGCACCGGCACCGCGGGGCGGGGGGCACGGAGCGGGGGTCCCCTGTGACCCCCAATTCGAGAGGGTCTCCTCCTTTTAGCCCGGATTTGCGACCCCTCCATGAAAGCCCTCCCAGCACAGACACCCCCCCCCACCCCCAATCCCACCCCAACAAGAGCGCCCCCCCCCCCCGGGAGGGACGACGGAGCGGGGGTCCACGCTTGGTTAACAAGGGGGGGGCGTCCCCCTGTGACCCCCAATTCGAGAGGGTCTCCTCCTTTTAGCCCGGATTTGCGACCCCTCCATGCAAGCCCTCCCAGCACAGACCCCCCACCCCAACAAGAGCCGCCCCCCCCCCCCCGGCTTTTCGCTCGCAGCCCCCGGCCCCACTCCCCCCTCCCCTTCCTGCTCAGCCCCCAGCCCTCAAACCGCTTCGCAGGCGGATTCGGGGAGGGGGGAGGCAGCGCAGGGCACAGCCACGGGACCCCCCTCCCCCCCCCGGGCAAAGCCGCAGACTCACCATGGGGCGGGCGCGGGGGGGGCCCCGGGGGCGGGGGGGTGCGGGGGTCCGGGGGTGGGGGGCAGCGGTGCGGGATGAGGGATGCGGAGCCAGCCCGGGAGCGGCGGCGGGGCGGGGGGGGGGGGGGGGCGGCCACGCGTGCGCAGAGCGCGGGAGGGGCGGGGGAAGGAGGAGGGGAAAAGCATCCTGAGACACCCCCCCCACACCCCCCCTTCATGGCCGGGAGGGGACACCCCCTGCCCATGGCCAGCACAGCCTCACAGCCCCCCGACACCCCCCCCATCAGGCTGGGAGCAGCCCCCCCCCCCAGCCCGGGCACGTGTGTGTGTGTGTCCCCCCCGGCACGGATCTCCCTCGAGCCAACCCACAGGGGAGCAGCGAAGTTGGGTCCTGCCCACGGGGCTGGAGAGAGCCTGGGGGGCAGCAGCCCCCCCCGCAGCGCCAGAGGTTACTGCGGGAAGCGCCCAGCAGCTGCTGGCTGCGGCTGCAGAGCTGCCTCGGGGCCACAGCGGTGCCTGGGCAGCAGCTCCCCGCAGCCTGCAGGGACTGCACCGGGCTGGAGGGGACCCTCGGGGCTCCTCTTGGCCCCACAGGATGGAGCTTCCCTGCTGCTGAGGTCACAGAAACCCCAGAGTGCAGCATGGGGGTGGGAAGGGACCCCCAGAGTTCACCCAGCCCAGCAGGGCACCCCCAGCAGCTTGCCCAGGGGCACAGTGCCCAGGGGGGGTTGGAAGCTCTCCACACCAGGACACTCCACAACCTCTCTGGGCAGCCTGCTCCAGGCCTCCAGCACCCTCCCAACAAACAACTTGCTCCTCCTCTTCCCCTCCAACCTCCTGGCCTCCACTCTCTGCCCACTGCCCCTTGGCCTGGCCCTGGCCACCACTCAGCAGAGCCTGGCCCCAGCCTCTTGCCCCCCAGGGGCCCTTCAGCTCTTGCTGAGCATTGCTCTGGGGCTGCTCTTCTGCAGGCTCTCAGCCCCAGGCCTCTCAGCCTTTGCTCCTGCCAGAGCTGCTCCAGGCCCCTCAGCAGCTTCCCAGCCTCCCCTGCACTCTCTCCAGCACTTCTCTGGCCCTCTGCAGCTGGGCAGCACACAACTGCCCCCAGGGCTCCAGAGGTGGCCTCAGCAGGGCAGGCCAGAGGGGCAGCACAACCTCCCTTGCCCTGCTGCTGCCCACACTCTGCTCCATGCCCCCAGCACAGCCTTGGCCTTCTTGGCCCCCAGGCCACCTTGCTGCTGCTGGGCAACTCCTTGGCCCCCAGCACTCCCAGCTGCTTCTGCTTGGAGCTGCTTGCCAGCAGCTTCCCCCTGCCCTGTGCTGCTGCAGGAGGTCGTTCCTCCCCGGGGCCAGGCCCCTGCCCTTGCCCTGCTGCAGCTCCATGATGTTCCTCTCCAGGTCACTGTGTGGTCTCCAGGACAAAGCCAGCTTGTTCTGGCCATGAATCCTCCCATTCTCATCCCTGGGCAGCAGCCTGGCCCAGGACATCCCCTGCTGCTCTGCTAATTGCTGTCAGCCTCCTGCTTTGTGCTGCTCACCCTTCTGAGGAGCGGCTCTGCCCCGGGGGGAGAGCTCTGCCCAGGCTCTCCTGGGGCTGAACCCAACCTCCTCCCTCAGCCCTGCCGCTGGGGCAGTTTCTCTCTCCCATCACCGAGGTCCTCTCTGAAGAGCTCTGGACCGGAGCTGGTCACAAATCCTCTCCCCCCCCAGCCCGGAGAGGGTTTTGTGCCCTCCTCCTCTTCTCCAAATTGCTCATCAGGCTGAATTAATCCAATTAGTCCTCGGCTAATTACGCGCTGGGGCAGGCTGTGTCCCGAGCAGTGACTAATGACCCAGCCCGAGCTGCCAGCGCTCCCCGGGGGCAGCCTGCACCTTCCCCGGGCTGGGCTTCCCCAGCGCCGCTGCCGGAGCTCTGCTGCCACTGCCGGCTCCTTGCTGCCCCTTGGGAGCTCCTCAGCCTCGGCGGCAGAAGGCAATGCAGCGTGAGGAATTAGTTGGGGACCTGCTGAGCCACTTGGACACTCACAAGTCCCTGGGACCGGATGGGATCCATCCTAGGGTGCTGAGAGAGCTGGCAGATGAGCTGCCAAGTGCTCTCCATCATCTTCCTCCAGTCCTGGCTCTGGAGAGGTCCCAGGTGACTGAAACTGGCCAAGGTGGTCCCCAGCCACAGGAAGGGTCGGATGGAGGAACCTGGAAGCTCCAGGCCTGGCAGCCTGAGCTCAGTGCCAGGGAAAGTGATGGAGCAGATTATCCTGGGGGCAATAACTGCACCTGAAGGATGGCCAAGGGCTCAGGTCCAGCCAGCACGGAGTTAGGAAGGGCAGGTCCTGCCTCTCCAACCTGATCTCCTTCCATGCCCAGGGGATTCCTGGTGGGTGTGGGGCAGGCTGGGGATGAACTCTGCCTGGACTGCAGCAAGGCCTCTGCCACCATCCCCCACAGCCAACTCCTGGCCAAGCTGTCAGCCCCTGGCTGGGACAGCAGCTCTCTGAGCTGGGTTAGGAACTGGCTGGAGGCTGAGCCCAGAGAGTGGTGGTGAATGGTGCCACAGCCAGCTGGCAGCCAGGCACCAGTGCTGTGCCCCAGGGAGCAGTGCTGGGCCCTGTGCTCTTTAACATCTTCATTGATGATCTGGATGAGGGGATTGAGTCAGTCAGCAGCACATTTGCAGGTGACAGCAAGCTGGGAGCAGATGTTGGTCAGTTAGAGGACAGCAGAGCTCTGCAGAGGGACCTGGCCAGGCTGCACAGCTGGGCAGAGGCCAACAGGATGGCATTGAACAAGTCCAAGTGCCAGGGGCTGCACTTTGGCCACAGCAACCCCAGGCAGAGCTACAGGCTGGGGGCAGAGTGGCTGAGAGCAGCCAGGCAGAGAGGGACCTGGGGGGAGTGGTGGAGAGCAGCTGAACAGGAGCCAGCAGTGTGCCCAGGCAGCCAAGAAGGCCAAGGGCATCCTGGCCTGCAGCAGGCAGAGTGTGGCCAGCAGGAGCAGGGAAGTCCTTGTGCCCTGTGCTCAGCACTGCTGAGGCCACCCCTGGAGTCCTGCGTCCAGCTCTGGGCTCCTCAGCTCAAGAAGGAGATTGAGAGACTTGAAGGTGTCCAGAGAAGGGCAAGGAGGCTGGGGAGGGGTCTGGAGCACAGCCCTGTGAGGAGAGGCTGAGGGAGCTGGGGTTGCTTAGCCTGGAGAAGAGGAGGCTCAGGGGAGACCTTCTTGCTCTCTGCAACTCCCTGCAGGGAGGTTGGAGCCAGCTGGGGGTTGGGCTCTTCTGCCAGGCACCCAGCAGCAGAACAAGAGGACACAGTCTCAAGCTGTGCCAGGGGAGGTTCAGGCTGGAGGTGAGGAGAAAGTTCTTCCCAGCAAGAGGAATTGGCCCTTGGGATGTGCTGCCCAGGGAGGTGGTGGAGTCCCTGTGCCTGGAGGTGTTCCAGAGGGGATTGGATGTGGCACTTGGAGCCATGGTTTGGTCATGAGGTCTGTGGTGCCAGGTTGGACTTGATGATCTTTGAGGTCTCTTCCAGCTTTGGTGATTCTCTGATCCTCTGATACCTGGAGCCTGCCCCGGGGGTGCTCAGCCCTCCTGAGCCTCCTCCAAGGGGGACACAACCCAGGGGTGGGATGAGCCCCCCTCAGAGCACAGCACCAAGGCCAGGCAGGGCAGCTGCCATGGGACACGTGGAGGAGGAGCAGCTCCCCGAGGCTGGCTTTGCACCTCCAGGAGGGCTTCATTCTGCTCTGAGTGCTGGAGATGCTGCCCCAGGCTGTGAGCAGATGCTGGAGCCTGGCATGAGCCACCCAGGAGCAGCCTGGGAGCTGAGAGCAGCTCCTGGGGAGTGAAGCTGTGCAGCCTGTGCCTGTTGTCCTGGGGACAGGTCAGAAACACAGCTCTGGGCGGGTCCTGCAGTGCCAGGCTCCCACCAGGCTCTGCTCATGGTGCTCAGAGGCAGGAAACCTGCTGGAGAGCCACAGAGACCCCAAGCTCTGAGGGTGCCTGCAGCAGAGCCCTGCTGCCCCCCCCCGGCGCTGCAGCCCCTGCTCATTGTCCCTGGGACTGTCTGCCAGCTGCTGGCAGTTAAAGCATCCTTAGGCAGGTGGCAGCCTGGCCTGGCACCGGGGTGGCACTGACCCCTGGGGGCATGGAGCAGAGTGTGGGCAGCAGCAGGGCAAGGGAGGTTGTGCTGCCCCTCTGGCCTGCCCTGCTGAGGCCACCTCTGGAGCCCTGGGGGCAGTTGTGTGCTGCCCAGCTGCAGAGGGCCAGAGAAGTGCTGGAGAGAGTGCAGGGGAGGCTGGGAAGCTGCTGAGGGGCCTGGAGCAGCTGTGGCAGGAGCAAAGGCTGAGAGGCCTGGGGCTGAGAGCCTGCAGAAGAGCAGCCCCAGAGCAATGCTCAGCAATGCTCAGCAAGAGCTGAAGGGCCCCTGGGGGGCAAGAGGCTGGGGCCAGGCTCTGCTGAGTGGTGGCCAGGGCCAGGCCAAGGGGCAGTGGGCAGAGAGTGGAGGCCAGGAGGTTGGAGGGGAAGAGGAGGAGCAAGTTGTTTGTTGGGAGGGTGCTGGAGGCCTGGAGCAGGCTGCCCAGAGAGGTTGTGAAGTGTCCTGGTGTGGAGAGCTTCCAACCCCCCCTGGGCACTGTGCCCCTGGGGGTGCCCTGCTGGAGCAGGGGCTGGGGGAGCTCTGGGGGTCCCTCCCCACCCCCTTGCTGGGGGCTGTGGGTTTTTGACAGCAGAGTGTTTTGTTCTCCCTGTTGCTGCTTTCTGCCAGCCCAGGACTGGAGATGGTTAACACCCAGGACCCTCCCAGGCAGCCTTCATCTTCTTTAGGCTTTAAAAAAACCCAACCCAAACTGTCTTGAAAATAGAACCTGAGGGCTGTGACAGACGACCAAGCAGCACAGCTTCCACAAACCATCTGTCTGCAGCACTCATTTCTCCTCAGAGCCTGCAGAAGATGCTGCCTGCCATCAGCCAGCTCCTCTGGGAGCAGGCAGGACACATGGAGCCCAGGCTGGAGCTGTCCCTGCCTGCCCTGGCAGGAGGAGAGGACACAGGGAGGAAGGCTGCACCCTGCAAAGTGTCTGTGGAAAGGCAGAGAGCTGGGGAAGGGAGAGCCTGGATCCCAGCCCCCAGCATGGTGTGGGTGGGAAGGGAGCTCTGGAGCTCAGCCAGCCCAGGCCCTGCTCCAGCAGGGCACCCCCAGCAGCTTGCCCCCAGCACAGCCTTGGCCTTCTTGGCCCCCAGGCCCCCTTGCTGCTGCTGGGCAACTCCTTGTCCCCCAGCACTCCCAGCTGCTTCTGCTTGGAGCTGCTTGCCAGCAGCTTCCCCCTGCCCTGTGCTGCTGCAGGAGGTTCTTCCTCCCCAGGGCCAGGCCCCTGCCCTTGCCCTGCTTCACCTTCAGGAGGTTGCTCTCCCCCAGCTCTCAGCCTGCCCAGGGCTCCCTGGCTGCCAGCACAGCCTGAGGGCTCTCAGCCACTGCTCCCAGCTCTGTGCCAGCAGCAACCTGCCTGAGCCTCCACTCTGAGCCTTCAGCCAGGTCAGTGATGAAGATGCTGACCAGGACTGGACCCAGCCCTGAGCCCTGGGGAGCACCAGGAGCTGCAGGCCTCCAACCAGCCCCTGCCTCACTGCCCACAACCCTCTCAGCTCTAATTCACCACTTTCCCCTCAGCAACTTCCTATGCAGGGAGGCAGAGAGCCAGGGGACAGCCAACCTCCCTGGCCACATCCTGCAGCTCCTACAGCTGTTGGCACAGGAGAGCTGTGGAGCAAGGCCCAGAGAGCCCAGGCAGCTGCAGGCAACCTCCTCAGCAGCTCTGGGCAGAGACCAGAGGAAAGGTTGCTGCAGGAGCTGCAGTGCCCTGGGAGCTGCACTGCCCTGGTAGCTGCACTGCCCTGGGAGCTGCTGTGCCCTGGGAGCTGCACTGCCCTGCGAGCTGCTGTGTCCTGGGAGCTGCACTGCCCTGGGAGCTGCTGTGTCCTGGGAGCTGCTGTGTCCTGGGAGCTGCACTGCCCTGGTAGCTGCACTGCCCTGGGAGCTGCACTGCCCTGGGAGCTGCACTGCCCTGGGAGCTGCTGTGCCCTGGGAGCTGCTGTGCCCTGGGAGCTGCTGTGTCCTGGGAGCTGCTGTGCCCTGGGAGCTGCTGTGCCCTGGGAGCTGCTGTGCCCTGGGAGCTGCTGTGTCCTGGGAGCTGCTGTGCCCTGGGAGCTGCTGTGCCCTGGGAGCTGCTGTGCCCTGGGAGCTGCTGTGTCCTGGGAGCTGCACTGCCCTGGGAGCTGCACTGCCCTGGGAGCTGCTGTGTCCTGGGAGCTGCTGTGCCCTGGGAGCTGCACTGCCCTGGGAGCTGCACTGCCCTGGGAGCTGCTGTGCCCTGGGAGCTGCACTGCCCTGGGAGCTGCTGTGCCCTGGGAGCTGCTGTGCCCTGGGAGCTGCACTGCCCTGGGAGCTGCTGTGTCCTGGGAGCTGCACTGCCCTGGGAGCTGCTGTGCCCTGGGAGCTGCACTGCCCTGGGAGCTGCACTGCCCTGGGAGCTGCTGTGCCCTGGGAGCTGCACTGCCCTGGGAGCTGCTGTGTCCTGGGAGCTGCACTGCCCTGGGAGCTGCTGTGCCCTGGGAGCTGCACTGCCCTGGGAGCTGCTGTGCCCTGGGAGCTGCACTGCCCTGGGAGCTGCACTGCCCTGGGAGCTGCTGTGTCCTGGGAGCTGCACTGCCCTGGGAGCTGCTGTGCCCTGGGAGCTGCTGTGCCCTGGGAGCTGCTGTGTCCTGGGAGCTGCTGTGTCCTGCGAGCTGCACTGCCCTGGGAGCTGCACTGCCCTGGGAGCTGCACTGCCCTGGGAGCTGCTGTGCCCTGGGAGCTGCACTGCCCTGGGAGCTGCACTGCCCTGGGTGCTGCACTGCCCTGGGAGCTGCTGTGCCCTGGGAGCTGCACTGCCCTGGGAGCTGCACTGCCCTGGGAGCTGCACTGCCCTGGGAGCTGCTGTGTCCTGGGAGCTGCTGTGCCCTGGGAGCTGCACTGCCCTGGGAGCTGCACTGTCCTGGTGGCTGCCTGTCCTGGGAGCTGCACTGCCCTGGGAGCTGCACTGCCCTGGTGGCTGCCTGTCCTGGGAGCTGCTCTCTCCTGGCCATTCATTACTCAGGGCAGGTGAACATCTCTGCTGCTGCCCTGCCCAGCAGCCACCAAGTCTGCTGCCTGTGTTCCTCCCCAGCCCCAAGTCCTGCTCTCAGCAGCCAGGAGCTGGGGGAGCAGCAGCAGTGCCAGGCCTGGCTGAGCAGAGCCCAGAGCCCTTCCTGGCACCAAGAGCTCACCAAGTGTTCAGAGGTTGGTGTCCAGAGGAGAAGTGGTTGCAGGCTCCCTCTCTGCACAGGGCCTGGGGCTGCCCCTCCCCAGCAGGCAGCGGTGAGGAAGAGGCTGCTGCCTCCCTGGGAGAGGAAGAAAAGCTTCCAGAGAGCTGGAGGGCTGAGGAGGCTCTCAGCCCCAGCCCTGCCCTGCCCCCACCTTGGCAGCAGCAGAGCAGCCCCCAGCAGTCCGGGGGGGGTTGGCAGATGCCTGTGCCAGGGAGGGGCTGCCCCCCAGGAGCAGCAACATTAAACAGGATCCATGAGTAATTAGCAGGGCAGAGGTGATGGCTCCGGGGCTTGGAGCAGAGGCAGCAGGGCTGGGGGGGGAGGAGAGATGAAGAATCTTCTGAAGCTCTGTATCTGGGAGAGCAAAAATCCTCCAACAGCTTTGCCCTGCCCCAGGAGAGCTGCAGCCCAGCCCCAGCCTGGCCTGGGCTGAGCCCCAGCAGGGTGGGCAGCAGGGGCAGGGAGGGGATTCTGCCCCTCTGCTCTGCTCTGCTCACCCCCCCTGCAGGGCTGGGGCAGCTCTGGAGCCCTCAGCACAGCACAGGCAGGCAGCTGGGGCAGCAGGGCCAGAGGAGGCCACAGCAGTGCTGGCAGGGCTGGAAGCCCTCTGCTGGGAGCCAGGCTGAGAGAGTTGGCCTTGGGCAGCCTGCAGAGGAGAAGGCTCCAGGGACACCTTCTGCTGGCCTCCCAGCACCTGAAGCAAGCTGGGGCCAGAGCTTGGAGCAGGGCCTGTTGGGCCAGGCCAAGGGGGGATGGTTTGGGAGGCCAAGAGGGAGCTTGAGAGGGGAGAGAAGGAGAAATGGTTGGTGCTGAGGCTGGGGAGAGCCTGGCCCAGGCTGCCCAGAGAGGTGGACAGAGAGGAGTGGAGGGAGGCTCTGTGAGGGACAAGGAGTTTCCTCCACCCTTTGGTGCTGGAGGGGCAGGGACAGAGCCTCCTGGAATCAGTTTGCTTGGGAAAGAGCTCTGAGAGTCCTGGAATGGTTTGGGAGGGGCCCTGAAGATCAGAGCAGGGCTCAGGGTGGAAGGCACCTCAGAGATCATCCACCCAGCCCAGGCTGCTCAGGGCCTCATCCAGCCTGGGCTGGGACCCCCCCAGGCAGGGCACAGCCACAGCCTCCCTGGGCAGCCTGTGCCAGGCTCTCCCCACCCTCAGCAGCCCAGCACCACCTTGTTCTGCAGCCCACAGGGTGCCCCCTTGGGTGGCAGGCAGTGGGCTGCCCAGGGAGCTGCAGGGAGGGGGAGGAGGCCTGGCTGCTGTGGGAATGGAATGGGATGGGATGGGATGGGATGGAATAGAATAGCCCCGGTTGGAAGAGACCTTGGAGATCATCGCGTCCAACCTATCATCCAACACCACCTAATCAACTAACCCATGGCACCAAGCACCCCAACAAGTCTCTGAGGGGAGGGGAGGGGAGAGGAGAAGGAGAGGAGAAGGAGAGGAGAAGGAGAGGAGAAGGAGAGGAGAAGGAGAGGAGAAGGAGAGGAGAGGGAGAGGAGAGGGAGAGGAGAAGGAGAGGAGAAGGGGAGGAGAAGGAGAGGAGAAGGGGAGGAGAAGGAGAGGAGAAGGAGAGGAGAGGAGGAGGAGAGGAGAAGGAGAGGAGAAGGAGAGGAGAAGGAGAGGAGAAGGAGAGGAGAAGGAGAGGAGAAGGAGAGGAGAAGGAGAGGAGAAGAGAGGAGAAGGAGAGGAGAGGATTAACCAGGTTGGAAGAGCCCTTCAAGATCATGGTGTCCAACCTCTCACCCAACACCACCTAATCAACTAACCCATGGCACCAGGCTCCCTGTCAAGTCTCCTCCTGAACAGGCTGCAGGAAAACACCGGGGGGGGGAGGGGGGGGGGAAAAAACAATACAAAACCACCCAAACCTGTTAAAAAGAAGCCCAGGTCCCCAGAGGGTTTATTGCAGCCCCAGAGGCGGTGCAGCAGCCGCAGCAGCAGGGGCTCAGAGCCTGCCTGCCTCCCGGACGCGCTGCAGCAGCGGCTCGCCGGTGCGCAGCGGGCAGCTGCCGCTGTTGTCCTGGCTCATTTCCTTTGCTAGCCTGTCCCAGGCTAACTCCTCTCCTTCCCTCGGGCTTAGCCTTAAGCCACACTCCCACTGCTGGGTTAGCTGTTCTGCTGTGCTGTATGACTTTCATGCTGGACACTCCTGAAGCAAGTCTCCATCCAGGGCTTCTGTTCCCCAGGGAGTCTTTGCATGTTGCACCTGAACAAAAGCCCAGAGGAGGTTGGTGGGTGTGATTCGCTTCCCATCTGGTGTCCTGGCCCAGCCCTTTCCTATCCTAAGCCCTAATTAATCTGTGAGTAATGTCTGATCCTCTGTGCTGTACACAGGTTCCGGCTCCTTTGGCTCAATTCAGCCTCTGGGATCAGAGCAGACTCTGCCACCTTCCTGCCCTCCCTGGCCACCCTTTGAGCTGTGTCATCTGCCCGTGGATTGCCTCTCTCTTGTCCGGTGTTCCCTTTCTGGGGGGCTTTGCAGTGCCTTGCTTGGCTCTTGCCCTGCTGCCAGCAGCCTCAGTCTCTCTCCCACGTGTTTGATAGCCGTTCCTTGAGATGACAACAGTCCTCTTGCTTTCCAGATGGCTCCCTGGGCATGCACCACCCCAAAGGCATACTTTGAGTCAGTCCCTGTGTTTGCACATGTCCCTGGGGGAAGCTCAAGGGCTCTGGTCAGGGCTCTCATCGCTGCCTTTTGAGCAGAGGTGTTTCTTGGTAGGGCTTCTGCATTGGTTACCTCTTCTCCTGTATAGAGTGGAGTAGAATTAACCTGATTACCTCTTCTGTAGAGTAGAGTAGAGTAGAATAGAATAGAATAGAATAGAATAGAATAGAATAGAATAGAATAGAATAGGAATAGACCAGGTTGGAAGAGACCTTGGAGATCATCAAGTCCAACCTATCATCCAACACCACCTAATCAACTAACCCTTGGCACCAAGCACCTTATCAAGTCTCCTCCTGAACACCTCCAGGGATGGTGACTCCACCACCTCCCTGGACAGCACATTCCAAAGGGCAATCTCTCTCTCTCTGTAGAATTTCTTCCTCACCTCCAGCCTGAACCTCCCCTGGCACAGCTGGAGACTGTGTCCTCTTGTTCTGGTGCTGGGTGCCTGCCTGGCAGAAGAGCCCAACCCCCAGCTGGCTCCAACCTCCCTTCAGGGAGTTGCAGAGAGCAAGAAGGTCTCCCCTGAGCCTCCTCTTCTCCAGGCTAAGCAACCCCAGCTCCCTCAGCCTCTCCTCACAGGGCTGTGCTCCAGACCCCTCCCCAGCCTCCTTGCCCTTCTCTGCACACCTTCAAGCCTCTCAATCTCCTTCTTGACCTCAGGAGCCCAGAACTGGACACAGGACTCCAGGGGTGGCCTCAGCAGTGCTGAGCACAGGGCACAAGGACTTCCCTGCTCCTGCTGGCCACACTCTGCCTGCTGCAGGCCAGGCTGCCCTTGGCCTTCTTGGCCCCCTGGGCACACTGCTGGCTCCTGTTCAGCTGCTCTCCACCACTCCCCCCGGGTCCCTCTCTGCCTGGCTGCTCTCAGCCACTCTGCCCCCAGCTGCAGGATACTGAGGGGAGGGGAGGGGAGGGGGAGAGGGAGAGGGAGAGGAGGAGGAGAGAGGAGACCTTGGAGATCATTGTGTCCAACCTCTCACCCAACACCACCCAACCACCTAACCCATGGCACCAAGCACTGTATCAAGTCTCCTCCTGAACAGGCTGCAGGAAAACACTGGTGGGGGGAGGAGGGGGGTTAAAAACACCACAAAGCCAGCCACACCTGTTAAAAACAAGCCCAGGTCCCCAGAGGGTTTATTGCAGCCCCAGCGGTGGTGCAGCAGCCGCAGCAGCAGGGGTCAGAGCCTGCCTGCCTCCCGCAGCAGCAGGGGCTCAGAGCCTGCCTGCCTCCCGCAGCAGCAGGGGGCTCAGGGCCTGCCTGCCTCCCGCAGCAGCAGGGGGCTCAGGGCCTGCCTGCCTCCCGCAGCAGCAGGGGCTCAGAGCCTGCCTGCCTCCCGCAGCAGCAGGGGCTCAGAGCCTGCCTGCCTCCCAGAAGCGCTGCAGCAGGGGGCTCAGAGCCTGCCTGCCTCCCGCAGCAGCCGCAGCAGCAGGGGGCTCAGAGCCTGCCTGCCTCCCGCAGCAGCCGCAGCAGCAGGGGGCTCAGAGCCTGCCTGCCTCCCGCAGCAGCCGCAGCAGCAGGGGGCTCAGAGCCTGCCTGCCTCCCGCAGCAGCCACAGCAGCAGGGGCTCAGAGCCTGCCTGCCTCCCGGAAGCGCTGCAGCAGCAGCAGCAGCAGGGGCTCAGAGCCTGCCTGCCTCCCGCAGCAGCAGCAGCAGCAGGGGCTCAGAGCCTGCCTGCCTCCCGCAGCAGCCACAGCAGCAGCCGCAGCAGCAGCAGCAGCAGGGGCTCAGAGCCTGCCTGCCTCCCGCTGCAGCAGGGGGCTCAGAGCCTGCCTGCCTCCCGCAGCAGCCGCAGCAGCAGGGGCTCAGAGCCTGCCTGCCTCCCGCAGCAGCAGGGGCTCAGAGCCTGCCTGCCTCCCGCAGCAGCCGCAGCAGCAGCTGCAGCAGCAGCAGCAGGGGCTCAGAGCCTGCCTGCCTCCTGCAGCAGCCGCAGCAGCAGGGGCTCAGAGCCTGCCTGCCTCCTGCAGCAGCAGGGGCTCAGAGCCTGCCTGCCTCCCGCAGCAGCAGGGGCTCAGAGCCTGCCTGCCTCCCGCAGCAGCAGGGGCTCAGAGCCTGCCTGCCTCCCGCAGCAGCAGGGGCTCAGAGCCTGCCTGCCTCCCGCAGCAGCAGGGGGCTCAGAGCCTGCCTGCCTCCCGCAGCAGCAGGGGCTCAGAGCCTGCCTGCCTCCCGCAGCAGCAGGGGCTCAGAGCCTGCCTGCCTCCCGCAGCAGCCACAGCAGCAGGGGCTCAGAGCCTGCCTGCCTCCCGCAGCAGCCACAGCAGCAGCAGCAGCAGGGGCTCAGAGCCTGCCTGCCTCCCGGAAGCGCTGCAGCAGCGGCTCGCCGGCGCGCAGCGGGAAGCTGAGGGCGCGCTGCTGGTAGTAGCAGGGCTGCAGCTGCAGGTTGTCGATGACGTCCGGCAGCAGGTGAGCTCTCTCCACCCCGCTGCCCGCTGCCTCCAGCCCCAGCGCCGTGAAGTGGACGTGCAGGTGCTGGTAGGAGGGCTGGTAGTGCAGGAAGACTCGCAGCCGGCAGCCCGGCACGCCGAAGCGCCGGGAGATCGCCTCCTGCGGGCACAGGGCATGGGGCAGGGCTGGCAGCACCCACAAGGGACACAGGGCAGGCAGGGGATGGACGCACAGGGGGCACAGGGGGCACAGTGCAGGGCTGGCAGCACCCACAGGGGGCACAGGGCAAGGGGGGCAGCACCCACAGGGGACACAGGACACAGGGGAAGCACCCACAGGGGCACAGGGCAAGGAGGCAGCACCCAGAGGGGGCACAGGGGGCACCACTCAGAGGGGGCACAGGGGAAGGGGGCAGCACCCACAGGGGGCACAGGACACAGGGCAAGCACCCAGAGGGGGCACAGGGGGCACGGGGCAGGGGGGCAGCACCCACAAGGGGCACAGGGGAAGGGGGCAGCATACACAGGGGGCACAGGGCAGGGGGGGGAGCACCCACAGTGGGCACAGGGGGCACAGGGCAGGGCTGGCAGCACCCACAAGGGGCACAGGGGAGGCAGGGGATGGACACAGAGAGCCTGGGGGGGAGGGGAAGCAACATCCCCAGGTGCCTCACAAGGAAAGCAGAAGAGATTCCTGCTCCCTGCATCCTCCCTCAGGGGGAGAAGTAGGGGGAGAGGGCAAAGCTCTCCTCCAGCCTTGGGGGCCCCAGGGCTCAGTGCTGGGCCCAGGGCTCCCCAAGGTCTCCATCAATGGCCTGGGGGAGGGCATGGAGGCTGCCTCAGGCAGGCTGCAGGGGCACCAAGCTGGGTGGCTGTGCTGAGCTGCTGGAGGGTTGGAGGCTCTGCAGAGGGACCTGGGCAGGCTGCAGGGGTGAGCCAAGGCCAAGGGGATGAGGTTCAACAAGGCCAAGGGCTGGGTCCTGCCCTTGGCTCACAACCACCCCAGCAAGGCTCCAGGCTGGGGCAGAGGGGCTGCAAAGTGCCCAGCAGGAAAGGCCCTGGGGGGGCTGGGTGGCAGCAGCTGGAGAGGAGCCAGGGGGTGCCCAGCTGGGCAAGAAGGCCACCAGCAGCCTGGGCTGGAGCAGCAATGGTGTGGGCAGCAGGAGCAGGGCAGGGATTGTGCCCCTGGGCTGGGCACTGCTGAGGCCAGCCCTGGAGTGCTGCCTTCAGCTCTGGGCTCCTGGCTGCCAGCAGGAGCTGGAGAGGCTGCAGCAGGGCCAGGGAAGGGCAAGGAAGCTGGGGAAGGGTGTGGAGAAGAGGGCTGGGGAGGAGCAGCTGAGGGAGCTGGGGGTGGTGAGGCTGGAGGAGAGGAGGCTGAGGGAGACCTCCTTGCTCTCTGCAGCTCCCTGCAAGGAGGCTGGAGCCAGGTGGGGCTTGGACTCTGCTCCCAAGGGACAGGAGAAGAGGCAATGGCCTCAGGCTGCCCCAGGGGAGGTTCAGGTTGGTTATTAGAAGAAAGTTCTTCACTGGAAGGGTTCTCAGGGCCTGGCCCAGGCTGCCCAGGGGTGGCTGAATCCCTACCCCCAGAGGGGTTTCAGAGGCAGAGCTGTGGTGCTGAGGCCATGGCTGAGCCCCAGCCTGGGGAGGGACTGTTGGATTCTGTGACCTTTGAGGTCTTTTCCAACCCCAGCTCCATGCTTTCAGCCTCTCCAGGGCTGCAGCCATGCCCTCAGTGCCCCACTTCCCCCCCCCATGCCAGGAGGTGTCCTCTGCCCAGCTCCTCTTTCCCTCTCCCTGGCAGCCTGGGCTCCTGTTACCAGCTCTGTAATTAAAGCTGCTGAGCTCCCCAGCCCAGCCCCAGCCCCAGGCCAACCTCCTGCACCTCCCCTGCCCCAAGGCAGAGAACTTTCCACAGCCCCAGCAGCTATCAGCATCCATCTGAGCATGGGGCTGGAAAAACCCAGCAGGGGCAGAGGCTGAGGGGGGGAAGGAGGTCAGAGCAGGAGGGGGGAGGGGGATCCAGTGACCCCCCCGGGGCTGCAGTGACAGCAGGCTGCAGGTGACACTGCCAGGGGACAGCACCCAGCCAAGGGACCTCAGGGGCTCAAAGTGAACCTCCTGAGCAGCAACAAGGCTAAGGGCAGGGTCCTGCAGCTGGCTCAGGACATCCCCAGTGCCAGCCCAGGCTGGGGCTGAGGAGAAGGCCTTGGGGGTGCTGGGGGTGCAGAGCTGGCCAGGAGCCGGCACCCAGCGCTGCCAGCCCAGCCCCAGCCTGGCCTGGGCTGAGCCCCAGCAGGGTGGGCAGCAGGGGCAGGGAGGGGATTCTGCCCCTCTGCTCTGCTCTGCTCACCCCCCCTGCAGGGCTGGGGCAGCTCTGGAGCCCTCAGCACAGCACAGGCAGGCAGCTGGGGCAGCAGGGCCAGAGGAGGCCACAGCAGTGCTGGCAGGGCTGGAAGCCCTCTGCTGGGAGCCAGGCTGAGAGAGTTGGCCTTGGGCAGCCTGCAGAGGAGAAGGCTCCAGGGACACCTTCTGCTGGCCTCCCAGCACCTGAAGCAAGCTGGGGCCAGAGCTTGGAGCAGGGCCTGTTGGGCCAGGCCAGGGGGGGATGGTTTGGAAGGCAAAGAGGGAGCTTGAGAGTGGAGAGAAGGAGAAATGGTTGGTGCTGAGGCTGGGGAGAGCCTGGCCCAGGCTGCCCAGAGAGGTGGAGCTGCCCCATGGCTGGCAGCAGGGCAGGGCAGGTTGGTTGGGGCTGGGAGCAGCCTGCTGTGCTTGGGGATGTCCCTGGGGGCTGCAGAGGGTTGGGATAGAAGACCTTTGGGGGTCCCTTCCCACCCACCCCACTCCCAGGCAGGGCTCCCCTCCAGGCCCTGACCACAGCACAGCTCTCCCACCCCCTGCTGCCCCAGTCTGAGGCCTCTCGGGGGGTGGTGCCCAGGCAGTGCCAGGGCTGGGTGAGCAGGGGCTGGGCAGGCAGCAGGGCAGCCCTGGGCCTCACCTGCCCTTCAGTCAGGATGGTCCTCAGCAGGGGCAGGTGCTCAGCAGTGAGGTCCCGCAGCGAGCGGAGGTCTCGGCGCCGCACCAGGGCGATCAGGTAGAGGTCCTCCAGCTGCAGGGGCAGGAGGGTGGAGAGAGGTGACCCCAGGGCAGCTGCAGGCACTGCAGAGAGCAGCTGCAGCTCCCCAGGCACTGCAGAGAGCAGCTGCAGGCACTGCAGAGAGCAGCTGCAGCCCCCCAGGCACTGCAGAGGGCAGCTGCAGCTCCCCAGGCACTGCAGAGAGCAGCTGCAGCCCCCCAGGCACTGCAGACAGCAGCTGCAGCCCCCCAGGCACTGCAGACAGCAGCTGCAGCCCCCCAGGCACTGCAGAGAGCAGCTGCAGCTCCCCAGGCACTGCAGAGAGCAGCTGCAGCTCCCCAGGCACTGCAGAGAGCAGCTGCAGCCCCCCAGGCACTGCAGAGAGCAGCTGCAGCCCCCCAGGCACTGCAGAGAGCAGCTGCAGGCACTGCAGAGAGCAGCTGCAGCTCCCCAGGCACTGCAGAGAGCAGCTGCAGGCACTGCAGAGAGCAGCTGCAGCCCCCCAGGCACTGCAGAGAGCAGCTGCAGCCCCCCAGGCACTGCAGAGAGCAGCTGCAGGCACTGCAGAGAGCAGCTGCAGCCCCCCAGGCACTGCAGAGAGCAGCTGCAGCCCCCCAGGCACTGCAGAGGGCAGCTGCTGCCCCCCAGGCACTGCAGAGGGCAGCTGCAGCTCCCCAGGCACTGCAGAGGGCAGCTGCAGCCCCCCAGGCACTGCAGAGAGCAGCTGCTGCCCCCCAGGCACTGCAGAGGGCAGCTGCTGCCCCCCAGGCACTGCAGAGGGCAGCTGCTGCCCCCCAGGCACTGCAGAGGGCAGCTGCTGCCCCCCAGGCACTGCAGAGAGCAGCTGCAGCTCCCCAGGCACTGCAGAGAGCAGCTGCAGCCCCCCAGGCACTGCAGAGGGCAGCTGAGCCCAGCCCAGGCTGAAGCCAGTCTGAGATGGACCTGAGCCAGGCTCAGCTCTGGGCTCCTGGCTGCCAGCAGGACCTGGAGAGGCTGCACCAGGGCCAGGGGAGGGCAAGGAAGCTGGGGAAGGGTCTGGGGAAGAAGATCAGCCCCTGGGGGAGGGGATACCAGGATCAGCCCCTGGAGGGGATGCCAGGATCAGCCCCTGGGAGGGGGAATGCCAGGATCAGCCCCTGGTGGGGGGTGCCAGGATCAGCCCCTGGGGGAGGTGGATGCCAGGATCAGCCCCTGGAGGGGATACCAGGATCAGCCCCCGGGGGGATGCCAGGATCAGCCCCTGGGAGGGGGAATGCCAGGATCAGCCCCTGGGGGTGATGCCAGGATCAGGCCCAGCCCAGCTGCAGCCCAGGTGCTGTTCCCTGGCTCAGGGCAGCCCTGCTGGGCCCTGGCTGGGATCTGGCTCAGGGAGGAATCATCCACAGCCTCCCTGGGCAGCCTGTGCCAGAGTCTCCCCAGCCTCACCCTCAACAATTCCTTCCTCATCTCCACTCTCAGTCTCCTCTCTCCCAGCTCCAAGCCATTGTTCCTCCTCCTGGCACTCCCAGCCCTGGTCCAGAGTCCCTCCCCAGCTCTCCTGGAGCCCTTCAGGCACTGGGAGGCTGCTCTAAGGTCTGCCTGGAGCCTTCTCCAGTCTGCACAGCCCCAGCTCCCCCAGCAGGGGTTGCAGTGGGTGAGCTGTGGAGCTCCCTTCCAGCCCAGCCCATGCTCTGCCCCCAGGGCTGCAGCCTCCCCCGGGGGGCAGGGAGCAGCAAACCAACCTGGCTGAGGTTCCACTTGAAGTCTGGGAGCAGCACGAAGCCGTTGCAGGGGTCTGGGTTCTCGTGGATGATTCTCTCAGCCTCAGCCTTCTTCTCCAGGATGTTGTACACCCACTGCAAGAGCAGCACAGCCCTGAGCCAGCACAGCCCTGAGCCAGCACAGCCCTGAGCCAGCACAGCCTCAGCAGCACCTCCTGCACAGCCAGGGAGCACTGCCCTGCTCCCAGCCTGGGGTCTTCTCTCCCCCTGCACCTCAAACCCTGGGCTCAGCTCTGGGCTCCTGGCTGCCAGCAGGAGCTGGAGAGGCTGCAGCAGGGCCAGGGAAGGGCAAGGAAGCTGGGGAAGGGTGTGGAGAAGAGGGCTGGGGAGGAGCAGCTGAGGGAGCTGGGGGTGGTGAGGCTGGAGGAGAGGAGGCTGAGGGAGACCTCCTTGCTCTCTGCAGCTCCCTGCAAGGAGGCTGGAGCCAGGTGGGGCTTGGGCTCTGCTCCCAGGTACAGGAGAAGAGGCAATGGCCTCAGGCTGCCCCAGGGGAGGTTCAGCTTGGCCCTGAGGAACAATTTCTTCCCCTTGAGGGCTATCCAGGCCTGGCCCAGGCTGCCCAGGGCAGTGGTTGCATCCCTACCCCCAGAGGGGTTTCAGAGGCAGAGCTGTGGTGCTGAGGCCATGGCTGAGCCTCAGCCTTGGCAGAGTCAGAGCAGGGTTGGGCTGGAGGAGCTTCAAGGCCTTTCCCACCCAGAGCAATTCTGTGACTAACCAGGACACAAGAAGCCCTTCCCCAAGGCCTTGCCTCCGCCCAGCTCTCCTCCTGGCTGAGCAGTTCCTTGCTTCATTACCCTCAGCAGGCTCCACCAAGCACCTCCAGGCCCCAGCAGCAGTGTGCAGGCACCCCCTGACCCCACTGCCTGCGGCAGGCAGGGCTGCTGCTCTCCTCTCAGGCCACAGCTGGAGCTGAGGGCAGTGAGCAGAGCTGGCTCAGCCCAGCAGAGCTCCACTCAGCCCCTAAGAGGATTTGGAGGCAATTCCCCCAGCCCTAAGCCAGACGTGGCTGGAGATGGAGCTGCTGCCAGCACTAAATCCCCCCCAGGCTGCATCCCACCTCCCTGCCTCCCAGGCTGCACTGAGAGCTCTGAAGCCAGGGCTGGGAAGGGAGCTGGGCTGGGGCTGTGCTGCCTTTCACAGGGAGGGAGCAGAGCTGTTGGCAGCCTGAGGCTGGATGTGGCTGCAGCTGCTGGCAGCAGAGGCAGGGCTGTGCTTGCTGGGGCAGGGCACATCTGCTGCTCTCCTGGCTGCTCAGAAAGCAGCTCCTGGCTCTTCTTCCTCCCCAGCTCAGGTTTCAGCCTCTAACCCCTGCTCTGGTTAGCCCCCAGCAGCTCCTCCTGCAGAGCCAGGCACCATCCAGAGCAGAGTTTCAGCTGTGAAATGGAAGAGACTCCCAGGATGGGTTGGGCTGGAAGGGAGCTGCACAGCTCAGCCAGCCCAGCCTGCAGGCAGCAGGGACATCCTCCCCTGGCTCTGGCTGCTCAGAGCCTGCCCTTGAGGAGCTGGGGCCTTAAGCATGTCCCTGGGCAGCCTGCCCCAGGGTCACCACCACTCTCCTGGGGCAGAGCTTCCTCCTGGTGTCCAACCTAACTCTGCCCTGCTCCAGCTCAAATCCATTCCCTCTCCTCCTGGCACTCCCAGCCCTTGTCCAGAGTCCTTCCCCAGCTCTCCTGGAGCCCTTCAGGTACTGGGAGGTTGCACTGAGCTCTCCCTGGAGCCTTCTCCTCTCCAGGCTGCACAGTCCCAGCTCCCTCAGCCTGTCCCCACAGCAGAGGTTCTGCAGCCTTGGCCTCGTTGACCCTCATCCCACTGCTCTCAGCCATGGCTCCAGCCTGGCCTTGGCTCCTGAGCAGAGGCTCCCAGCAGCTGGCAGGGTGCAGGCTGCGGAGCTGAGAAGATGCTGAGAGAAGAACCAAGAGGGAGCCAGGGCCAGAGCAGTCCTGAGCCCTCTGCTTGCACCCCAGCCCTCAGCACAGAGCCCTGGGAGCTCAGGCTGTGGAGGGGGCAGGCGAAGGGGGTGCCTGGGGGCCGTACCTGGAGGCTGAGGCTCTGCTCGCGGAGGAAGGGCAGGGTGATGTCCTGGTAGTCCTGCCAGGTCTCGCGCACCAGGAACACCTCCTGCCGCAGGTACTTCTGGAGGTGCTTCTGGCTGGCAGGGAACACCACGGTGGCCTTCAGCTCTGCAGGCAGACACAGGCTGAGCGCTAGAGGGCGCCCCCCGGCACCGCCCTGCGGCCCAGGACTGCCCTGCACCCCCCGCCCCGCCCTGCGCCCCCGGCACCGCCCTGCGCCCCCGGCCCCGCCCTGTGCCCCCAGCCCCGCCCTGCGCCCCCGGCCCTGTCCTGCACCCCCAGCACCGCCCTGCACCTCCGGCACCGCCCTGCGCCCCCGGCCCCGCACTGCACCACCGGCACCGCCCTGCGCCCCCGGCACCGCCCTGCGCCCCCAGCACCATCCTGCACCTCCGGCACCGCCCTGCGCCCCCGGCACCGCCCTGCGCCCCCAGCCCCGCCCTGCGCCCCCAGCCCCGCCCTGCGCCCCCAGCCCCGCCCTGTGCCCCCAGCCCCGCCCGGCACCACCCTGCACCTCCGGCACCGCCCTGCGCCCCCAGCACCGCCCTGCGCCCCCGGCACCGCCCTGCGCCCCCAGCCCCGCCCTGTGCCCCCAGCCCCGCCCGGCACCACCCTGCACCTCCGGCACCGCCCTGCGCCCCCAGCACCGCCCTGCGCCCCCAGCCCCGCCCTGCGCCCCCGGCACCGCCCTGCGCCCCCAGCACCGCCCTGCGCCCCCAGCACCGCCCTGCACCTCCGGCCCCGCCCTGCGCCCCCCCAGCCCCGCCCTGCGCCCCCAGCCCCGCCCTGCGCCCCCCAGCCCCGCCCTGCGCCCCCAGCCCCGCCCTGCGCCCCCCGCCCCGCCCTGCGCCCCCGGCCCCGCCCTGCGCCCCCTGCACCGTCCTGCGCCCCCGGCCCCGCCCTGCGCCCCCCGCCCCGCCCTGCGCCCCCAGCACCGCCCTGCGCCCCCAGCCCCGCCCTGCGCCCCCCCGCCCCGCCCTGCGCCTCCAGCCCCGCCCTGCGACCCCCGCCCCGCCCTGCGCCTCCAGCACCGCCCTGCGCCCCCAGCCCCGCCCTGCGCCCCCAGCCCCGCCCTGCGCCCCCAGCACCGCCCTGCACCCCCAGCACCGCCCTGCGCCCCCAGCACCGCCCTGCGCCCCCGGCCCCGCCCTGCGCCCCCAGCACCGCACTGCGCCCCCGGCACAGCCCTGCGCCCCCAGCACCATCCTGCACCCCCAGCACCGCCCTGCGCCCCCAGCACCATCCTGTGCCCCCAGCACCGCCCTGCGCCCCCAGCACCATCCTGCGCCCCCAGCACCGCCCTGCGCCCCCAGGGGAGCCCACGGCAGCCCCCCAGGAGCAGACACCACTGAGAGGAGCAGGCAGGGGGAGGGCAGAGCTGGGGCAGAGAGATGCTGCCCAGGCTGCTGCTGCTGTGGGGGCAGGGCCGGCAGGGGACACCGCCAGGAGCTGCCCAGCACCCCCCTGGGTGCCCCAAAGGGCAGTGCAGGAGGGGAGGGAAGGTGCCCAGCAGGGGACAGCAGCACAGCCCTGGGGCAGCAGCACAGCCCTGGGGCAGCAGCACAGCCCTGGGGCAGCAGCACAGCCCTGGGGCAGCAGCAGCTCCTGAACGGATCCTGGAGGTGACCTTTCCAACCAGCAAGCCACAACCACCAGCACAGACAGCACTGCCAGGGTAGCACCGCACCAGGGCTCAGCACCAGGGGCTCAGCACCAGGGGTCGACACTGCACCAGGGGTCGGCACCAGGGGTCGGCAGCGCACCAGGGGGATGGACACAGCCCCAAGGGCAGCAGCAGGGCTCCACCTGCCCAGTTGGGAGGGCAGGGAACAGAACATCCCAGAGGGACCTGGGCAGGATGGGGAGCTGGGCCCAAGCCAACCTCATGAAGGTCAGCAAGGTCTGCAGCTGGCTCAGGACATCCCCAGTGCCAGCCCAGGCTGGGGCTGAGGAGAAGGCCTTGGGGGTGCTGGGGGTGCAGAGCTGGCCAGGAGCCGGCACCCAGCGCTGCCAGCCCAGCCCCAGCCTGGCCTGGGCTGAGCCCCAGCAGGGTGGGCAGCAGGGGCAGGGAGGGGATTCTGCCCCTCTGCTCTGCTCTGCTCACCCCCCCTGCAGGGCTGGGGCAGCTCTGGAGCCCTCAGCACAGCACAGGCAGGCAGCTGGGGCAGCAGGGCCAGAGGAGGCCACAGCAGTGCTGGCAGGGCTGGAAGCCCTCTGCTGGGAGCCAGGCTGAGAGAGTTGGCCTTGGGCAGCCTGCAGAGGAGAAGGCTCCAGGGACACCTTCTGCTGGCCTCCCAGCACCTGAAGCAAGCTGGGGCCAGAGCTTGGAGCAGGGCCTGTTGGGCCAGGCCAAGGGGGGATGGTTTGGAAGGCCAAGAGGGAGCTTGAGAGTGGAGAGAAGGAGAAATGGTTGGTGCTGAGGCTGGGGAGAGCCTGGCCCAGGCTGCCCAGAGAGGTGGAGCTGCCCCATGGCTGGCAGCAGGGCAGGGCAGGTTGCTTGGGGCTGGGAGCAGCCTGCTGTGGCTGGGGATGTCCCTGGGGGCTGCAGGGAACTCCCAGAGAGCTGGAGAGGAGCTCTGTACAAAGGCTTGGAGGAGAGGCCAGGGCTGATGGCTCCTGCCTGGGAGCAGCAGGCTGGAGCTGAGATCAGGAGGTTGCTGCCCAGGGGTGGGGAGGCTCTGGAACAGGCTGTCCTGAGCAGCTGTGGAGGCTCCAAGCCAGAAGTGTTCAAGGCCAGGCCGGATGGAGCCTTGAGCAACCTGCTGTGCTGATGGCTAGGGCTGGGTGCAGCTGATCTAAGGTCCCTCCCAGCCCAGTCTGTGATTCCATGGCCTAGAGCCCAGCCAGGCAGACTACAAAGCTCTCTTTGTTCCTCAGGGCAGCTCTCAGCCTGGGCTGAGGCTTTTCCCCCACCCCACCCTTACTTTGTCCTGGGTTTGGGTTGTTTGGTTTGGGCTTTCTGCTCAGGTTGGTGCTGCCCAGGCCAGGAGGCTCTCTGCCCCTGCACTGCAGGCCAGGCCCAGCCTCATCAGAGACAGCCAAGTGCTGGCAGGAGGCAAAGGGAAGAGACCAAAGCCCCAAGGGCAGCCCTGGGCTGCTTCCCACCAGCCCCCCAGGGCTGCACTGCCAGGGCTCAGGGGGAGCAAAGCAGAGCAGGCTGGGGCTGCCCCCCAGGGCTGCAGGGGGGAGCCAAGCAGAGCAGGCTGGGGCTGCCCCACAGGGCTGCAGGGGGAGCTAAGCAGAGCAGGCTGGGGCTGCCCCACTGCCCACCCCCCACTGCACTGGGGGAGACAAAGAGGCCTAAGGGGCAGAGGGCCCCAGGCTCAGCCCCCCCCCAGCTGCTTTTGGTGCTCCAGAAGAGCAGCAGGAAGCCCTCAGGCCGGGCTGGGGGTGGTGAGCACAGCCCCTGGCTGCAGAAGACCCTTCCCAGCTGCCCCAGTCCAGGAGCTGCTGCTGGGCAGAGCCACTCTGGCTGCTTCAAAGGCTGCAGGGAGAGGAGAGGGAGGGAGAGGAGAGGGAGGGAGAGGAGAGGGAGGGAGAGGAGAGGGAGGGAGAGGAGAGGGAGGGAGAGGAGAGGGAGGGAGAGGAGAGGGAGGGAGAGGAGAGGGAGGGAGAGGAGAGGGAGGGAGAGGAGAGGGAGGGAGAGGAGAGGGAGGGAGAGGAGAGGGAGGGAGAGGAGAGGGAGGGAGAGGAGAGGGAGAGGGAGAGGAGAGGGAGAGGAGAGGGAGAGGACCACCCAACCAATTCCTTCCCCTGGACACTGCACCCCTCAGCCCTCTGCAGCTCAGAGCTGCCCTCACAGCCTGCTCAGCCCAGGGGGGGCTCCTTGCCTGCTGGCACCTCCAACCAAAGTGCTTTTGCTGTCAGAGTGGGGCTGGAGCTCCAGAGGCTGCAGCACAGAGCTGCAAGGAGCCCCAAGCCCAGCAGGCTGCAGCTGCAGGGAGCCCCAGCTGCCAGTCCTGTGCTGCCACCTCGGGGCAGCCCTGCAGGGCTGCTGGCCCCAAGCCCAGCACAGGGAGTTGAACATCTCCCCACAGCACTGCAGTGGGGTCCTGGCCCCTTCCTGAGCAGCAGCTGTGGCTCTGCAACGCTGAAAGCTCTGAGTGAGGCTCAGGAGGAGCTCTGCAGAAGTCACCTGCTGGAGGCAGATGAGCAGCACCTCCTGCCCCACAGAGCTGCAGCCTGGGCAGGGAGCCCCAGGCATGCCCAGAGCTCTGCCCTGCACCCTCCTGGCCCAGGCTGCCAGCCTCAGCAGCCTCAGTGTTCACCCTGCTGCTCCTGGAGGCACTGAGCTGGAGCTGATCACTGCACCCCCAGGGGGCAGATCCATGCCAGTGCTGAGCACAGCAGAGGACACAGAGCTGGCAGGGCTGGAAGGGAGCTCAAGGCTCAGCCTTCCCAACCCCCTGCCATGGGCAGGGACACCTCACACCACAGCAGGTTGCTCACAGCCACCTCCAGCCTGGCTGCAAACACCTCCAGGCAGGAGGCTTCCACCACCTCCCTGGGCAAACCAGGGTTGGAAGAGAGCCCAGAGAGGTTCTGGAGTCTTCTCTGGAGGCTTTCCAACCCCACCTGGATGTGTTGCTGTGGGACCTGCCCTGGTTGGTCCTGCTTGGGCAGGGGGTTGGGCAAGGAGGAGCTCCAGAGGTCCCCTCCAACCTCCACCCTTCTGTGGTGCTCTGCTCAGGGCAGAGAGCTTTGAGCTCCTCAAGTCCAAGCACTCCCCCAGAGCTCCCAAGCCCAGCCCTGCCCCAGGGCCCTCAGCACCACAGCCAGGCAGCTTTGAAACCCCTCCAGGGGTGGGGACTCTGCCACCTGCCTGGGGGGAACTGTTTGGGACATTATCACAGGGCTGGAAGGGAGCTCAAGGCTCAGCCAGCCCCAAGCCCCTGCCATGGGCAGGGACACCTCACACCACAGCAGGTTGCTCACAGCCACCTCCAGCCTGGCTGCAAACACCTCCAGGCAGGAGGCTGCCACCACCTCCCTGGGCACCTCTGCCCTGTGAGGAGAACCCAAGCTGACAGCAGGAGAGAGCCTCCCCTGCAGCCCTCCTGCCTGCTCCCCTCCCTCAGGCACTCAGCAGCTTTCACAGCCCAGAGGAGAGGCTCAGAAGCCAGAGGCCAGGTCCCCACCTGCCCAGGGCACTGGGGCCTGTCAGCACTGCAGTGCCAGCTGCCTGTGCTCCAGGGGCATCAGGGCACAGGAGATGGGAGCCTGGGATGGGAATCCTTGAACAGAATGAGTTGGGTGGAAGAGAACTTCAGTGTCCAACCCTGAGCCCAGCACTGCCAGGGCCCCACTGAGCCAGGGCCCCACTGAGCCAGGGCCCCACTGAGCCAGGGCCCCACTGAGCCAGGGTCCTCAGCACCACCTCTCCACAGCTCTGAAACCCCTCCAGGATGGGGACTGCACCTCTGCCCTGGGCAGCCTGGGCCAGGCCAGGACAACCCTCAAGGGGAAGAAATTGTTCCTCAAGGCCAACCTGAACCTCCCCTGGGGCACCCTGAGGCCATTGCCTCTCATCCTGCCCCTTGTTCCTTGGGAGCAGAGCCCAAGCCCCACCTGGCTCCAGCCTCCTTGCAGGGAGCTGCAGAGAGCAAGGAGGTCTCCCTCAGCCTCCTCTCCTCCAGCCTCACCACCCCCAGCTCCTTCAGCTCCAGGAGAGGCTGAAACCATGGAGCTGTGGTTGGAAAAGACCTCAAAGGTCACAGAATCCAACAGTCCCTCCCCAGGCTGGGGCTCAGCCATGGCCTCAGCACCACAGCTCTGCCTCTGAAACCCCTCTGGGGGTAGGGATTCAGCCACCCCTGGGCAGCCTGGGCCAGGCCCTGAGAACCCTTCCAGTGAAGAACTTTCTTCTAACACCCAACCTGAACCTCCCCTGGGGCAACCTGAAGCCATTTCCTCTCATCCTGCCCCTTGTCCCTTGGGAGCAGAGCCCAAGCCCCACCTGGCTCCAGCCTCCTTGCGGGGAGCTGCAGAGAGCAAGGAGGTCTCCCTCAGCCTCCTCTCCTCCAGCCTCCCCACCCCCAGCTCCCTCAGCTGCTCCTCCCCAGCCCTCTTCTCCACACCCTTCCCCAGCTCCCTTGCCCTTCCCTGGCCCTGCTGCAGCCTCTCCAGCTCCTGCTGGCAGCCAGGAGCCCAGAGCTGAAGGCAGCACTCCAGGGCTGGCCTCAGCAGTGCCCAGCCCAGGGGCACACAGCAGCTCTCTCTGGAGAGCACAGCTCCATACCCAAGCTGATCCTTGCAGGCAGGAACACCCTCCCAGGTGAGCTGACACTGGAGAGGCTCCAGCTGCCCTTCCTCACCCTCACATGAAGGCACAAGCAGGGGGCTGCAAGCAACCAAGAGATGCTCAGCTGCTCCTGAGCTGGGAGAAGCTGTCCCCCAGGAGGGTGGTGAGAGCCTGGCCCAGGCTGCCCAGGGAGGTGGTGGCAGCCTCCTGCCTGGAGGTGTTTGCAGCCAGGCTGGAGGTGGCTGTGAGCAACCTGCTGTGGTGTGAGGTGTCCCTGCCCATGGCAGGGGGTTGGGACTGGCTGAGCCTTGGGGTCCCTTCCAGCCCTGACAGCTCTGTGACTGTAAGGAGGTGAAAGGAGGCAGCAGCCAAAGCCTCGAGGGGAGAAGTCAGCTTCAGAGCTGCCACAATCCACTCAGCTGCACCCCTCAGCAGGTCCAGCAGCAGCTCCTGCCTGCCTCCCTGTGGCCTCCCCTGCAGAGCCAACCCAGCCACCACCACTGGCCCACAGAGCCCCCCCCCAGCACCCCCCTGCCCCCCAGGAGCACTGACCACTGAGCTCTGGGGGAGGGTAGAGGTGGTAGGTGCTGTAAATGTCGTTGTGCATCTGCAGCTCCAGCTTTGTGTGCTTCTTCAGCAGCTCCAAGAGCTTCTCCTCCTGGAAGGGAGTCTTCTCCAGGATGATCACAGCATCTGTGGCCTCTCCAGAGGGGTTGGTCACCTGGGCCAGGGAGGACACAGCTCTGAGCACACACAGATCCCGTGCTGGGGGGAGAGTTCGAGGCCAGGAGCTGGGTGACTGCAGCCAGGGAGCACAGAGGCCATCCTGCAGCAGCTCAGCCCTGGGCAGAGCCCTTCCCAGCCCTGCCCCCAGGAGGCTTTGCCCTGGAGCTCAGCAGGAAGCTGCTCCCCAGCAGGGAGCTGCGGTGGCTCTGTGGGGGCAGCCCAGGATGTGGGCAGTGTCTCAGCCCTCCTGCTCCTCCCCACATGCTCCCGGGGCCCACAGCACCGATTTCATCCCTCAGGAGGCAAGGTGGGGCAGTGGCTGGGGGTTGGGAGGGACAGGAAGAGGGCAGAGGCAGGCCCAGGGGGTTGCACTGGGGCCAGGCTGGTTTGGGGCTGGGAGAGCTGCTGCCCTGCCCCCAGGACCCACAGCCCAGCTCCAGGCACAGCCTGAGGGCGCTGGAGCACCCCCCCCAGATCCCTCCTGAGCACACAGGACCCAGGCAGAGCCTCCCTGCACACCACATGGGGAGAGCAAGGGGCTCCTCTCAGGCTGCCAAGCCAGCCCCACTCAGAGGGCAGAGCCCTGTGCCCAGGCTGCAACCCAGGGACCACCAACCCACGGCCCTGAGAGCTGAGCTGCAGCTTCAGGCTCCCCTGTCACAGTACCACAGAGCATGGGAGGCTGGGAGGGACCTCCAGAGATCACCCAGAGCAGCAGCACCCAGGGCAGGCTGCACAGGGCTGCAGCCAGGTGGGGCTGGGAAGGCTCCAGAGGAGGCTCCACAACCTCTCTGGGCAGCCTGCTCCAGGCCTCTGTCACCCTCACTGCAAAGAAGTTTCTCCTCATGCTGAGCTGAAGTCTCTCTTCCAGCTTGTTCCTGGTGTTCATTATCTTATTCCTCTGCACCACCCACAAGAGCCTGGCCCCCTCCCCTTGCCCCCCAGCCCTCAGCTATTGATAGACATTGATCAGATCCCTCTCAGCCTTCTCCTCTCCAGACTCAACAGCCCCAGGGCTCTCAGCCTCTCTCCACAGGGGAGATGCTCAAGGCCCCTCAGCATCCTCCTGGCTCTCCCTTGGACTCTCCCCAGCAGCTCTCTGTCTCTCTGGAGCTGGGGAGCCCAGAGCTGGGCACAGGATTGCAGCTGTGGTCTCAGCAGGGCAGAGCAGAGGGGGAGCAGAACCTCCCCAGCCCTGCTGGCCACACTTCCCTTGCTGCACCCCAGGCTCCCCTTGGCTCTCTTGGCCCCCAGGGCACTTTGCTGTCCCCTGCAGACCTTGCTGCCCCCCAGCACTCCAAGGTCTTTCTCCCTGGAGCTGCTCTCCAGCAGGGCAGCCTCTAACCTGTCCTGGTGCCTGCTGTTCCTCCCCAGGTGCAGGGCCCTGCCCTTGTCCTCACTGAACTCCGTGAGGTTTGCCTGCAGCCAGCTCTCAGCCTGCCCAGGTCACATTGGATGGCAGCACAGCCTGAGGGGTGTCAGCCACCCCCAGGTTGGTATCATCACAACTTGCTCAGGGTGCCCTCAAAGCCCTCAGCCAGGTGGTTGATAAAGATACTGAACACAGCTGGAGCCAGCACTGGTGCCTGGGGAGCAGCCCTGGGCACAGCCTCCAAGCTGACTCTGTGCCACTGCTGCCAGCCCTCTGAGCTCTGCTGCCAGCCAGTGTGCAGCCCCCCTCAGGCACCCTCCTCATCACCTCTAGGAGAGCCAAGCTGAGGGGGCTGAGGGGTTCCTGCACCATGGGCAGCCTCTCCTGCTGCAAGCCCTCTCAGTGCCCAGCTGCTGTGCTCAGCCTGCCCACAGCCCCAGGGTCAGCATCTTCAGGGTGTGAGGGAGGAATAGGATGAGATCTCAGCAGGGGGAGGAGAACCTCCCTCGACTGGATGATGTCTAGAGGTCCCTTCCAGCCCTACCATTCTCTGATTCTCTGATATTTTGGACATCCTGGGCTGCAGCAAGAGAAGTGTGGCCAGCAGGGCCAGGGAGGGGATTCTGCCCCTCTGCTCCACTCTGCTGAGACCACAGCTGCAGCTCTGGGGCCAGCTCTGGAGCCTCTGTGCCAGGAAGGCTCTGGAGGGGCTGGAAGGTGTCCAGAGCAGGGCCAGGAGGAGGAGCAGAGGGCTGGAGCTGCTCTGCTCTGCAGACAGCCTGAGAGAGTTGGGCTTGTGCAGGCTGCAGAGGAGAAGGCTCCCAGGAGACCTTCTGGTGGCCTTCCAGGATCTGCAGGGGGCTGCAAGCAAGCTGGGGAGGGACTTTGGAGGGGGTGAGGGAGGGATAGGACTTGGGGGGGATGGAGCAGAGCTAGAAGTGGGGAGCTTGAGATTGGCTGTGAGGAAGAAGTTGTTGGCCAGGAGGGTGGTGAGAGCCTGGCCCAGGCTGCCCAGGGAGGTGGTGGCAGCCTCCTGCCTGGAGGTGTTTGCAGCCAGGCTGGAGGTGGCTGTGAGCAACCTGCTGTGGTGTGAGGTGTCCCTGGCCATAGGACACCATGGGAGGGAGGGAGGGAGGGAGGGAGAGAGGGAGAGAGAGAGAGAGAGAGAGAGAGAGAGAGAGAGAGATGGAGGGAGGGGGGGGGGCGGGGGGGCGGGGGGGGCGGGGGGGGGGGGGGTCCTGAGGCGGGACCGAGAGCGCCCCGGGCCCCATCCCGGCCGCCCCGCCCCGGGGGCGTGGCCTGGGCGGGCAGCATGGCAGGGACCAGTCCCGCTCCCGCCACCCATGCGCGGTACCTCCCCGTGCAGGAACACGGCCTTGTCCCGCGCCGACTCCCGCAGCACCTTCCGCAGGCGCAGCTCCGCCAGCGGGAAAGGGGCGGGAGCGGCCCCGGCCCCGTCCTGAGGCGCGGAGCCGGCGTCTTCCTCCTCCTCCTGCCGCTTCCTCTTCAGCTGTGGGCCCTCCGCCATGGCTGCCCCGCGCCCGCCCGCACTGCGCCTGCGCCGTACGGCCAGGCGGCGCCCGGCGCGCACAGTGCCCCCTGGCGGCTCGGAGGTGCCTACCACCACCACCCCCCGGCGGCTCGGAGGCAGCGGCTCGGAGGCAGCGCCCCGCCCCCCAGCTCCCCAGCCGCCCGCAGCCCCGCAACCCGGCTCCCCGGCAGCCCCGCTCCCCGGCAGCCCAGCAGCCCGGCTCCCAGCAGCCCCGCAACCCGGCTCCTCAGCAGCCCCACTCCCCAGCGGCCCAGCAGCCCCGCTCCCCGGCAGCCCGGCTCCCAGCAGCCCCGCTCCCCAGCAGCCCGGCTGTCCGGCTCCCCAGCAGCCCCGCTCCCCGGCAGCCCGGCTCCCAGCAGCCCCGCTCCCCAGCAGCCCGGCTGTCCGGCTCCCCAGCAGCCCCGCTCCCCGGCAGCCCGGCTCCCAGCAGCCCCGCTCCCCAGCAGCCCGGCTGTCCGGCTCCCCAGCTCCCCAGCAGCCCCGCTCCCCGCAGCCCCGCTCCCCAGCAGCCCGGCAGCCCCGCTCCCAACAGCCCGGCTCCCCAGCAGCCCGGCAGCCCCGCTCCCAGCAGCCCGGCTCCCCGGCAGCCCAGCTCCCCAGCAGCCCCGCTCCCCAGCAGCCCCGCTCCCCAGCAGCCCCGCTCCCCAGCAGCCCCGCTCCCCAGCAGCCCGGCTCCCCAGCAGCCCCGCTCCCCAGCAGCCCCGCTCCCCAGCGCCACCACCCTCAGGCTCTCCTCTCCCCCCCAGAGCCCCTCAGGACGCACAGAGGGTGCTGGCACCGCCCCCTCCCCACCTAGGAGCTGCCTCTGAGCCCCGTGGTGCCCACACAGAGCGGTCAGGGATCCCCCACCCCATGTCAGTGCCACCCTCCCTGGCCTGCCCGTGACAAACTCCACGACACAAGAGGATTATAAAACCCAACGCATCAGAACTGCATTTTCATAGCCCCAGGTCCATGCTCCTCCTCTTCCTGCCCACGTAGCAGGCACCAGGTCAGCTTCCTGGGGGGCAGTCCTCGCCCCTCTGAGCTTAGTGTTTGCCTGATGAGCAGCAGGGGCCTGCTGAAGGCTGTCCCCACCTGCACCAAGGCAGTTTTGGCACCAGGAGGGTAGTGGTGGCATCACCAGCTCCACACCCCTGTCCCCACACAGGGGTAGTAACCTTCTTGTCTTCAGCTCCAAGCAACTTGGCATCTTCCTCATGGTCCACTGAGATGTGGCCACATCCTGGACCGGGGGTGAGAGCACCACAGCACCCAGGGGGATGGTTCCCAGCACTACTCTGAGCTGCTGCTGGAGCTCCGGCACAGCTCCTGGAGGTCTGCAGTGGACAACAAATTCACCATGAGCCAGCAGTGTGGCCTGGTGGCCAAGGAGGCCAATGGTGGCCTGGGGGGCACAGAGAAAAGTGTGAGGAGCAAAGGCTGAGAGGCCTGGGGCTGAGAGCCTGCAGAAGAGCAGCCCCAGAGCAATGCTCAGCAATGCTCAGCAAGAGCTGAAGGGCCCCTGGGGGGCAAGAGGCTGGGGCCAGGCTCTGCTGAGTGGTGGCCAGGGCCAGGCCAAGGGGCAGTGCGCAGAGAGTGGAGGCCAGGAGGTTGGAGGGGAAGAGGAGGAGAAAGTTGTTTGTTGGGAGGGTGCTGGAGGCCTGGAGCAGGCTGCCCAGAGAGGTTGTGGAGTGTCCTGGTGTGGAGAGCTTCCAACCCCCCCTGGGCACTGTGCCCCTGGGCAGGCTGCTGGGGGTGCCCTGCTGGGGCAGTGGGGTTGGGCTGGGGGAGCTCTGGGAGTCCCTTCAAGCTCATAACCATTCTGGCACTGAGACAAACCTCTGCTGCCAATCCACTTCCAGCATTGCTTAGGAGGAAGGTTTCAGATGGACCTCAGCCTGCTGGGGAAGCCAAGTCCAGCCCTGCCCCCCTCCAAGCCCCCCTGCTCCCCAGGCTGCTGCTGCTTTGTCTGGAGCCACCAAGACCTTCCCAGATCCCTGCCAGCACTGACCCCAGCCCCTGGCTCCCCCAACCAGAGCCATGGCCCTGGGCACTGTGCCCCTGGGCAGGCTGCTGGGGGTGCCCTGCTGGAGCAGGGCTTGGACTGGCTGAGCTCTGGGGGTCCCTTCCCACCCCCACCACGAAACTCTGCTTGCAGCTGAGCCCCCATCAGCTCCTCTGCAACCTCCACTGCTTCCACAGACTCATGCATCCCTCCCCACAGCCCCAGCCCCCCCCGGGTGCCCCCTGCCCTCCCCCCAGCACACTCACAGCGCACAACAGTGTCCCTGATCTGCCTGAAGCTGCTCTCCTTCAGGGCCATGTAGATGTAGTAGAGGTTCCTCAGCTCCTTGGGGTAGTCCTTCCTGTCCAGGTCCTTGAGGACGGGGATGGCCCTGCCGTCGGCCAGGGGCGCCTCGGCCAGGGCCTGATGCATCTGGTACTGGCAGCAGGGGTCGCGCAGGAAGCCCGGGGTGATCAGCAGCAGCCAGCAGTGGCTGTCGCGCACGGCCTCGCACAGCTCGCTCAGCAGGGCGCCCCCCGGCGCCGCGTCCCGCAGCTGCAGGAAGCAGCGCAGGGCCGGGGGCTGGGCCTCCAGGTAGGACACCAGCTCCAGCACCAGCTCCAGGTCCCCCTGGCTGTGGCAGATGCAGAGGTCGTAGCTCTTGGCCCAGCGGGCGCTGCCCGAGGCGCTGATGTCCGGCGCGGGCGGCGGGCGCGGCGGCCTGGCCGGGCTGGCGCCGGAGGGGGGGCTGAGGCTCTTAGAGGAGGAGGAAGGTGAGGAGGAAGCAGAGCGGCTGCTGTTGAGGCTGCTCTCCCCCGAGCTGGGCTTGGGCTTGGGCAGGAGCCGCCTAAACCAGCCTGTGGAGTTGGAGAGACCATGGTGAGGGCTGGAGCAGGGCTCAGCGCTCCACAGGGCTCCTCCAGGTGCTTGTGAGACTCACACCCACACCTCCAGCTGCAGGGATCCCACCCTGACCCCCCCAAATAACCCCCACAGCTCAGGGGGACACCTCCAGCTGGAGGGATCCCACCCTGACCCCCCCAAATAACCCCCACAGCTCAGGGGGACACCTCCAGGGGGAGGGATCCCACCCTGACCCCCCTCCCCCCAATCCACCCCACAGCTCAGGAGACCTCCAGGTGGAGGGATCCCACCTTGACCCCCCCCAAAACCAAACCCCACAGCTCAGGAGAACACCTCCAGGTGGAGGGATCCCACCTGGACCCCCCCCAAATAACCCCCACAGCTCAGGAGGAGACCTCCAGCTGGAGGGATCCCACCTTGACCCCCCCAAAACAAACCCCACAGCTCAGGGGGACACCTCCAGGTGGAGGGATCCCACCCTGACCCCCCCAAAACCAAACCCCACAGCTCAGGAGGAGACCTACAGGTAGAGGGATCCCACCCTGAACCCCCCAAAACAACCCCCACAGCTCAGGAGGAGACCTCCAAGTGGAGGGATCCCACCCTGACCCCCCCCAAATAACCCCCACAGCTCAGGAGACCACCTCCAGGTGGAGGGATCCCACCCTGACCCCCCCCAAATAACCCCCACAGCTCAGGGGGACACCTCCAGGTGGAGAGATCCCACCCTGACCCCCCCAAAACAAACTCCACGGCTCAGGGGGACACCTCCAGCTGCAGGGATCCCACCTGGACCCCCCCAAACAACCCCCACAGCTCAGGGGGACACCTCCAGGGGGAGGGATCCCACCTTGACCCCCCCCCAAAATAAACCTCACAGCTCAGGAAGAGACCTCCAGGTGGAGAGATCCCACCCTGACCCCCCCAAAACAAACTCCACAGCTCAGGGGGACACCTCCAGGTGGGGGGATCCCACCTTGACCCCCCCAAAACAAACCCCACAGTTCAGGGGGACACTTCCAGGTAGAGGGATCCCACCCTGAACCCCCCCAAAACAAACCCCACAGCTCAGGAGGAGACCTCCAAGTGGAGGGATCCCACCCTGACCCCCCCAAAACCAGCTCACAGCCACTCAAACCTTGGCTGCTGCCACAGCCCAGATGCCAGCCGCCCCCAGGGAGCTGCTCCCTGCTGTGTGGAGGGCAGCAGTGCTGGAGGGGGCAGCAGGGAGGGGCTGTGCCCCCCCCAGACTCACCAGCCATGGCGGGCAGGGCGCTGCTCAGCTGCCGGGCGCTGCCGGGAGGCTTCTCCTGCAGCAGAACACAGAGCTCAGCAGGGCAGGAAGCAGCTGCAGCTCGGTCTCAGCATCCCAGAGGGCTCAGGAAGGAAGGCTCTGAGCCCCAGCAGGGCTGGAAGCTGCTTGTCACCACCTCTGGGTACTCACCTGCAGCAAGCCAGGCCAAGAGCCAGCGGGCAGCAGAGACCTTCATTCCTGGCAGCAGGGAGAGGATCCTGTGGGAGGGAGGAGCAGGGACCAGCTGCTGGTGAAGGCAGGCTGGGTGATGCCTGGAGCTGTGTGCCTCTTGCCCCCCAGGGGCCCTTCAGCTCTTGCTGAGCATTGCTCTGGGGCTGCTCTTCTGCAGGCTCTCAGCCCCAGGCCTCTCAGCCTTTGCTCCTGCCAGAGCTGCTCCAGGCCCCTCAGCAGCTTCCCAGCCTCCCCTGCACTCTCTCCAGCACTTCTCTGGCCCTCTGCAGCTGGGCAGCACACAACTGCCCCCAGGGCTCCAGAGGTGGCCTCAGCAGGGCAGGCCAGAGGGGCAGCACAACCTCCCTTGCCCTGCTGCTGCCCACACTCTGCTCCATGCCCCCAGCACAGCCTTGGCCTTCTTGGCCCCCAGGCCACCTTGCTGCTGCTGGCCAACTCCTTGTCCCCCAGCACTCCCAGCTGCTTCTGCTTGGAGCTGCTTGCCAGCAGCCTCCCCCTGCCCTGTGCTGCTGCAGGAGGTTGTTCCTCCCCAGGGCCAGGCCCCTGCCCTTGCCCTGCTTCACCTTCAGGAGGTTGCTCTCCCCCAGCTCTCAGCCTGCCCAGGGCTCCCTGGCTGCCAGCACAGCCTGAGGGCTCTCAGCCACTGCTCCCAGCCCTGTGCCAGCAGCAACCTGCCTGAGGCTCCACCCTGAGCCTTCAGCCAGGTCAGTGATGAAGATGCTGAGCAGGACTGGACCCAGCCCTGAGCCCTGGGGCACACCAGGAGCTGCAGGCCTCCAACCAGCCCCTGCCCCACTGACCACAACCCTCTGAGCTGTGTCCTTCAGGCAGGGCTCAGCCCACACCTCCTGGGCCTGCCTGGGAGGATGTTCTAGGCCATGGTGCCCAAGGCCCTGCTGAAGCCGAGGCAGAGCCACGGAAGTGAAACTGTCCAGAGCTGAGCCCCAGCGAAACCTCAGGCAGGGAGGGAGTGGTGGGGAGGAGCTCTGGGAGCTGCCTACCTGGGGTGCAGGAGCTGGGCACTGGAGCAGGGCAGGAGGATGCATCGGCCCCGGGGAGCGGCCAGCAGGAAGATCTGAGCCCAGCTGGGTGGGGAAGGAGAGGCTGAGTGTTGCCTGGGCAGCCTGATGGCAGCCGCGGCGAGAGGCCAGGCTGAGCCATCCTTACGGCTGCCCCATGCCGGAGCAGAGCCTGCTGCAGCGATCCGGGGCGCAGGGGCGGCGCAGGGGCGGCGCAGGAGCACCCAGCAGCCTCGCTGGGGACAGCGCAGAGCCCCCGAGGCCCTGCCGGCAGGTCCCGGCTCCACCTGGGCGTGCCGAAGCGCCGGGAGAGGGAAGCTGCCCCCGGGGCCTCCCTCCCACATCCGCCAGCAGCAGCCAGCCCTGCCCAGCCCCGAGCCGCTGCCTGCAAACCCTGCCCCCCGGCCCTGCCCCCCGGCCCTGCCCCGCCCCGAGCCGCTGCCCCCAGCCCTGCCCCCCAGCCCCGAGCCGCTGCCCCCAGCCCTGCCCAGCCCCGAGCCGCTGCCCCCAGCCCTGCCCAGCCCCGAGCCCCCGCCCCCCCAGCCCTGCCCCCCCAGCCCCGAGCCGCTGCCTGCAAACCCTGCGCCCCAGCCCTGCCCAGCCCCGAGCCGCTGCCCCCAGCCCTGCCCAGCCCCGAGCCGCTGCCCAACAGCCCTGCCCAGCCCCGAGCCGCTGCCCAACAGCCCTGCCCAGCCCCGAGCCGCTGCCCCCAGCCCTGCCCAGCCCCGAACCGCTGCCCAACAGCCCTGCCCAGCCCCGAACCGCTGCCCAACAGCCCTGCCCCCAGCCCTGCCCAGCCCCGAGCCGCTGCCCCCCGGCCCTTGCCCCCCGGCCCTGCCCAGCCCCGAGCCGCTGCCCAACAGCCCTGCCCCACTGCCCAGCCCCCCAGCCCTGCCCAGCCCCGAGCCGCTGCCCAACAGCCCTGCCCCACTGCCCTGCCCCCCAGCCCTGCCCAGCCCCGAGCCGCTGCCCCCCCGGCCCTTGCCCCCCGGCCCTGCCCAGCCCCGAGCCGCTGCCCAACAGCCCTGCCCTGCTGCCCTGCCCAGCCCTGCCCCGCTGCCCACCAGCCCTGCCCAGCCCCGCCCCGCTGCCCACCAGCCCTGCCCAGCCCCGAGCCACTGCCTGTAAGCTCTGCCCCCCAGCCCTGCTGCCCCCCAGCCCTGCTGCCCCCCAGCCCTGCTGCCCCCCAGCCCTGCCCCCCTGCCCAGCTGCCCCCCAGCCCTGCCCAGCCCTGCTCTGCTGCCCCCCAGCCCTGCCCCGAGCCGCTGCCCCCCAGCCCTGCCCAGCCCCGAGCCGCTGCCCTGCTACCCACCAGATCTGCCCCGCTGCCCTGCCCAGCCCTGCCCCGCCTTGCCCAGCCCTGCCACCCATCAGCCTTGCCCTGCTGCCCTGCCCCGCTGGCCACCAGCCCTGCCCAGCCCCGAGCCGCTGCCTGCAAGCTCTGCCCCCCAGCCCCGCCCCCCTGCCCAGCTCCCCCCTGCTCTGCTGCCCCCCAGCCCTGCCCCCCTGCCCAGCTGCCCCCCAGCCCTGCCCGCCGCTCTCACAACCACAGCCGGCTCCACCCCCGCCCCAGGAGCCAAAGTCACCAACCGAGGCTCCCTCTGCCCCCAGAGCCCCTCCCGGCTCCCCCTTCCCAGGGCTCATCCTCTCGGTTTCACCCCCCAGCCCTGCAGCCCAGCTCCATCCGGCGGCTCCGGCTGCACAGCCGGTGGAGGCTGCAGGAGGGCTGCCGGGGGCGAGGTGGCACTGCTGGGGTGGGGGTAGAGAGCAAACGGCAAGAGCCAGCCCAGCTGGAGCTGCTGGTGCCGCTGTCCCTGCAGCAGCAGCACTCCCAGCCCCCTGCCTCCCCGGGGGGCACAGCTGCGGCCAGGTGCTCGGCAGCCCAACCTGCCTGCAGGTGGACTGGGATGACAGCCCCAGCACCTCCACACGCCTGCAGGGAGGCATTTTCCTCAGGGATAAGCCCCCAGTCCTCCAACCCCCACCAAAAGCCTCCCCCCCCCGCCCCCTCTAAGCCCGGGAGCAGCCCCCAGGGCCGGCCGGGCCGAGGCAGCGGCGCAGCCAGGGCTGGATCCAGCGCCTCGCCGGCAGGCTGCCCACAGCCTCCTCCCCCGGGGCGGCCTCTGGGCCTGCTGGGAAGAAGGGCTGAAGGCCAGCAGACCTCCCTCGATGCCCAGCAGACCTCCCTTGATGATGCCCAGCAGACCTCCCTTGATGATGCCCAGCAGACCTCCCTTGATGATGCCCAGCAGGTCTCTGAGGAGCTCCTCCTGCAGCCGGCGGGGGGCAGAGCCCTCTTCCACCGCTGCTGCCCGCGGCAGGAGGGCAGGCAAGGACAGAGCTCAAAACCCAAAGCCCTGTGGCACTGGGGGTGGCCTCGACCCCTGCCCCTCGGAAGCACCTCCCCCTCCTCAAGGATCTCTCCTCCCAGTACATCTCTTTATTTTTATTGTTTTTTAAACCAGGTTGGAAGAGACCTTCCAGATCCTGGTGTCCAACCCATCAACCAATCCAACACCACCTAAACAACTAACCCATGGCACCAAGCACCCCAGCAAGTCTCCTCCTGAACACCTCCAGGGATGGGGACTCCACCACCTCCCCGGGCAGCACATCCCAATGGGCAATCACTCTCTCTGTGTAGAACTTCTTCCTGACCTCCAGCCTGAACCTCCCCTGGCACAGCTTGAGGCTGTGTCCTCTTGTTCTGCTGCTGGGTGCCTGCCTGGCAGAAGAGCCCAACCCCCAGCTGGCTCCAACCTCCCTTCAGGCAGTTGCAGAGAGCAAGAAGGTCTCCCCTGAGCCTCCTCTTCTCCAGGCTAAGCAACCCCAGCTCCCTCAGCCTCTCCTCACAGGGCTGTGCTCCAGACCCCTCACCAACTTTGTTGCCCTTCTCTGGACACCTTCCAGCAGCTCAACCTCCTTCCTAACCTGAGGGCCCAGAACTGGATACAAGACTCGAGGTGTGGCCCAACCAGTGCAGTGTCCAGGGGCAGAATGACCTCCCTGCTCCTGCTGGCCACACTCTGCCTGATGCAGGCCAGGATGCCCTTGGCCCTCCTGGCCCCCTGGGCACACTGCAGGCTCATGTTCAGCCTACCATCAACCAGCACCCCCCAGGTCCCTCTCTGCCTGGCTGCTCTCAGCCACTCTGCCCCCAGCCTGTAGCACTGCCTGGGGTTGCTGTGGCCAATGTGCAGAACCCAGCACTTGGATGTGTTCAATCTCCTGCCCTTGGCCTCTGCCCATCTGTGCAGCCTGGCCAGGTCCCTCTGCAGAGCCTCTCTGCCCTCCAGCAGATCAACTCCTGCCCCCAGCTTGGTGTCAGCTGCACATTCACTGCTGATGGACTCAATGCCCTCATCCAGATCATCAATGAAGATGTTAAAGAGCACAGGGCCCAGCACTGCTCCCTGGGGCACACCACTGGTGCCTGGCTGCCAGCTGGCTGTGGCACCATTCACCACCACTCTCTGGGCTCAGCCTCCAGCCAGTTCCTAACCCAGCTCAGAGAGTGCTGCCCAAGCCAGGGGCTGACAGCTTGGCCAGGAGTTCTACAAGCCCTGAAAGGCACCAAGGGCTGTGCAGGAGGGGCAGGCTGCTTGGTGGGCACCCATTATCCCCTGCCCAGCATGGAGCACAGGGCTGCAGGCAAGAGGAACCTGGAGCACATGAAGGCAGCTCTGCCCAGAGAGGTAACCACCCCGAGAGGCAAGGAGCTGCCCCTGCAGCCCTGCCCAGAGAGGTAACCAAGCCAAGAGACAAGGAGCTGCCCCTGCAGCCCTGCCCAGAGAGGTAACCAAGCCAAGAGACAAGGAGCTGCCCCTGCAGCCCTGCCCAGAGAGGTAACCAAGCCAAGAGGCAAGGAGCTGCTCCTGCAGCCCTGCCCAGAGAGGTAACCACCCCGAGAGGCAAGGAGCTGCTCCTGCAGCCCTGCCCAGAGAGGTAACCAAGCCAAGAGGCAAGGAGCTGCCCCTGCAGCCCTGCCCAGAGAGGTAACCAACCTGAGAGGCAAGGAGCTGCTCCTGCAGCCCTGCCCAGAGAGGTAACCAAGCCAAGAGGCAAGGAGCTGCCCCTGCAGCCCTGCCCAGAGAGGTAACCAACCCAAGGGGCAAGGAGCTGCTCCTGCAGCCCTGCCCAGAGAGGTAACCAACCCAAGGGGCAAGGAGCTGCTCCTGCAGCCCTGCCCAGAGAGGTAACCAACCCAAGGGGCAAGGAGCTGCTCCTGCAGCCCTGCCCAGAGAGGTAACCAACCCAAGGGGCAAGGAGCTGCTCCTGCAGCCCTGCCCAGAGAGGTAACCAAGCCAAGAGGCAAGGAGCTGCTCCTGCAGCCCTGCCCAGAGAGGTAACCAAGCCAAGAGGCAAGGAGCTGCTCCTGCAGCCCTGCCACCAGCCCAGCTGCCTCCCTCTCCTCCAGGCACCACGCAGGAGCCACCAGCCAGCCCCTCACAAGGGGAAAAAGCCAGGACCAAGCCACGCTGAGCCTCACAGTGACCCCCAGGCGGCTGCCAGCTGTGGGTCACGCATCACTTGTCCTGTTTTGAGCTCCAACCTGCCAGCTGTGCTGCTGCCACCACCCCAAGAATCAGCTCCCCCCCGCCAGGGGAGAGCACTGCAGCTGACTCAGCACCACCACCAACCCCCTGAGCTGCTGGGCCGTGCCCCAGAGGCAATCACCACACAAACCCCAGGCCCTGAGGGGTTTCACCCCACAAGACCACAGGGAGCTTAGCCTGGAGAAGAGGAGGCTCAGGGGAGACCTTCTTGCTCTCTGCAACTGCCTGCAGGGAGGTTGGAGCCAGGTGGGGGTTGGGCTCTGCTTCCAGGCACCCAGCAGCAGAACAAGAGGACACCCCCCTGCCTCAGCTGCAATATCACGATTATCATCAGAGGCAGCAGGGTAATTAAGCAAGCCCAGCTCGACTCACACCGCCCCTGGAGCCACCAGCACCTCCACGCTGACACCCGGGGGCAGCACAAACCCTCCCGGGGCCACAGCAGCGTGAGAGGGGCGCCTGGGGCTCAGCCCATTGCCCGTGCAGGGGTAGGAAGCAGAGCGAGGACAAGGTGGGGACAAAGCAGGGCCAAAGGCAAAGCCCTGGCCAGGCACTCAGGTGAGAACACATGGAATCATAGAACACACAGAATAAACCAGGTTGGAAGAGACCTCCAAGATCATCCTGTCCAACCCATCAACCAATCCAACCCACCTAAACAACCAACCCATGGCACCAAGCACCCCAACAAATCTCCTCCTGAACACCTCCAGTGATGGTGACTCCACCACCTCCCTGGGCAGCACATCCCAAGGGCCAATCTCTCTCTCTGTGTAGAACTTCCTCCTGACCTCCAGCCTGAACCTCCCCTGGCACAGCTTCAGACTGTGTCCTCTTGTTCTGCTGCTGGCTGCCTGGCAGAAGAGCCCAACCCCCACCTGGCTCCAACCTCCCTTCAGGGAGTTGCAGAGAGCAAGAAGGTCTCCCCTGAGCCTCCTCTTCTGCAGGCTAAGCAACCCCAGCTCCCTCAGCCTCTCCTCACAGGGCTGTGCTCCAGACCCCTCCCCAGCCTCCTTGCCCTTCTCTGGACACCTTCCAGCAGCTCAACCTCCTTCCTAACCTGAGGGGCCCAGAGCTGGACACAGGACTCAAGGTGTGGCCTAAGCAGTGCAGTGTCCAGGGGCACAATGACCTCCCTGCTCCTGCTGGCCACACTCCCCAGGCAGCACATCCCAAAGGGCAATCACCCTCTCTGTGTAGAGCTTCCTCCTAACATCCAACCCAAACCTCCCCTGGCGCAGCCTGAGACTATGTCCTCCTGTTCTGGCACTGGCTGCCTGGGAGAAGAGACCAACCTCTGCCTGTCTACAACCTCCCTTCAGTTTTATGTTAGGAAAAGGAATCTGAAGGGTGCTGAGCAGAAGAGAATGACCCAGCCATAGGAATTAACATGCAAGCTCTGCTGAACACAATTGCTTTGAGAAACTCTGTTGTTCACTTGAGTGAACAGGACTAAAATGCCACACTAAATTAAAGGCTAATTAGAACAAAAAAAAAAAAACCAACAAAACACATTTCTATCCAAGAAAAGCACAGCCCTTGTATCTGACCCTCAACATTGACAGCAACGTCAGAGGACTGCAGTGAGGAAAGGCTCAGCCTGTCCCTGCCCACACCACGGCCAGGCTGCATTGAGAGCCAGCACCCAGCGCCGCGGAGCCGCCCTGAGCGCCAGGCACCAGCAGCTGCGCCTCCCGAACAGCCCTGAGCGCCATCCCGCAGAGCACCGAGGCGCTCAAGTTGGGAAAGGCTCAGCCCGTCCCGACCCACACCATCGCCAGGCTGCGTTCAGAGGCAGCACCCAGCGCCGCGGAGCAGCCCTTAGCGCCAGGCACCAGCTGCTGCTGCTGCTGAACAGCCCTGAGCGCCATCCCGCAGAGCACCGAGGCGCTCAGGTGAGGAAAGGCTCAGCCTGTCCCGACCCACACCATCGCCAGGCTGCATTGAGAGCCAGCACCCAGCGCCGCGGAGCCGCCGTAACCGCCAGGCACCAGCAGCTGCTGCTGCTGAACAGCCCCCAGCGCCATCCCGCAGAGCACCGAGGCGCTCAGGTGAGGAAAGGCTCAGACTGTCCCGACCCACACCATCGCCAGGCTGCATTGAGAGCCAGCACCCAGCGCCGCGGAGCCGCCCTGAGCGCCAGACAGCCCTGAGCGCCTCCTGAACAGCCCCGAGCACCCCCGAGCGCCATCCATCAGAGCACCGAGGTGCTCAGGTGAGGAAAGGCTCAGCCCGTCCCGACCCACACCATCGCCAGGCTGCATTGAGAGCCAGCACCCAGCGCCGCGGAGCCGCCCTGAGCGCCAGGCACCAGCTGCTGCTGCTGCTGCGCATCCTGAACAGCCCTGAGCGCCATCCCGCAGAGCACCGAGGCGCTCAGGTGAGGAAAGGATCAGCCTGTCCCGACCCACACCATCGCCAGGCTGCATTCAGAGCCAGCACCCAGCGCCGCGGAGCAGCCCTGAGCGCCTCCCGAACAGCCCCGAGCGCCACCCCGCAGAGCGCCGAGGCGGCCGGACCAGCCCAAGCGCCGCTCCTCTTACCTCGGAGGGCTGCAGACGCCGCTTCACAGACATGAACCCACGCCAGGGAAGGCCCCCGGGGCACGGCCACACCCGGAAGGTCAGAGGCCACAAGCCAGCAGCAGCCTCCTCAGCAAGTGACCACGGAAGTTTCACTCACTGCCACCCGAGCGCTGGGCCGGCTGCGGGCCGGCAGCCATCGAAAGCGCAGTCTGACAGCCAGCCGGCCGCCCCTGCGCACAGGCGGCAGCTGCGCAGGGCACGCCCCCTCTGCCCTTTATAGCCGCGCAGTATCGCGAGATTACTGCCGAATATCGCGCATGCGCCTTTTCTTCCCCCCGCCCGCTGTCAGCCGATGGAGGCGGGCACACAGGAGAGAAGCGATGCCGTGAGCAGAGATTGGCCCCGCCCGCCGGAGGGGCGGGGCTGAGCGCGCGCGCCTGCGCGGGGGGGCAGAGCCCCAGCCTGCAGAGCCCCATCCCGCACAACCCCAGCCTGCAGAGCCCCTACCCGCAGAGCCCCATCCCGCACAACCCCAGCCTGCAGAGCCCCATCCCGCACAGCCCCTGCCCGCACAACCCCAGCCTGCAGAGCCCCTACCCGCAGAGCCCCATCCCGCACAACCCCAGCCTGCAGAGCCCCATCCCGCACAGCCCCTGCCCGCACAACCCCAGCCTGCCCAGCTCCTGCCCGCACAGCCCCAGCCTGCAGAGACCCCAGCCTGCAGAGACCCCAGCCTGCAGAGCCCCATCCCGCACAGCCCCTGCCCGCACAGCCCCTGCCCGCACAACCCCAGCCTGCCCAGCTCCTGCCCGCACAGCCCCAGCCTGCAGAGACCCCAGCCTGCAGAGCCCCAGCCCGCACAGCCCCTGCCCGCACAACCCCAGCCTGCCCAGCTCCTGCCCGCAGAGCCCCATCCCGCACAGCCCCTGCCCGCACAACCCCAGCCTGCCCAGCTCCTGCCCGCAGAGCCCCATCCCGCACAGCCCCTGCCCGCACAACCCCAGCCTGCCCAGCTCCTGCCCGCAGAGCCCCAGCCCGCACGGCCCCTGCCCGCTCAGCCCCATCCCGCAGAGTCCCTGCCCGCTCAGTCCCTGCCCGCTCAGTCCCTGCCTGCACAGCCCCAGCCTGCACAGCCCCAGCCTGCACAGCCCCAGCCTGCACAGCCCCTGCCTCAGGGCTGCCCCACAGCCTCTTCCTCTGGGGCTTGGATCAGGCAGGGTGAAGCCAGCCTCCGTCTGAGCCCCCAGCCGGCTCCTGCCTGGCTCTGGGGGGACACAAACCCCTTCCAGGCTGTGCTGTGGCACTGCCCCTTGTGCCTCCCGGCACAGAAGCCCGTGGGGGACTGCAGCATGAAATAAACCTCTCTGATGAATTTGAAGGGGCAGCTGAGGAGCTGCATCTTGTGTGGCAGGAGCAGGAGCAGGAGGTTTTGCTCCTTGCCTCTGCAGCTTGTCCTTTTCCAGGCCAGCCTACAGGAGCCATGGGGAGCTGCTCCAGTTGCAGCTCCCATGTGGAGGAGCAGAGCTTGGGAAGCAGCCAGGAATGGCTCATTAGAGGCCTGTGAGATTCCCCTGGCTGAAATGCAGAGAGGTTCAGAGGCATTTAGTTTGGCAAAGACCTTTGGGAGCATCGAGTCTGGCTGCAATGAACTCTCCTAAAGGGCAGCAAAATGTTTGCCTTCTGCCAGCATCTTAAACCCTCTGGATTTACCAGGAGGTCTGAGTTGCAGCCTCCCTGCACCAAGCTGTGTGGTGGTGCAGCAGACAGCAGGGGGGAAGGATCCATCCAGAGGGAGCTGGGCAGGCTGGAGGGAAGGGATGCATCCAGAGGGAGCTGGACAGGCTGCAGAGCTGGGCACAAGCCAACCTCAGGAGGTTCAACAAGACCAAGGGCAGGGTCCTGCAGCTGGGTGGAGGCAATCCCAGGCACAAATCCAGGCTGGGCAGGGACTGGCTGGAAAGCAGCCCTGAGGAGAGAGCCTTGGGGGTGCTGGGGGAGGAGAAGCTCACCAGGAGCTCTCAGTCTGCACCTGCAGCCCAGAAAGCCAAGCAGAGCCTGGGCTGCAGCAGGAGAAGTGTGGCCAGCAGGGCAAGGGAGGTGATTCTCCCCCTCTGCTCAGCTCTGGGGAGACCCCACCTGGAGTCCTGCCTCCAGTTCTGGAGCCCCTATGGCAAGAGGGATCTGGAGGGGCTGGAAGGTGTCCAGAGCAGGGCCAGGAGGATGAGCAGAGGGCTGGAGCTGCTCTGCTGTGAGGACAGACTGAAGGAGTTGGGGCTGTTCAGTCTGGAGAAGAGAAGGCTCCCAGGTGACCTCATTGTGGCCTTCCAGGATCTGCAGGGGGCTACAGGAAGGCTGGGGAGGGACTGCTCAGGATCTCAGGGACATCCTCCACTGGAGCAGGTTGCTCAGAGCCTGCCCTTGAGTAGCTCCAGGGCTGGAGATGAAGCCCCAAAACAGATAGCTTTCGAGAAATGATGGGTTAAAACATAGAATGTGGAGCATTTGAAGAAAGCATAAACCAGATAGAGCAATAAATCGGCTAAGGCATGGGACACTGTGACAGAAAAAGGAGATAGGGAATAGAGACTGATAAGGACTGTTGGGCTAAGCATGATTCAGAGCCAACAAGGTCAAACTGACCCTAAGAGCCTTGTCAGGCCAGGGGAACCAAGCCAGGTACACCGGGAATTGACCAAATTAGGAAAGGAGGTCAAAAGTTTAAGGAGGAAGACTCATCAGGAGACCCCTGCCCATGATGAAGGCCACCGGAATGACCACCGAGAAGATCCTCAAAGGAGATGTCCCCGCCCACGCGCCGCCTACACCACGCCCCCTATGAATATGCATGCAAAGATATGATTATGTATATGATCTGATGTAGTACTACATCCCAAACTGTATAGAAGGCATGCTTTGGTTACGGGAAAGGCAGAAATCCCTTTAGTGATTTCTCCAACGCGTTGCCAATAAAAATACCTCCTGTCTATCTGACTGAAACTGAGTCTCTCAGGCAGTTATTCTCGCCTTTTGGGGCAAAATTCGGCATCAGAGCCTCAGCCACCTCCCTGGGCAGCCTGCTGCAGCCTCCCAGCAGCCTCCTGCTGCACAACTTGTTCCTCACCTCCAATCTCAATCTGCTCTGCTCTCAGCCCAAACCATTGCCTCTGCTCCTGTCCCTGCAGGCCTTTGGGGACAGTCCCTCTGCAGCCTCCTTGCAGCCCTTCAGGTACTGGGAGGTTGCTCTGAGGTCTGCTTGGAGCCTTCTCCTCTCCAGGCTGCACAGCCCCAGCTCCCTCAGCCTGTGCCCACAGCAGAGGTTCTGCAGCCTCTGATCTTCTTTGCGGCCTCCTCTGGAGCCTCTCCAGCAGCTCCAGGTCCCTCTGGCGTTGAGGGCTCCAGAGCTGGCCCCAGCCCTGCAGCTGAAGTCTCCCCAGAGCAGAGCAGAGGGGCAGGATCCTCTCTCCAGCTCTGGCCACACTGCTCTGGCTGCAGCCCAGGCTGCCCTTGGCCTCCTGTGCTGCCAGTGCCCAGTGCTTTGCAGAGGGGCTGCAAAGTGCCCAGCAGGAAAGGCCCTGGGGGTGCTGGGTGGCAGCAGCTGGAGAGGAGCCAGGGGGTGCCCAGCTGGGCAAGAAGGCCACCAGCAGCCTGGCCTGGAGCAGCAATGGTGTGGGCAGCAGGAGCAGGGCAGGGATTGTGCCCCTGGGCTGGGCACTGCTGAGGCCAGCCCTGGAGTGCTGCCTTCAGCTCTGGGCTCCTGGCTGCCAGCAGGAGCTGGAGAGGCTGCAGCAGGGCCAGGGAAGGGCAAGGAAGCTGCTGGGAGGCTGCTGGAGGCCTGGAGCAGGCTGCCCAGAGAGGTTGTGGAGTGTCCTGGTGTGGAGAGCTCCCAACCCCCCCCTGGGCACTGTGCCCCTGGGCAAGCTGCTGGGGGTCCCTGCTGGAGCAGGGCCTGGGCTGAGCACCAGGGGTCCCTTCCCACCCCTCCATTCTTGGTGTGGTTCCAAGCCCCTGGGGCTGGGCCAGCTCAGCTTTCCCTTGGCAGGAGGCAGCAGCCCGGAGCCGCTGCAGGGCTCTGAGTGCAGCTGGCAGGGAGCCCTCCCTGCCCTCCCAGCTCCCAGCCCCCTGCCCCCTGCCTGCCCTGGGGCCCTCACCGCCGCACTGGGGAGCTGCTGCTGGCTTCCATGGCCGGCAGACAGGGGGCGCTGAGCCCGGCCCTGCCCCACATAGCCCTGCCCCACACAGCCCTGCCCCGCCCCACACAGCCCAGACCCATACAGCCCTGCCCCACACAGCCCTGCCCCACGCAGCCCTGCCCCACGCAGCCCAGACCCACACAGCTCTGCCCTGCTCTGCCCCACATAGCCCTGCCCCACGCAGCCCTGCCCCACGCAGCCCTGCCCCACGCAGCTCTGCCCTGCTCTGCCCCACATAGCCCTGCCCCACGCAGCCCTGCCCCACGCAGCCCAGACCCACACAGCTCTGCCCTGCTCTGCCCCACATAGCCCTGCCCCACGCAGCCCTGCCCCACGCAGCCCTGCCCCACGCAGCTCTGCCCTGCTCTGCCCCACATAGCCCTGCCCCACGCAGCCCTGCCCCACGCAGCCCAGACCCACACAGCTCTGCCCTGCTCTGCCCCACATAGCCCTGCCCCACGCAGCCCTGCCCCACGCAGCCCTGCCCCACGCAGCTCTGCCCTGCTCTGCCCCACATAGCCCTGCCCCACACAGCCCTGCCCCTCACAGCCCTGCCCTGCTCTGCCCCACACAGCCCTGCCCTGCCCAGACCCACACAGCCCTGCCCCACACAGCCCTGCCCCAAGCAGCCCTGCCCCAAGCAGCCCTGCCCTGCCCCACACAGCCCTGCCCTGACCCACACAGCCCTGCCCTGCCCAGACCCACACAGCCCTGCCCCACACAGCCCTGCCCCACACAGCCCTGCCCCAAGCAGCCCTGCCCTGCCCAGACCCACACAGCCCTGCCCCAAGCAGACCTGCCCCACACAGCCCTGCCCTGCCCCACACAGCCCTGCCCCACACAGCCCTGCTCTGCCCCACACAGCCCTGCCCCACACAGCCCAGCCCACCCCCCCGGCTGTGCTTTCCTCCAGCTCCCCAGATCGCTGCTGTGGGCTGGGCCGAAGTCCAGAGCCTGGAGCCCTGCTGGCAGCCCAGAGGTGACCTGCAGCTGAGGAGCCCCCGTGGGGGTCTCTGCCCCCTGCCCTGCTGCCCCTGCTCTGCCCCCTGCCCTGCTGCCCCTGCCCTGCTGCCCCTGCCCTGCCCCCAGCCCTGCTGCCCCTGCTCTGCCCCTGCCCTGCTGCCCCTGCCCTGCCCCTGCCCTGCTGTCCCTGCTCTGCCCCCTGCCCTGCTGCCCCTGCCCTGCCCCTGCCCTGCTGTCCCTGCTCTGCCCCCTGCCCGGCTGCCCCTGCCCTGCCCCAGCCCTGCTGCCCCTGCCCTGCCCCTGCCCTGCTGCCCCTGCTCTGCCCCTGCCCTGCCCCCTGCCCTGCCCCCAGCCCTGCTGCCCCTGCCCTGCCCCCAGCCCTGCTGCCCCTGCCCTGCCCCCTGCCCCCTGCTGCCCCTGCTGTGCCCCCTGCCCTGCTGCCCCTGCTCTGCCCCCAGCCCTGCTGCCCCTGCTCTGCCCCAGCCCTGCTGCCCCTGCCCTGCCCCCTGCCCTGCTGCCCCTGCTCTGCCCCAGCCCTGCTGCCCCTGCTCTGCCCCCTGCCCTGCTGCCCCTGCTCTGCCCCAGCCCTGCTGCCCCTGCCCTGCCCCCTGCCCTGCTGCCCCTGCCCTGCTGCCCCTGCCCTGCCCCCTGCCCTGCCCCTGCCCTGCTGCCCCTGCTCTGCCCCCTGCCCTGCTGCCCCTGCTCTGCCCCAGCCCTGCTGCCCCTGCCCTGCCCCCTGCCCTGCCCCCTGCTCTGCCCCCTGCCCTGCTGCCCCTGCCCTGCTGCCCCTGCCCTGCTGCCCCTGCTCTGCCCCTGCCCTGCTGCCCCTGCTCTGCCCCCTGCCCTGCTGCCCCTGCCCTGCCCCCTGCCCTGCTGCCCCTGCTCTGCCCCTGCCCTGCTGCCCCTGCTCTGCCCCCTGCCCTGCTGCCCCTGCCCTGCCCCCTGCCCTGCTGCCCCTGCTCTGCCCCCTGCCCTGCTGCCCCTGCTCTGCCCCTGCCCTGCCCCCAGCCCTGCTGCCCCTGCTGTGCCCCCTGCCCTGCTGCCCCTGCTCTGCCCCTGCTCTGCCCCTGCCCTGCCGCCCCTGCCCTGCCCCCTGCCCTGACTCCCCTGTGCTGCTTGGTGCCCTGCAGACCCCGGATGGCTTCCACGCTGAGCCTGCCCACAGACAGCCTGCTGGAGGATGGGATGCCCCCTGCCAAGAGGCCCAGGTACCCCCCACCCCCCCAGGGGGCTGCTGCCTCCCCTTCCCAGCCCCCTGCAGCGCTCCTGGCAGGGCAGGAGGCTCAGCCCCAGCCCCAGCACCCCCCCAGCAGCCTCTCTGCTTGCTGGTCCGAGCAGAGCTGCCTCTGGCCACGGCAGAGCCTCCTCTGCTGCTGGGTTTGGTTAGCCCTGGGGCAGGAGGGGCAGAGCTGGCTGCCCCCCGAGCCGGCTCTGGGCTTTGCTCAGTGCTGAGCCCAGCTCAGCCCCTGCCCACCGCTCAGCTGTGCTGCTGAGCTCCTTCTCCCGGGCTGGATGTGGTTCCCAGCCCTGCAGCTCAAATGGAGCTGAATTTGGTGCTGCAAGGCTGAGGCTCCCCTTAGCCACAGCCACAGCCCCAGCCCTGCCACAGCCCCAGCCCTGCCACAACCACAGCCCCAGCCCCAGCCCCAGCCCCAGCTCCCTGCCACAGCCCCAGCCCCAGCCCCAGCTCCCTGCCACAGCCCCAGCCCCAGCCCCAGCTCCCTGCCACAGCCACAGCCCCAGCCCCAGCTCCCTGCCACAGCCACAGCCACAGCCAAGCTCCTGCCACAGGGTGCTGCAGGAGGCAGAGCTGCAAGGGGGCAGAGCTGCAAGGGGGCAGAGCTACAGGGGGCAGAGCTGCAGGGGGCAGAGCTGCAAGGGGACAGAGCTGCAAGGGGACAGAGCTGCAGGGGGCAGAGCTGCAGGGGGGCAGAGCTGCAAGGGAGCAGAGCTGCAAGGGAGCAGAGCTGCAGGGGAGCAGAGCTGCAGGGGGGCAGAGCTGCAGGGGGGCAGAGCTGCAAGGGGACAGAGCTGCAAGGGAGCAGAGCTGCAAGGGAGCAGAGCTGCAGGGGAGCAGAGCTGCAGGGGGCAGAGCTGCAAGGGAGCAGAGCTGCAGGGGGCAGAGCTGCAAGGGAGCAGAGCTGCAGGGAGCAGAGCTGCAGGGGGCAGAGCTGCAAGGGGGCAGAGCTGCAGGAGGCAGAGCTGCAGGGGGCAGAGCTGCAGGGGGGCAGAGCTGCAGGAGGCAGAGCTGCAAGGGGGCAGAGCTGCAAGGGGGCAGAGCTGCAAGGGAGCAGAGCTGCAGGGGGGCAGAGCTGCAGGGGGACAGAGCTGCAGGGGGACAGAGCTGCAGGGGGCAGAGCTGCAAGGGAGCAGAGCTGCAGGAGGCAGAGCTGCAGGGGGCAGAGCTGCAAGGGAGCAGAGCTGCAAGGGAGCAGAGCTGCAGGAGGCAGAGCTTCAGGGGGCAGAGCTGCAGGAGGCAGAGCTTCAGGGGGCAGAGCTGCAGGGGGCAGAGCTGCAGGGGGGCAGTGCTGCAGGGGGCAGAGCTGCAAGGGGCAGAGCTGCAAGGGAGCAGAGCTGCAGGGGGCAGAGCTGCAGGGGGCAGAGCTGCAAGGGAGCAGAGCTGCAAGGGAGCAGAGCTGCAGGGGGCAGAGCTGCAGGAGGCAGAGCTGCAAGGGAGCAGAGCTGCAAGGGAGCAGAGCTGCAGGGGGGCAGAGCTGCAGGGGGGCAGTGCTGCAGGGGGGCAGTGCTGCAGGGGGCAGAGCTGCAAGGGGCAGAGCTGCAAGGGAGCAGAGCTGCAGGGGGCAGAGCTGCAGGGGGCAGAGCTGCAGGGGGGCAGAGCTGCAGGGGGGCAGTGCTGCAGGGGGCAGAGCTGCAAGGGGGCAGAGCTGCAAGGGGGCAGAGCTGCAAGGGGCAGTGCTGCAGGGGGCAGAGCTGCAGGGGGCAGAGCTGCAAGGGGGCAGAGCTGCAGGGGGGCAGAGCTGCAGGGGGGCAGAGCTGTGGCTGTGGGGGGAGCAGTGAAGGGGCTGGGAGGGCTTTCTCCCCTTGCTCAGGGCAGCTGGGCAGCTGCAGGGTCTGGGTCAGGGTGGGCACAGTGTCCCTCCCAGGGGTGGCAGCAGGGCCTGGGCTCCTGGGGCTGCCTGTGGGCCCCAGCCCCAGCTCTCAAGTAACCTCTCTGTGGGGCTGCCATGAGCTCAGCAGGCTCACAGCACAGCCACCCATCCCCTCCCCAGGAACCTCACTGCTCTGTGGGGCTGGGGGAGGGCAAAGCTCTCTCTGTGGGGCTGTGGGAGGGCAAAGCTCCCTCTGTGGGGCTGGGGGAGGGCAAAGCTCTCTCTGTGGGGCTGGGGGAGGGCAAAGCTCCCTCTCTGTGGGGCTGGCTCCTTCCCCTCCTGCCCTGCAGAGGGGCTGCCCCTGGCCTGTGCTGTGCCCTGCTGCCGAGCAGCCTGGCCCCGGGCAGGGCAATGCTGAGCAGGAGCTCAGCACCCAGCTGAAGGCACTGGGGGGGGGGGGGGCTGGGGGGAGGGCAATGGGAAGGGGGCAGGAGCAGGGAGCCCCCCAGCAGGCTGTGGGATCAGCTGGGCCTCTTCTGGAGCTTGGCCCCCAGCAGCCAGCCTGCACTGGAGGTGTGGCAGGGAGGAGAGCTCTGCAGCAGAGCTGTGCTGCTGGGGGCCTGCTCAGCTCAGGGGGGGCTGGGGGTGGGAGAGAGCTTCCCAGGGCAGGAGGAACCTTCCCTCCCTTCCTGCTGTGCTGGGAGGAGTGGGCTGCTGCCTGGGGCACCTGCTGGGGCAGCCCCAGTGTGCTCTGCTGCCTGTGCTGGGGCAGCCCCAGTGTGCTCTGCTGCCCATGGTGGGGGCAGCCCCAGTGTGCTCTGCTGCCCATGCTGGCTCTGCACAGCCAGGGCTGGGGTCCCAGGCTGCTCAGCACAGCTTCCCCTCCCCCTCCAGCCTCCCTGCTGGCCTCCCAATGCCCTCTGTACCTGGAGCAGCTTGCTCAGGAGGGGCCTAGGGTGGAGCTGACCCCCCCAGGAACTGCCTCCACCCCCAAAGGGCTTCTGACTCCATCCCTGCTAGTGCTGGGCAGCTGGGATGTGGAGGCTGAGGCTACCAGGGGGCAGCCAGGCTCAGCACCTAGCAGAGAGTGACCCTTGGCCTCAGCTTGCATCTCCCCTGCCCCAGGACCCCTCCCCAGGACCTCTCCCCAGCCCCAGGACCTCTCCCCAGGACCTCTCCCCCAGCCCCATGACCTCTCCCCAGGACCTCTCCCACAGCCCCATGACCTCTCCCCAGCCCCAGGACCTCTCCCCAGGACCTCTCCCACAGCCCCATGACCTCTCCCCAGGACTTCTCCCCCTGCCCCAGGACCTCTCCCCAGGACTTCTCCCCCTGCCCCAGGACCTCTCCCCCTGCCCCAGGACCTCTCCCTCTGCCCCAGGACCTCTCCCTCTGCCCCAGGACCTCTCCCCCAGCCCCAGGACCTCTCCCCCAGCCCCAGGACCTGTCCCCAGCTCCTGGACCTCTCCCCAGGACCTCTCCCCTGCCCCAGGACCTCTCCCCTGCCCCAGGATCTCTGCCCTGCCCCAGGACCTCTCCCCAGGACCTCTCCCCAGCCCCCAGGACCTCTCCCCAGCCCCAGGACCTCTCCCCACCCCCAGGACCTCTCCCCAGCCCCCAGGATCTCTCCCCAGCCCCCAGGATCTCTCCCCTGCCCCAGGACCTCTCCCCCAGCCCCAGGACCTCTCCCCCAGCCCCAGGACCTCTCCCCCAGCCCCAGGACCTGTCCCCAGCCCCAGGACCTCTCCCCAGCCCCAGGACCTCTCCCCACCCCCAGGACCTCTCCCCAGCCCCCAGGACCTCTCCCCAGCCCCAGGACCTCTCCCCTGCTCCAGGACCTCTCCCCAGGACCTCTCCCCCAGCCCCAGGACCTCTCCCCTGTGCCTCTCTCCTCTCCCCCAGCCCCAGGACCTCTCCCCTGTGCCTCTCTCCTCTCCCCCAGCCCCAGGACCTCTCCCCTTGCCTCTCTCCTCCCCCAGGAAGCTGCTGCCCAGCCTGAGGGCCAAGCATGCCCAGGAGCTGGTGCTGGTGGTGGGCACAGGCATCAGTGCAGCAGTGGCTCCCCAGGTGCCAGCCCTGCAGTCCTGGAAGGGGCTGATCCAGGCCCTGCTGGATGCTGCCCTGGACTTCGACCTGCTGGAGGCTGAGGAGGGCAGAGCCTTCCAGAGGGCCCTGCAGGAGGACAGGGACTTGGTGCACCTGGCCCACGACCTCATCCAGAAGCTGTCCCCTGTGAGTGCTGGGGGCAGGGACAGCAGCATGGGCTGGGGGTGGGGGGAGCCTGGGGGGAGAGTCTGGGACTGGGGGGGGAGAGTCTGGGGCTGGGGGAGAGAGTCTGGGGGGTGGGGGGGGAGAGTCTGGGGGGGGAAGAGAGTCTGGGGGTGGGGGAGAGTCTGGGGGTGGGGGGAGAGAGTCTGGGGGGAGAGTTTGGGGGGTGGGGAGAGCCTGGGGGCTGGGGGGAGGGGCTGGGGCTGGGGGAGAGAGCCTGGAACTGGGGGGGACAGAGCCTGGGGGGTGGGGGAGAGAGCCTGGGGGGTGGGGTGAGAGAGACTAGGGGCTGGGGGAGGAGAGTCTGAGGGGTGGGGGGAGAGAGAGCCCCAGCCCCAGCCCCAGGCTCAGCCCCAACCCCAGCCCCAGTCCCAGCCCCAGCCCCAGCCCCAGTCCCAGCCCCAGCCCCAGCCCCAGCCCCAGTCCCAGGCTCAGCCCCAGCCCCAGCCCCAGCCCCAGCCCCAGCCCCAGCCCCAGCCCCAGCCCCAGGCTCAGCCCCAGCCCCAGGCTCAGCCTCAGCCCCTGGCTCAGCCTCAGCCCCAGCCCCAGCCTCAGCCCCAGCCTCAGCCCCAGCCCCAGCCCCAGCCCCAGCCTCAGCCCCAGCCCCAGCCCCAGCCCCAGCCCCAGCCCCTGGCTCAGCCTCAGCCCCAGCCTCAGCCCCAGCCCCAGCCCCAGCCCCAGCCCCAGCCCCAGGCTCAGCCCCAGCCCCAGCCCCAGCCCCGCCCCTGCCCCGCCCCTGCCCCGCCCCTGCCCCTCCCCAGCCCCGCCCCAGCCCCTTTCGCTCTCTCCCCGCAGCGCACCAGCTCCGTCCGCTCCTCCTTCTTCAAGGACTGTCTGTATGAGGTCTTTGATGGCCTGGAGGCCAAGATGGAAGATGCAGGCAAGCAGCTGCTGCAGTCTGTGCTGCAGCTGATGGAGAGTGGAGCCCTGGTGCTCACCACCAACTTCGACAACCTGCTGGAGCTCTACGCTGCTCACCAGGGCAGGCAGCTGGAGTCACTCGACCTGAGTGATGAGCAGAAGGTGGGGAGGGGGCTGGAGGGGCTGGGGAGGGGTCCTGCATGAGGGCATTAAGCTGCTCACCTGGCCCAAAGGGATGAAGTTCAACGAGGCCAAGGGCTGGGTCCTGCCCTTGGCTCACAACCACCCCAGCAAGGCTCCAGGCTGGGGCAGAGGGGCTGCAAAGTGCCCAGCAGGAAAGGCCCTGGGGGGGCTGGGTGGCAGCAGCTGGAGAGGAGCCAGGGGGTGCCCAGCTGGGCAAGAAGGCCACCAGCAGCCTGGCCTGGAGCAGCAATGGTGTGGGCAGCAGGAGCAGGGCAGGGATTGTGCCCCTGGGCTGGGCACTGCTGAGGCCAGCCCTGGAGTGCTGCCTTCAGCTCTGGGCTCCTGGCTGCCAGCAGGAGCTGGAGAGGCTGCAGCAGGGCCAGGGAAGGGCAAGGAAGCTGGGGAAGGGTCTGGAGAAGAGGGCTGGGGAGGAGCAGCTGAGGGAGCTGGGGGTGGTGAGGCTGGAGGAGAGGAGGCTGAGGGAGACCTCCTTGCTCTCTGCAGCTCCCTGCAAGGAGGCTGGAGCCAGGTGGGGCTTGGGCTCTGCTCCCAGGTACCAAGGGACAGGACAAGAGGCAATGGCCTCAGGCTGCCCCAGGGGAGGTTCAGGTTGGCCATGAGGAACAATTTCTTCTCCTTGAGGGTTGTCCAGGCCTGGCCCAGGCTGCCCAGGGCAGAGGTTGAATCCCTACCCCTGGAGGGGTTTCAGAGCCCTGGGGCTGTGGTGCCCTGCAGTGCTCAGTGGCTACACTGAAGACCTGAAAGATCTCTTCTGGGGCTGGTGGCCAGCAGAGGGTCAGGGGCTGGTGACCAGCAGAGGGTCAGGGGCTGGTGGCCAGCAGAGGGTCAGGGGCTGGTGACCAGCAGAGGGTCAGGGGCTGGTGGCCAGCAGAGGTCTGGGGCTGGTGGCCAGCAGATGCCCTGGTCTGGTGGCCAGCAGAGGTCTGGGGCTGGTGGCCAGCAGAGGGTCAGGGGCTGGTGACCAGCAGAGGGTCAGGGGCTGGTGGCCAGCAGAGGCCCTGGGCTGGTGGCCAGCAGAGGCCCTGGGCTGGTGGCCAGCAGAGCAGTGCAGCTAAGGTCTGCTCCTCAAGCCCTGCTCTGGGTGGCTGCCAGCCACAGCTCAGGAGGAGCCCTGGGCTCATGGCTCCAGGCCCTGTCCTTGGGGCTCTGTGAACCCCCCCAGGCCTCACTCCCACCCCAGATGTTTGCAGCAGGCTGTGCAGACCCAGGGCTGCCCTTCCCATTGTCCCCACAGCCTGGGGGGTGACTTCCATCCTGGGGTCCCCAGGCTGCAGCCTTCAGAGCTTCCCTCCTGCCCCAAGGCCTCCTCAGAGAGCTGCTGGCACCTGCTGGGCTCCTGCCCCCCCCCCCTGCAGCCATGCTCCTGGGGGGCTGCTGCTGCTCTTTCACACATCTGCCCTCCTCCTGCCCCCCCTCCTGCAGCCATGCTCCTGGGGGGCTGCTGCTGCTCCTTCACACAGCTGCCCTCCCCCTGCCCCCTCAGCAGCAACCCAGGCCCTGAGCCCTGCAGAGCTGCACAGCTCAGCTCAGCTCAGCAGCTCTGGGGGGGAGCAGCTCTGGGGGGAGCAGCTCTGGGGAAAGCAGCTCTGGGGGGGAGCAGCTCTGGGGAAAGCAGCTCTGGGGGGGAGCAGCTCTGGGGGGAGCAGCTCTGGGGGGAGCAGCTCTGGGGGAGCAGCTCTGGGGGGGAGCAGCTCTGGGGGGAGCAGCTCTGGGGAAAGCAGCTCTGGGGGGGAGCAGCTCTGGGGGGAGCAGCTCTGGGGGGAGCAGCTCTGGGGGGGAATAGCTCTTGGGGGGAGCAGCTCTTGGGGGGAGCAGCTCATCCTGTTTGCCTCTCAGCCCTGGTGCCCTGCAGCTCTCGGTCTCCTCCCATCCTGAGGCCTCTCTCTGCTCCCTGGTTCCTGCCTCACCTCTTACTCTCCATGGCTGGAGGTGCTTTCAGGGTTACCTTATGGTTCTCATTCCTGCAAGCTCAAAGCAGCTGAGGCCTGCAGGGAGGAGACTGAGCCCTCCAGGGAGGAAACTGAGCCCTTCAGCAGTGGCCTTCCAAAGGGCAGGGCAGGTGCTGAGGGCCCCCAGGGCTGCCCAGAGCCTCGAGGGGCCGAGGAAGACAACTCTGCAGCCTTGAGCAGCAGGCTGAGCGCCGTGGGGGCGGTGTGGGAAGCAGCCAGCCTGCCCCTGGTGACACTGGTGGAGGGGTTGGTGTGGTGCAGGTGCTGGAGTGGGCGCAGGAGAAGAGGCAGCTGAGCGTGCTGCACATCCACGGCGTCTACACCAACCCCAGCGGCATCGTGCTGCACCCGGCCGGCTACCAGAGCGTGCTGAGCAACACCCCCGTGATGGTGAGAGAGAGCAACCTCCTGAGGCTGCAGCAGGGCAAGGGCAGGGCCTGGCCCCAGGGAGGAACAACCTCCTGCAGCAGCACAGGGCAGGGGGAAGCTGCTGGCAAGCAGCTCCAAGCAGAAGCAGCTGGGAGTGCTGGGGGACAAGGAGTTGCCCAGCAGCAGCAAGGTGGCCTGGGGGCCAAGAAGGCCAAGGCTGTGCTGGGGGCATGGAGAAGAGTGTGGGCAGCAGCAGGGCAAGGGAGGTTGTGCTGCCCCTCTGGCCTGCCCTGCTGAGGCCACCTCTGGAGCCCTGGGGGCAGTTGTGTGCTGCCCAGCTGCAGAGGGCCAGAGAAGTGCTGGAGAGAGTGCAGGGGAGGCTGGGAAGCTGCTGAGGGGCCTGGAGCAGCTCTGGCAGGAGCAAAGGCTGAGAGGCCTGGGGCTGAGAGGCTGCAGAAGAGCAGCCCCAGAGCAATGCTCAGCAATGCTCAGCAAGAGCTGAAGGGCCCCTGGGGGGCAAGAGGCTGGGGCCAGGCTCTGCTGAGTGGTGGCCAGGGCCAGGCCAAGGGGCAGTGGGCAGAGAGTGGAGGCCAGGAGGTTGGAGGGGAAGAGGAGGAGCAAGTTGTTTGTTGGGAGGGTGCTGGAGGCCTGGAGCAGGCTGCCCAGAGAGGTTGTGGAGTGTCCTGGTGTGGAGAGCTTCCAACCCCCCCTGGGCACTGTGCCCCTGGGCAAGCTGCTGGAGGTGCCTGCTGGGGCAGTGGGGTTGGGCTGGGGGAGCTCCAGAGGTCCCTGCCCCTCTCTCCACGCTGGGGGTCCGGACTGTGCTACTGCCCTGCAGGGCTGGGAGGTACCCAGGCAGAGACTGAGCTGAGTGTGAAGGCCAAGCCTCACACAGGGGTGTGGCAGAGCCCCAGGGCTCTCAGCCTGTTCTCCCCCCAGGGAGGCTGCAGCCCCCCAGCCTGGCCCTGCCCCCTGCAGGGCTCCGCGGGGCGCAGGGGCAGCTGTGAGCCGAGCAGGCTGCACCGGGGCCCAGGCTGAGCTGCTCCTTCCCCCTCTCTTCCAGCGGGAGATCCAGAAGCTGTACGAGAGCAAATCCTTCCTGTTCCTGGGCTGTGGCTGGGCTGTGGGGGACACCACCTTCCAGGCCCTCTTCCTGGAGGCCGTCAAGCACAGGTCGGAGCTGGAGCACTTCATGCTGGTGCGGCGCGGGGACGCGGCGGAGTTCCGGCAGCTGCGGCAGAGCCTGCTGGACAAGGGCATCAAGGTGGTGTCCTACGGCGAGGCCTACGGAGACCTGCCCGACTACCTGCGGCGCCTGGCGGCAGAGATCGCGCCGGGGGGCGGGCAGGTAGGGCTGCAGGGGCTGCAGGGGCAGGCAGGGAGGGCTGCAGGGGCTGCAGGGACAGGCAGGTAGGGCTTCAGGGGCTGCAGGGGCTGCAGCAATGGGGGGCAGGCAGGTAGGGCTGCAGGGGCTGCAGTGCTGCGGGGACAGGTAGGGCCTGCAGGGGCTGCAGTGCTGCAGGAACAGGTAGGTAGGGCTGCAGGGGCTGCAGCACTGTGGGGGCAGGCAGGGCTGCAGGGGCTGCAGCACTGCAGGGACAGGCAGGTAGGACTGCAGTGGTTGCAGGGACAGGCAGGTAGGGCTGCAGGGGCTGCAGGGACAGGCAGGTAGGACTGCAGGGGCTGCAGGGACAGGCAGGTAGGGCTGTAGGGGCTGCAGCGCTGCAGGGACAGGCAGGTAGAGCTGTAGGGGCTGCAGCGCTGCAGGGACAGGCAGGTAGGGCTGCAGGGGCTGCAGCGCTGCAGGGACAGGCAGGTAGGGCTGCAGGGGCTGCAGGGACAGGCAGGTAGAGCTGTAGGGGCTGCAGCGCTGCAGGGACAAGCAGGTAGGGCTGCAGGGGCTGCAGCGCTGTGGGGGCAGGCAGGTAGGGCTGCAGGGGCTGCAGGGACAGGCAGGTAGGGCTGCAGGGGGTGCAGTGACAGGCAGGTAGGGCTGCAGTGCTGCAGGCACAGGCAGGTAGGGCTGCAGGGGCTGCAGCGCTGTGGGGGCAGGCAGGTAGGGCTGCAGGGGCTGCAGGGACAGGCAGGTAGGGCTGCAGGGGATGCAGCACTGTGGGGGCAGGCAGGTAGGGCTGCAGGGGCTGCAGCACTGCAGGGACAGGTAGGGCCTGCAGGGGCTGCCCCGGGCTCCAGTGCTGCAGGGGCAGGCAGGTAGGGCCTGCAGGGGCAGGCAGGTAGGGCTGCAGGGGCAGGCAGATAGGGCTGCAGGGGCAGGCAGGTAGGGCCTGCAGGGGCTGCAGTGCTGCAGGGATGGGCAGGTAGGGCTGCAGGGGCTGCAGTGCTGTGGGGACAGGCAGGTAGGGCTGTAGGGGCTGCAGTGCTGAGGGGACAGTCAGGTAGGGCCTGCAGAGGCTGCAGTGCTTTGGGGGCAGGCAGGGAGGGCTGCAGGTGCTGCAGCACTGTGGGGGCATGCAGGTAGGGCTCCAGGGGATGCAGTGCTGCAGGGACAGGCAGGTAGGGCTGCAGTGCTGCGGGGGCAGGCAGGGAGGGCTGCAGGGGGTGCAGGGACAGGCAGCGAGGGCTGCAGGGGGTGCAGGGACAGGCAGGTAGGGCTGCAGGGGCTGCAGGGACAGGCAGGTAGGGCTGCAGTGCTGCAGGGACAGGCAGGTAGGGCTGCAGTGCTGCAGGGACAGGCAGGTAGGGCTGCAGGGGCTGCAGGGACAGGCAGGTAGGGCTTCAGGGGCTGCAGGGGCTGCAGCAATGGGGGGCAGGCAGGTAGGGCTGCAGGGGCTGCAGTGCTGCAGGGATGGGCAGGTAGGGCTGCAGGGGCTGCAGCACTGTGGGGGCAGGTAGGGCCTGCAGGGGCTGCAGCGCTGCAGGGACAGGCAGGTAGGGCTGCAGGGGCTGCAGCGCTGTGGGGGCAGGCAGGTAGGGCTGCAGGGGCTGCAGGGACAGGCAGGTAGGGCTGCAGGGGCTGCAGCGCTGTGGGGACAGGCAGGTAGGGCTGCAGCGCTGCAGGGACAAGCAGGTAGGGCTGCAGGGGCTGCAGCGCTGTGGGGGCAGGCAGGTAGGGCTGCAGGGGCTGCAGGGACAGGCAGGTAGGGCTGCAGGGGCTGCAGCGCTGTGGGGACAGGCAGGTAGGGCTGCAGCGCTGCAGGGACAGGCAGGTAGGGCTGCAGGGGCTGCAGCGCTGTGGGGGCAGGCAGGTAGGGCTGCAGGGGCTGCAGGGACAGGCAGGTAGGGCTGCAGGGGCTGCAGCGCTGTGGGGACAGGCAGGTAGGGCTGCAGCGCTGCAGGGACAGGCAGGTAGGGCTGCAGGGGCTGCAGCGCTGCAGGGACAGGCAGGTAGGGCTGCAGGGGCTGCAGGGACAGGCAGGTAGGACTGCAGGGGCTGCAGGGACAGGCAGGTAGGGCTGTAGGGGCTGCAGCGCTGCAGGGACAGGCAGGTAGAGCTGTAGGGGCTGCAGCGCTGCAGGGACAGGCAGGTAGGGCTGCAGGGGCTGCAGTGACAGGCAGGTAGGGCTGCAGTGCTGCAGGCACAGGCAGGTAGGGCTGCAGGGGCTGCAGCACTGCAGGGACAGGCAGGTAGAGCTGTAGGGGCTGCAGCGCTGCAGGGACAGGCAGGTAGGGCTGCAGGGGCTGCAGGGACAGGCAGGTAGGGCTGTAGGGGCTGCAGGGACAGGCAGGTAGGGCTGCAGGGGATGCAGCACTGTGGGGGCAGGCAGGTAGGGCTTCAGGGGCTGCAGGGACAGGCAGGTAGGGCTGCAGGGGCTGCAGCACTGCAGGGACAGGTAGGGCCTGCAGGGGCTGCCCCAGGCTCCAGTGCTGCAGGGGCAGGCAGGTAGGGCTGCAGGGGCTGCAGTGCTGTGGGGACAGGTAGGGCCTGCAGGGGCTGCAGTGCTGCAGGAACAGGTAGGTAGGGCTGCAGGGGCTGCAGCACTGTGGGGGCAGGCAGGGCTGCAGGGGCTGCAGCACTGCAGGGACAGGCAGGTAGGACTGCAGTGGTTGCAGGGACAGGCAGGTAGGGCTGCAGGGGCTGCAGGGACAGGCAGGTAGGACTGCAGGGGCTGCAGGGACAGGCAGGTAGGGCTGTAGGGGCTGCAGCGCTGCAGGGACAGGCAGGTAGAGCTGTAGGGGCTGCAGCGCTGCAGGGACAGGCAGGTAGGGCTGCAGGGGCTGCAGCGCTGCAGGGACAGGCAGGTAGGGCTGCAGGGGCTGCAGGGACAGGCAGGTAGAGCTGTAGGGGCTGCAGCGCTGCAGGGACAAGCAGGTAGGGCTGCAGGGGCTGCAGCGCTGTGGGGGCAGGCAGGTAGGGCTGCAGGGGCTGCAGGGACAGGCAGGTAGGGCTGCAGGGGGTGCAGTGACAGGCAGGTAGGGCTGCAGTGCTGCAGGCACAGGCAGGTAGGGCTGCAGGGGCTGCAGCGCTGTGGGGGCAGGCAGGTAGGGCTGCAGGGGCTGCAGGGACAGGCAGGTAGGGCTGCAGGGGATGCAGCACTGTGGGGGCAGGCAGGTAGGGCTGCAGGGGCTGCAGCACTGCAGGGACAGGTAGGGCCTGCAGGGGCTGCCCCGGGCTCCAGTGCTGCAGGGGCAGGCAGGTAGGGCCTGCAGGGGCAGGCAGGTAGGGCTGCAGGGGCAGGCAGATAGGGCTGCAGGGGCAGGCAGGTAGGGCCTGCAGGGGCTGCAGTGCTGCAGGGATGGGCAGGTAGGGCTGCAGGGGCTGCAGTGCTGTGGGGACAGGCAGGTAGGGCTGTAGGGGCTGCAGTGCTGAGGGGACAGTCAGGTAGGGCCTGCAGAGGCTGCAGTGCTTTGGGGGCAGGCAGGGAGGGCTGCAGGTGCTGCAGCACTGTGGGGGCATGCAGGTAGGGCTCCAGGGGATGCAGTGCTGCAGGGACAGGCAGGTAGGGCTGCAGTGCTGCGGGGGCAGGCAGGGAGGGCTGCAGGGGGTGCAGGGACAGGCAGCGAGGGCTGCAGGGGGTGCAGGGACAGGCAGGTAGGGCTGCAGGGGCTGCAGGGACAGGCAGGTAGGGCTGCAGTGCTGCAGGGACAGGCAGGTAGGGCTGCAGTGCTGCAGGGACAGGCAGGTAGGGCTGCAGGGGCTGCAGGGACAGGCAGGTAGGGCTTCAGGGGCTGCAGGGGCTGCAGCAATGGGGGGCAGGCAGGTAGGGCTGCAGGGGCTGCAGTGCTGCAGGGATGGGCAGGTAGGGCTGCAGGGGCTGCAGCACTGTGGGGGCAGGTAGGGCCTGCAGGGGCTGCAGCGCTGCAGGGACAGGCAGGTAGGGCTGCAGGGGCTGCAGCGCTGTGGGGGCAGGCAGGTAGGGCTGCAGGGGCTGCAGGGACAGGCAGGTAGGGCTGCAGGGGCTGCAGCACTGTGGGGACAGGCAGGTAGGGCTGCAGCGCTGCAGGGACAAGCAGGTAGGGCTGCAGGGGCTGCAGCGCTGTGGGGGCAGGCAGGTAGGGCTGCAGGGGCTGCAGGGACAGGCAGGTAGGGCTGCAGGGGCTGCAGCGCTGTGGGGACAGGCAGGTAGGGCTGCAGCGCTGCAGGGACAGGCAGGTAGGGCTGCAGGGGCTGCAGCGCTGCAGGGACAGGCAGGTAGGGCTGCAGGGGCTGCAGCGCTGTGGGGGCAGGCAGGTAGGGCTGCAGGGGCTGCAGGGACAGGCAGGTAGGGCTGCAGGGGGTGCAGTGACAGGCAGGTAGGGCTGCAGTGCTGCAGGCACAGGCAGGTAGGGCTGCAGGGGCTGCAGCACTGCAGGGACAGGCAGGTAGGGCTGCAGGGGCTGCAGGGACAGGCAGGTAGGGCTGCAGGGGCTGCAGCACTGCAGGGACAGGTAGGTAGGGCTGCAGGGGCTGCCCCAGGCTCCAGTGCTGCAGGGGCAGGCAGGTAGGGCTGCAGGGGCTGCAGTGCTCCGGAGGCAGGCAGATAGGGCTGCAGGGGTTGCAGGGGCTGCAGCGCTGCAGGGGCAGGCAGGTAGGTCTGCAGGGGCTGCAGCGCTGCAGGGACAGGCAGGTAGGGCTGCAGGGGCAGGGACAGGCAGGTAGGGCTGCAGTGCTGCAGGGACAGGCAGGGAGGGCTGCAGGGGCTGCAGGGGCTGCAGGGACAGGCAGGTAGGGCTGCAGGGGCTGCAGCGCTGCAGGGACAGGCAGGGAGGGCTGCAGGGGCAGGTAGGTAGGGCTGCAGGGGCTACAGGGGCTGCAGGGGCAGGCAGGGAGGGCTGCAGGGGCTGCAGCGCTGCAGGGACAGGCAGGTAGGGCTGCAGGGGCTGCAGGGACAGGCAGGTAGGGCTGCAGGGGCTGCAGCACTGCAGGGACAGGCAGGGAGGGCTGCAGGGGCTGCAGCAATGGGGGACAGGCAGGTAGGGCTGCAGGGGCTGCAGTGCTGCAGGAACAGGTAGGTAGGGCTGCAAGGCCTGCAGCACTGTGGGGGCATGCAGGGCTGCAGGGGCTGCAGCGCTGCAGGGACAGGCAGGTAGGACTGCAGTGGCTGCAGGGATAGGCAGGTAGGGCTTCAGGGGCTGCAGGGGCTGCAGCGCTGTGGGGACAGGCAGGTAGGGCTGCAAGGGCTGCAGGGGCTGGAGGGACAGGCAGGTAGGGCTGCAGGGGCTGCAGCAATGGGGGGCAGGCAGGTAGGGCTGCAGGGGGTGCAGGGGCTGCAGGGGATGCAGGGACAGGCAGGTAGGGCTGCAGCGCTGTGGGGACAGGCAGGTAGGGCTGCAGGGGCTGCAGTGCTGCAGGGGCAGGCAGGTAGGGCTGCAGGGGCTGCAGGGACAGGCAGGTAGGGCTGCAGGGGCTGCAGCACTGCAGGGACAGGCAGGTAGGGCTGCAGGGGCTGCAGGGGCTGCAGGGACAGGCAGGGAGGGCTGCAGGGGGTGCAGGGACAGGCAGGGAGGGCTGCAGGGGCTGCAGGGACAGGCAGGGAGGGCTGCAGGGGCTGCAGGGGCAGGCAGGTAGGGCTGCAGGGGCTGCAGGGGCTGCAGGGACAGGCAGGGAGGGCTGCAGGGACAGGCAGGTAGGGCTGCAGGGGCTGCAGGGGCTGCAGGGACAGGCAGGTAGGGCTGCAGGGGCTGCAGGGGCAGGCAGGTAGGGCTGCAGGGGCTGCAGCGCTGCAGGGACAGGCAGGTAGGGCTGCAGGGGCTGCAGCGCTGCAGGGACAGGCAGGTAGGGCTGCAGGGACAGGCAGGTAGGGCAGGGGCTGCCCCGGGCTGCAGCAGCCCCACACAGCCCAGGGGCCTGCCGAGCCCTGGGGTGAAACCTCTCAGGTCACAGAGTCCCACCCAGCCCTGCCAAGGCACCGCCAGGCCATGGCCTCAGCACTGCATCCCCAGGGCCTCCAAACCCCTCCAGGGATGGGCACTGCACCTCTGCCCTGGGCAGCCTGGGCCAGGCCTGGACAACCCTCAACGGGAAGGAATTGTTCCTCATGGCCAACCTGAACCTCCCCTGGGGCAGCCTGAGGCCATTGCCTCTTGTCCTGTCCCTTGTTCCCTGGGAGCAGAGCCCAAGCCCCACCTGGCTCCAGCCTCCTTGCAGGGAGCTGCAGAGAGCAAGGAGGTCTCCCTCAGCCTCCTCTCCTCCAGCCTCACCACCCCCAGCTCCCTCAGCTGCTCCTCCCCAGCCCTCTTCTCCACACCCTTCCCCAGCTTCCTTGCCCTTCCCTGGCCCTGCTGCAGCCTCTCCAGCTCCTGCTGGCAGCCAGGAGCCCAGAGCTGAAGGCAGCACTCCAGGGCTGGCCTCAGCAGTGCCCAGGACTGATGCTCAGCTTCAGCATGCCCAGGAGCTCACTCATAAGCCACAGCAGGGGGGCAAAGAATCCACTCTGCTTCCCAGAGCTTGCCTGGCAGCTGGCCTGAGGGTGAAACCCAGCCAGGATGGCAGTGTGGGACATGAGTCAGTGCAGGCTCCTCTCCTCCCCCATGGTGTCCCCGTGCCTGGGCAGTCTCCTGGGGATGGCCTTGCCACCAGCTCTCTCCTCTCCCCAGGTGTGCCCAGGGAGGGCCAGCAGCTGAAGGGCTCTGCCAGTGGCCAGGCCGAGCTGCAGCTGGCAGGTAAGAGCCTGGGGAGATGCCAGGAGTCAGTGCCCAGGGCCCTGCAGTGCCTGCCCACGGCCTCTGCTTCCCCCCAGGAGGAACCACCTGAGCATGGCCTCAGCCCCGGAGCCGTGCACCACCGCGGGGGACTCCCTGGCACTGACCTCACCCTGAGCAGGCTCCAGGCCTGTGTGGAAGCCCAGAGCCACAGGGAGCAGGGTGCCAGAGCCAGGAGCTCCTGGGCTGGACACCTGGTGTCATGTAGCAGCCTTCTTCTGGAGGTGGCAGGGGGTGGTGTCCCTCAGGGAGCTGCAGCCTCCTCTGCTCTCCTTCCTACTGCTTGGGTACTTTGTGCTTGGGCTCAGCCCCCCCAGGCCTCCTGGTTTGTACTGAAGCTCTCCAGATTTCTAACCCTCTCTTGATACAGCTTTTGTGTGGGACCCTGGCATTAAAGCCCTCTCACCTCTGCTGCTGCCTGACTCCCCCCACCCCCACCCCCAGGACAGGGCGACCCCAGGCGCCAGCATAGGGAGGGGAGTGATGTGGTGGAACAGCAGCTCCAAGCAGAAGCAGCTGGGAGTGCTGGGGGACAAGGAGTTGCCCAGCAGCAGCAAGGTGGCCTGGGGGCCAAGAAGGCCAAGGCTGTGCTGGGGGCATGGAGAAGAGTGTGGGCAGCAGCAGGGCAAGGGAGGTTGTGCTGCCCCTCTGGCCTGCCCTGCTGAGGCCACCTCTGGAGCCCTGGGGGCAGTTGTGTGCTGCCCAGCTGCAGAGGGCCAGAGAAGTGCTGGAGAGAGTGCAGGGGAGGCTGGGAAGCTGCTGAGGGGCCTGGTGCAGCTGTGGCAGGAGCAAAGGCTGAGAGGCCTGGGGCTGAGAGGCTGCAGAAGAGCAGCCCCAGAGCAATGCTCAGCAATGCTCAGCAAGAGCTGAAGGGCCCCTGGGGGGCAAGAGGCTGGGGCCAGGCTCTGCTGAGTGGTGGCCAGTGGCTCCTTGGACTGGACCCAGTCCTTTCACTGGATGAGCTCCAGGGCTCCCTTCCCACCCCCATTCCAAGGGCAGCAGCAGCACACAGAGCACAAATTCCCAGGTTTATTTGGGTATAAATTAGGTCTGGAGCAGACAGCAGGGGGGGGTTGGGGTTATTGCACTGCAGCACACAGCTACAAGCCAGGGCACAGAGCTTGGTGTTGTCCCGTGGAGCACTTCAGGCTGGGCTCAAGAGGCACTCGAGAAGGTTGGTGGAGGGGGGAGAAAGGTTGCAGGAAAGCAGCAAGCAGCCACCAGCAGCTTCCAGCATCGAGAGGGTTTGGCTCCTGCTCTGCCAGGAGGTAAAGCTGAGGCCAGCAGGCAGCAGGACCCTGCCTTGCTGCAGAGCAGGCAGCTGCAGCTCTGCAGCTCCTGCCCCAACGCCGCTCCAGAGCCCCAGTGGTGACCAGCAGGGACCTTAAGGCAAGAGAGCAGCTCCCAGTTTTGGTTTCTCAGCGTGGGTGGAGCTGCCCCCAGCAGCAGTTTGTGCAGGCAGAGCCAAGGCTGCCTGCCAGCAGCGCTGCCCCTGCTCCCCCCTGCCCTGATCTCAGACCTTCAAAGCAGCTCAGAACTGCCTCCAAGCCCCCCGCCAAGGGCAGCAGGTGCCTGCTCTGCCCACCCCCCCGTGCAGCAGGAACAAGACAAAGCTCTGGGCTCAGCCTCCCCGGGGGGGAGCCGGCGTCACCTCAGCCAGGGTGGAGGAACCCAGGGCAGGAGCTTGCTCCTGGAGAGCACAACCTGCTCCCCAGCAAAGCCCCCTGGCCGCTGCGGCTCCCCCACCCCGCGCTGCACCGCCCAGGAGGGAGGAGGTGGGGCTGGGGGAAGCAGCTCCTGCCGGGGGGCTCTAGGCCTTCATCAGCGCTGCCACCACGGCCTTGGCGTTCAGGCTGCGCAGGTCGCAGTAGGTCTGCCCGGTGCCCACGAAGACGATCGGCTTGCTCGTGATGTAGGTCATGGAGATGGCAGCACCCACCTGCACGGGGGGCACGCGGACCCCTCAGACACATGGACACCCCAGACAGAGGGACAGCCCCAGACAGATGGACACCCCCAGACACAAGGACCCCCTCAGACAGATGGACAGCCCAGACAGATGGACAGCCCCCAGCCACACAGAGCCCCTCAGACACATGGACAGCCCCAGCTGCATGGACATCCCCCAGACACATGGACCCCCCCCCAGCCACACTGTCCCCCCCCCCAGCCACATGGACCCCCCTCAGACAGATAGACACCCCCCAGCCACATGGACACCCTCAGACACACGGACATCCCCCAGACACATAGACCCCCCCCAGCCACACTGTCCCCCCAGCCACACGGACCCCCTCAGACACATGGACCCCCCCCCCCAGCCACACTGTCCCCCCAGCCACATGGAACCCCCTCAGACACACGGACCCCCTCAAACACATGGACACCCCCAGCCACACGGACCCCCTCAGACACACGGACACCCCCCAGGCACATGGACACCCCCTCAGGCACACGGACCCTCCAGCCACACTGCCCCCCCCCCCACCACATGGCCCCCAGGAGACTCCTCAAGAACCTCCTCTGACATCCCTCCTGCTGCTGCTTTTGGGAGCTGCTCTGCTTTAAATGGCTCCCACCCGAGGGGAAAGCAGCTGGGATGGCACAGCAGCGCCCCAGGCCGGGCACAGCAGCGCCCCAGGCTGGGCACAGAACTGCCCCAGCCCCGGGAGCTGCCCTCGCCCTCCCCAGCAGGCTCCCCCCGGCGCTCCTCACCTTGTCGTCGATGGTGTCGAACTTGGTGAGGACGATGCCGTCGATGAGCCGCGGGGTCTGGGCCATGGAGTGGTCAGCCAAGGCCTTGTTGAACTTCACCTGCGGGAGACAACAGATCCCAGAGGGATCCCAGAGGCGGCTGTGGTGCTGCCACTGGCCAGATGTACAACCACGGAAGGGGTTGGGTCGGAAGGGACCTCAAGGCCCACCCAGTTCCAAGCCCCTGCCATGGGCAGGGACACCTCCCACCGGCCCAGGTTGCTCAGGGCCTCATCCAGCCTGGCCTTGAGCACCTCGACTTGGAGCCTCCACACCATCCCTGGGCAACCTCTTCCAGTGTCTCAGCACCCCTGGGGGGAAGAAATTCTTCCTAATGCTCAATTCTCAATCCAGCTGCTTCCACTTTGAAGCCACCAGCCCTGGGCTGTCACTCCATGCCTTTGTCAGAAGTCCCTCCCCAGCTCTCCTGGAGTCTCCTTCAGACCCTGCAAGGTGTCCCTGGAGCCTTCTCTTCTGCAGGCTGCCCAAGGCCAACTCCACTCTTAGTCTCCCTCTTTGCCTCCCAAACCATCCCCCCTTGGCCTGGCCCAACAGGCCCTGCTCCAAGCTCTGGCCCCAGCTTGCTTCAGGTGCTGGGAGGCCAGCAGAAGGTGTCCCTGGAGCCTTCTCCTCTGCAGGCTGCCCAAGGCCAACTCTCTCAGCCTGGCTCCCAGCAGAGGGCTTCCAGCCCTGCCAGCACTGCTGTGGCCTCCTCTGGCCCTACTGCCCCAGCTCCCTGCCTGTGCTGTGCTGAGGGCTCCAGAGCTGCCCCAGCCCTGCAGGGGGGATCCCAGAAGCTGGAACCTGCCCACAAACCCAACAGGACTGAGGCTCCCCCTCCCCATACCCTCCATGCCCCAGGGGCTGGGTGCTCACCAGCTGATCCACAGCCTCGTTGCCCACCAGCGCTTCCCCCACGAAGAGCACCAGGTCCGGGGCGTTGACAGCGATGAGCTTGGCCAGCGCGGCCATCAGGGGAGCGTTGTCCTGCATGCGGCCAGCGGTGTCCACCAGCACCACCTCGAAGCCCTGGTTGCGAGCTGGGCAGGCACAGGGGCACAGAGTGTCAGGGGCTGGAAGGGACCCCGAGAGCTCATCCAGGCCAACCCAACCCCTGCCTCAGCAGGTCACACAGGAACACAGCCAGGTGCAGCTTGAGTATCTCCATAGACAACTCCACAGCCCCCCCAGGCAGCCTGCTCCAGGCCTCTGTCACCCTCACAGGGAAATCATTCTTCCTCCTGTTTCCATGGCACTTCCTCTGCCTCAGCTTCCACCACTGCCCCTTCTGCTGGCATTGGACCAGAGGATGGCAGAGGCTGGAAGGGACCCAAAGGGATCTTCCAGTCCAACCCCCTGCCAGAGCAGGAGCACAGAGTCCAGCTCAGGTCACACAGAACACATCCAGACAGGGCTGGGAAGGCTCCAGGGAAGGAGACTCCACAACCTCTCTGGGCAGCCTGCTCCAGGCCTCTGGGAGCCTCCCAGGGCAGAAGTTCCTCCTCCTGCTGAGCTGCAACCTCCTGGGCTGCACTTTCCATCCCTTGCTCCTTGGCCTATGGCAGGGTGCAGCTGAGCAGAGCCTGGCCCTGTCCCCTCCCTCCTGACCCCCAGCCCTCAGCTCTTGAGAGACATTGCTCAGATCCCTCTCAGCCTTCTCCTCTGCAGCCTGAACAGCCCCAGGTCCCTCAGCCTCTCCTCACCTACTCATCCTTGTAGCCTTCCACTGGACTCTCTCCCTGTCCCTCTTAAACTGGAGAGCCCAAAACTGAAGGCAGCACCCAGCAGAGCCTGGCTCCAGCCCCTGGGCACTCACCCTGTAGGTACTGACACACAGAGGCAGCATGAGGCAAGCAGCTCCCCCCGGCCGGCCCAGCCCCCCTGCTGCCGGCCCGGCCCCCACCCACCGTAGGCGATGGCCTCCATGGCGATGCCGGCGGCGTCCTTGCCGTAGCCCTTCTCGTAGAGCTGCACCATGGTCCTGCCGCCGTGGCTCTGCGGGGGGTGCAGGGCCAGCAGGCGCCGCGTGTGTGTGCGCAGCTGCTCCACCGCCCCCGCCCGGAAGGTGTCGCAGGCTGCGATCAGCACACTGAAGCCGTTCTCGATCAGCCAGAAGGAGATCTGCAGCGGCCAGGGAGAGCAGGGAACTGCCAGGGCTGGAAGGGACCTCGAGGCTCAGCCAGCCCCAACCCCCTGCCATGGGCAGGGACACCTCACACCACAGCAGGTTGCTCACAGCCACCTCCAGCCTGGCTGCAAACACCTCCAGGCAGGAGGCTTCCACCACCTCCCTGGGCAGCCTGGGCCAGGCTCTCACCACCCTCCTGGGCAACAACTTCCTCACAGCCAACCTCAATCTCCCCACTTCCATCCCCCATGGATCCAACCCAGAACATGTTTGCTGCCTTTGGGCTCTCCTGCAGATCACAGAATCAGCTGCTGGGAAGAGGCCTCAGGATCACTGAGTCCAACCATCCCCTAACCCCTCCTGCACACAGCTCTCAGTTTGGCTTTGAAGCACCTCCAGGGATGGGGACTCCACCACCTCCCTGGGCAGCCTGGGCCAGTCTCTCACAACCTTCACAGAATCAACCAGGCTGGAAGAGACCTCCAAGATCACCAAGTCCAACCAATGAGCCAACCCTAACCAAACATCAAAGCATGGCACTGAGTGCCTCACCCAGGCTTTGCTTAAACACCTCCAGAGACACAGACCCCATCCCCTCCCTGGGCAGCACATCCCAATGGACAATCTCTCTGTCTGTGTAGAACTTCTTCCTAACCTCCAGCCTGAACCTCCCCTGCCACAGCTTGAGACTGTGTCCTCTTGTTCTGGTGCTGGGTGCCTGCCTGGCAGAAGAGCCCAACCCCCAGCAGGCTCCAACCTCCCTTCAGGGAGTTGCAGAGAGCAAGAAGGTCTCCCCTGAGCCTCCTCTTCTCCAGGCTAAGCAACCCCAGCTCCCTCAGCCTCTCCTCACAGGGCTGTGCTCCAGACCCCTCCCCAGCCTCCTTGCCCTTCTCTGGACACCTTCCAGCAGCTCAACCTCCTTCCTAACCTGAGGAGCCCAGAGCTGGACACAGGGCTCAAGGTGTGGCCTAAGCAGTGCAGTGTCCAGGGGCAGAATGACCTCCCTGCTCCTGCTGGCCACACTCTGCCTGATGCAGGCCAGGATGCCCTTGGCCCTCCTGGCTGCCTGGGCACACTGCAGGCTCATGTTCAGCCTACCATCAACCAGCACCACCAGGTCTCTCTCTGCCTGGCTGCTCTCAGCCACTCTGCCCCCAGCCTGTAGCACTGCCTGGGGTTGCTGTGGCCAATGTGCAGCCCCTGGCACTTGGATGTGTTCAATCTCCTGCCCTTGGCCTCTGCCCATCTGTCCAGCCTGGCCAGGTCCCTCTGCAGAGCCTCTCTGCCCTGCAGCAGCTCAACTCCTGCCCCCAGCTTGGTGTCAGCTGCACATTCACTGCTGATGGACTCAATGCCCTCCTCCAGATCATCAATGAAGATGTTAAAGAGCACAGGGCCCAGCACTGCTCCCTGGGGCACAGCACTGGTGCCTGGCTGCCAGCTGGCTGTGGCACCATTCACCACCACTCTCTGGGCTCAGCCTCCAGCCAGTTCCTAACCCATCGCAGTGTGCTCCCATGCAGGCCAGGGGCTGACAGCTTGGCCAGGAGGCTGCTGTGGGCTCCAATCTGCACCTCCCCACCTCCAGTTCTGCTTCCCTCCCCCCCAGTGCTATGCCCCAAGCCCTGGGCAGCCCCGGGCGGGGGCCGGTGCCGGACCTTGGCCAGGTTGGTGGACTTGCCGACGCCGTTGACGCCGCAGAAGGTGACGACGTAGGGGCGGCGGTGGCGCTGCGCCTCCAGCACGTCGCGCAGCACGTCCACGCGGCGCTGCGGCTGCAGGATCTGCACCAGCGCCTCCTGCAGGGCCTGCTTCACCGTCGAGGTCACCGCTGGGGAGGAGCAGAGGGAAGCACTTGGGGGGTGCCCTGGCAGCCCGGGCCGCAGGCAGGGGGGCGGGGGGAGGGCACTTACTGGTGAAGGTTCCCATGACCTTCCCCTCCAGCTTCTTGGCCACCGACTCGCAGAGCTGCAGCGCGATCTCCGCTGCCACGTTCTTGGCTTTGGGGGGCAGGGGGGCAGGGGTTACCCAGCAGCACCCAGGCAGGGAGCAGTCACTGTGCAGGACCCCTGCCCGACCAGGCCCTCGGCCCCATGTGGATGGCTGAGCCCAGAGCTGAGACAGGAACCCAACACAGCTCCTCTGGGCAAGAACAGCTCGAACCACGGCTGCCCCCCGACCCCCTGGCTGTGCTCTCCCACCCCCGACCACAGCTGCCCCCCGACCCCCTGGCTGTGCTCTCCCACCCCCAACCACGGCTGCCCCCCGACCCCCTGGCTGTGCTCTCCCACCCCCAACCACGGCTGCCCCCCGACCCCCTGGCTGTGCTCTCCCACCCCCAACCGCCGCTGCCCCTCCACCCCCCAGCTGCCCCCTCTCACTGCTACTGTCCCCCCAACCACTGCTGCCCCCCCAGCCCCTGGCTGCCCTCCCACTTTCCGCTGCCACCCCCAACCGCCATTGCCATCCCACCCCCCCAGCTGCCCCCCCAACTGCCACTGCCCCCCAACCCCTCGGCTGCCAACCCACCTGCCACTGCCCCCCCCCCCCAGCTGCCACCCCTACCCCAGGCCCTGCTCAAGGAGCCCCCTCAAGCCAAGCAGCTCAGAGCAGAGCCAGACCTACCAATCAAGTGATCCTTCATCTTCTCCAGAACGGGGTCCATGTCCTCCCTAGTCAAGCTCTTGGAGCCCACCAGGCCCTTCAGCATGCCAAACATGCCCCCCAGGCCCCCTCCCTTCTTGGTGCTGTGGAGAAGCAGAGCAGCTACCTTCAGGCAGGAGAAGCCAGAGGCAGTCAGAGCCCACCACGAGCCCAGTCTGTCCCAGCCACGTTACTGGTGAGACTGGAAGGAGAGCCCCAGGAGGGACATGAAGGAGCTGCAGGAGCCTCTCACCTGGGCTTGGAAGGGTTCTGAGTGACCTTCTCCTCCTCAGCTTCGTCCTCGCTCTCATACTCCAGGTCGCGGAGGCGGCCGGGCTCCCGGTTCTGATCCCCCAGCGCCTGGAGGGGGCAAAAAGTCACAGCCTGGGAGTCAGCTGGAGAAAGCATTCTGCACAGGCCACTGCCTGGCACCACCTCAGCCAGCTGTGGAGGCCAGGCCCTGCCCAGCTGCTGCCAGAGGGAAGGGCCCAGGCGGCCCTGGGCTCCCCACTCACGGTGGCGCGGTCGAACTCCTCGGCCGGCGCGGCCTCGGCGCTGCCGTTGGTGGCGGAGTTGCTGTAATCCAGAACTTTGGCATTGGAGTTGCCCAGGTCCCACACCCTGGGCTTCTTCCCCTTCTCCTTCTGGGCCTCAGGCTTGGGAGATTTGCTGAAACAGAAGAGCAGGGGCAGGCCCTGCTCAGTGCAGGGAAGCCACAGCCATAGCCACAGCCCCTTGGCAGCTGGCAGTGAGCAGCACAGACAGCTGCAGGGGGCAGACACTGAGGTGGTGGTGAGAGCTGAGTCTGCCTGCAGGGTTCACTGCTCTGAGCTTGGAGCCTTCCCTAAAGCCAGGTGTTGGTGTCCCTTGGCAGCCTGGAGAGCTGGGGGAGAGCAACCTCCTGAAGGTGAAGCAGGGCAAGGGCAGGGGCAGCAGCTGCACAGGGCACAGGGCAGGGGGAAGCTGCTGGCAAGCAGCTCCAAGCAGAAGCAGCTGGGAGTGCTGGGGGACAAGGAGTTGCCCAGCAGCAGCAAGGTGGCCTGGGGGCCAAGAAGGCCAAGGCTGTGCTGGGGGCATGGAGAAGAGTGTGGGCAGCAGCAGGGCAAGGGAGGTTGTGCTGCCCCTCTGGCCTGCCCTGCTGAGGCCACCTCTGGAGCCCTGGGGGCAGTTGTGTGCTGCCCAGCTGCAGAGGGCCAGAGAAGTGCTGGAGAGAGTGCAGGGGAGGCTGGGAGGCTGCTGAGGGGCCTGGAGCAGCTCTGGCAGGAGCAGAGGCTGAGAGGCCTGGGGCTGAGAGCCTGCAGAAGAGCAGCCCCAGAGCAATGCTCAGCAATGCTCAGCAAGAGCTGAAGGGCCCCTGGGGGGCAAGAGGCTGGGGCCAGGCTCTGCTGAGTGGTGGCCAGGGCCAGGCCAAGGGGCAGTGGGCAGAGAGTGGAGGCCAGGAGGTTGGAGGGGAAGAGGAGGAGAAAGTTGTTTGTTGGGAGGGTGCTGGAGGCCTGGAGCAGGCTGCCCAGAGAGGTTGTGGAGTGTCCTGGTGTGGAGAGCTTCCAACCCCCCCTGGGCACTGTGCCCCTGGGCAAGCTGCTGGGGGTGCCCTGCTGGGGCAGTGGGGTTGGGCTGGGTGATTTTTGCAGCCCCCACCCTGCTGGGCTTGTCTCAAAAGCAGATCTGGACTCTCCAAAGGCCCAAGCTGGGTTTCTGGGTCTCCCAGGGCAGGGATCAGCTCTCGTTCCCCTCCAGGGCCTTCTTCCCAGCACACAAGGCAATAAGCAAAGGCAAAGAGGGATCTGGAGGGGCTGGAAGGTGTCCAGAGCAGGGCCAGGAGGATGAGCAGAGGGCTGGAGCTGCTCTGCTGTGAGGACAGACTGAAGGAGTTGGGGCTGTTCAGTCTGCAGAAGAGAAGGCTCCCAGGTGACCTCATTGTGGCCTTCCAGGATCTGCAGGGGGCTCCAGGAAGGCTGGGGAGGGACTGCTCAGGATCTCAGGCAGTGCTAGGACTAGGGGGAATGGAATGAAGCTGGAGGTGGGGAGATTGAGGCTGGAGGGGAGGAGGAAGTTCTTCCCCATGAGAGTGATGAAGCCCTGGAATGGGTTGTGCAGGGAGGTGGTTGGGGCCCTGTCCCTGGAGGTGTTTAAGGACAGGCTGGCTGAGGCTCTGGCCAGGCTGATCTAGTGTGGGGTGTCCCTGCCCATGGCAGGGGGGTTGGGACTAGATGATCCTTGTGGTCCCTTCCAACCCTGACTGATGCTGTGATACTATGAAAGCACAGTGCAGGTCTGCCTCTCCCTGGGGGCCACCAGGAGGAGAGCCATGGCTGAGGCAGAGCAGGAGGAGCAGCTCTGAAGCCCAGGGGGGTGGCCATGGCCTCCTCACCCACCTGGACTTCTCTGCAGCCTTCTTGTGTCTCCTGAAGAACTCCTCCCGGTTCTTCTGCAGGATTTCATCCTTGGTCAGCTCCTCCTTCTCCCCAGCTGCTGGGGGCTGCTTCTCCCCTGCAGAGCCCTTCCCAGGGGCTGAGACAGCTTCAGCTGCTGACAGAGGGAGGCCCCAGGTTGAGCTCAGAGCAGGGCCTGGGTGCAGCCCAGGCTGTGGGCCACCCCCTGTGCCCCCTCCCCACACCCACCCTCCTTCCTGGAGCCTTTGCTCTTCTTGCTCTTGACCTTCTCCTTTGGTTTCTCCCCTCGGGTTTCTATCATACACTTGACAGTCTTCTGCGACTTCAGAGACTGCTCAAACGTCTTCATCACCGTGGGGGGTCGGACCCTGCTGCTCTCCTCCGCGTCCCTGGGGGGGGAGCAGCGCTCAGCCTCGGCCCCGCTCCGCCCCCTGCCGGGCCGGGGGGGAAGGGCAGGGCGGGGCGGGGCCGGGGCCGGTACCGGAGGAGGCGCAGGAAGTCCTCCTTGAAGTCGAAGGTGCCCTGCAGCAGCCCCAGGGCTCCCCCCTGCTGGAACTCCGTGCGGTACTTGTCGCGGAACTCCCGGTGCACGTCGTCGATCAGCTTGTCCACGTAGGTCAGCGTCAGGATCTTCTGGAAGCCCACCTGCAGCACAGGGCAGCTGGGGGCGGCTGGGGGGCTTCCAGGATGGGGAGGGGGCAGGATGGGGGCACTCTCATGGCAGGGCCTGGCAGGTGAGGAAGGGAAAAGCTTCCCCCGGGAGGGGACAGAGAAAGAGCTTCCCCCCCAAAGGGCAGGGGGCAGGGGAAGAGCTTCCCCCGCAAAGGGCAGAGGAAGAGCTTCCCCCCAAAGGGCAGAGGGCAGGGGAAGAGCTTCCCCCCAAAGGGCAGAGACAGAGGAAGAGCTTCCCTCCCAAAGGACAGGAGGCAGAGAAAGAGCTTTCCCCCAAAGGGCAGGGGAAGAGGAAGAGCTTCCCCCCCAAAGGGCAGGGGAAGAGCTTCCCCCCAAAGGGCAGGGGAAGAGCTTCCCCCCAAAGGGCAGGGGAAGAGGAAGAACTTCCCCCCCAAAGGGCAGGGGAAGAGCTTCCCCCCAAAGGGCAGGGGAAGAGGAAGAGCTTCCCCCCAGAGGGCAGGGGAAGAGGAAGAACTTCCCCCCCAAAGGGCAGGGGAAGAGCTTCCCCCCAAAGGGCAGGGGAAGAGGAAGAACTTCCCCCCCAAAGGGCAGGGGAAGAGCTTCCCCCCAAAGGGCAGGGGAAGAGGAAGAACTTCCCCCCCAAAGGGCAGAGGAAGAGCTTCCCTCTAAAGGGCAGGGGAAGAGGAAGAACTTCCCCCCCAAAGGGCAGAGGAAGAGCTTCCCTCTAAAGGGCAGGGGAAGAGGAAGAGCTTCCCCCCAAAGGGCAGGGGAAGAGGAAGAGCTTCCCCCCAAAGGACAGGGGAAGAGGAAGAGCTTCCCCCCAAAGGGCAGAGGAAGAGCTTCCCCCCAAAGGGCAGAGGAAGAGCTTCCCCCCAAAGGACAGGGGGCAGAGGAAGAGCTTCCCCCCCAAAGGACAGGGGGCAGAGGAAGAGCTTCCCCCCAATGGGCAGGGGGCAGAGGAAGAGCTTCCCCCCCACTGGGCAGGGGGCAGAGGAAGAGCTTCCCCCCCAAAGGGCAGGAGACAGAGGAAGAGCTTCCCCTCAAAGGACAGAGGAAGAGCCTTCCCCCCAAAGGGCAGGAGGCAGAGGAAGAGCTTCCCCTCAAAGGACAGAGGAAGAGCCTTCCCCCCAAAGGACAGGGGGCAGAGGAAGAGCTTCCCCCCAAAGGACAGAGGAAGAGCTTCCCCCCCAAAGGGCAGGGGAAGAGCTTCCCCCCCCCAAAGGGCAGGGGAAGAGCTTCCCCCCCCCAAAGGGCAGGGGAAGAGCTTCCCCCCCCCAAAGGGCAGAGGAAGAGCTTCCCCCCCCCAAAGGGCAGAGGAAGAGCTTCCCCCCCAATGGACAGGGGCCAGGGGAAGAGCTTCCCCCAAAGGGCAGGGGAAGAGCTTCCCCCCAATGGGCAGAGGGCAGAAGAAAAGCTTCCCCCCAGGCAGGGGGCAGGGGAAGAGGAAGAGCTTGCCCCTGGGCTCAGGACCTCCTCTCTAACCTGCAGCTCGCTACCCTCAGCAGCCCTCAGGCTGTTTCCATCCCCACTCCCCTTCCAAATCCTCTTCACAAGGAGAACCAAACCTGTCCCAGCTGCAGCAGTGACAAACACAGGCAGGGGGCAGCCAAGCCAGGAGGGCTCTGCCCTTATCTCTGGGGCTGTGTGGATTCAGAGATGAGAGAGGGGAGAGCAGGAAAATGGTTCCTGAAGGCACAGGGATGGAGGTGGGGAAAAAAACCACCTGCTGGGCAGGCCCAGAGGATGGTGGGGAAGGGAGTTAGATCCACTGGGGCTGCTCACAGCGGGGGTCCCCAGGGCTCAGTGCTGGGCCCAGGGCTCCCCAAGGTCTCCATCAATGGCCTGGGGGAGGGCATGGAGGCTGCCTCAGGCAGGCTGCAGGGGCACCAAGCTGGGTGGCTGTGCTGAGCTGCTGGAGGGTTGGAGGCTCTGCAGAGGGACCTGGGCAGGCTGCAGGGGTGAGCCAAGGCCAAGGGGGTGAGGTTCAACAAGGCCAAGGGCTGGGTCCTGCCCTTGGCTCACAACCACCCCAGCAAGGCTCCAGGCTGGGGCAGAGGGGCTGCAAAGTGCCCAGCAGGAAAGGCCCTGGGGGGGCTGGGTGGCAGCAGCTGGAGAGGAGCCAGGGGGTGCCCAGCTGGGCAAGAAGGCCACCAGCAGCCTGGCCTGGAGCAGCAATGGTGTGGGCAGCAGGAGCAGGGCAGGGATTGTGCCCCTGGGCTGGGCACTGCTGAGGCCAGCCCTGGAGTGCTGCCTTCAGCTCTGGGCTCCTGGCTGCCAGCAGGAGCTGGAGAGGCTGCAGCAGGGCCAGGGAAGGGCAAGGAAGCTGGGGAAGGGTGTGGAGAAGAGGGCTGGGGAGGAGCAGCTGAGGGAGCTGGGGGTGGGGAGGCTGGAGGAGAGGAGGCTGAGGGAGACCTCCTTGCTCTCTGCAGCTCCCTGCAAGGAGGCTGGAGCCAGGTGGGGCTTAGGCTCTGCTCCCAGGGAACAAGGGACAGGAGAAGAGGCAATGGCCTCAGGCTGCCCCAGGGGAGGTTCAGGTGGAACATGAGAAGCAACTTTTTCACTGAAAGGGTTCTCAAAGGCTGCCCAGGGAGGTGGCTGAATCCCCATCCCTGAGGCACTGGAAAGCCTCAGGGCTGGGGCTGGGGGATGTGGGCTTGGCAGATAGGGAAGGGTTGGGCTGGAGGAGCTCCAAGAGCTTTTCCAATCACCTCCACGATGCTAATGAGATTTACTCCTGCCACAGATGGCTAAGTCAGTCCCTACCACCACTGAGAGACACCAAGAGACACCCACCCACCACACCCCACCAGCCTGGCTCCACCAGGGCCAGCCCTCAGCCCCTGAGCCCAGCTCTGCACCACCCTGCCCCCTCCCAGGCCATTCCCGAGCCAGCAGCCTGGCAAGAGCAGGGCAGCCCCACCTCACCCATGCTGGGAGCTGCTGGCACAGCTAGGGAGAAACCAAGGTGCCAAGCCAAAGCCTCTGGAGATCACAGAGGCCCTGCTGCTCCTCCTCCCAGGTGCAGGCAGCACAGCCTCTGTGCCACGTCGGCCCCTGGCAGGCTCCTTCCCACCCAGCCCCTGCAGGGAGAGCCCCTTCCTGGGGGTCAGCCTCCCCCAGTCTGTGCCTGGGGGGGCTGGGGGAGGTCACTCACCACAAACACCAGCTCAAACTGGTTGTCCAGCTTGTACTTGAGCGTGAGGGCTTCATGGGTGAAGGAGTTGTTGCCACCTCGCTCCTAAGGGACAGGAGCCGTCAGCAGGGGGGGTGCCAGCAGCAACAACCATCCCCCCCCCCCCCACCATCCAGTCACTCCCCTCTGCCCCAAAAAGCAGTCCAGCACCCCTTAGAGGAGCTCAAGCCCACCCCACAGGGCAGGTGCTCCCATCCTGCCTCTCCAAAACGGGTCAGTTCCTCCCCCGGTGTCTCCCTGCCCCCCCAGGCAGATGGTCCTCTCCATCCTCTGCCCCCCAGGCAGGTGGTCCCCACCAGCCCCTCCTCCTCAGGCAGGTGGTGCTGACTGCTCCCTCCTCACCTAGATGGCTCCAACTGCCCCCCCAGCTCTGACAGCCTGTCCCAGCCACTCACCACTCACCCCCCCCCCCCCCCAGGGGTATGGCTCCACAGCCCCACAGGGATGGTCCCAACTGCTCCTCCCTACCTCAGCTGCGTGCCTGTCAGCCCCACCAGCCAGATGTTCCCAGCTGCCTGCCCTACCTCAGGCAGGTGGTCTGGCCTGTCCCTTCCTCCCCAGACAGATGTTCCCAACTACCCTCCCTCCCCAGCCAGATGTTCCCAGCTGCCCTCCCTCCCCAGCCAGATGTTCCCAGCTGCCTGCCCTACCTCAGGCAGATAGTCTGGCCTGTCCCTTCCTCCCCAGCCAGATGTTCCCAGCTGCCCTCGTTCCCAGACAGATGTTCCCAACTACCCTCCCTCCCCAGCCAGATGTTCCCAGCTGCCCCCGTTCCCAGCCAGATGTTCCCAACTACTCTCTCTCCCCAGCCAGATGTTCCCAACTACTCTCTCTCCCCAGCCAGATGTTCCCAAATATCCCCGTTCCCAATGTTTCCAACCACCTCCGATCCCCGACAGATGTTCCCAGCTGCGCCCCCCGCCTCAGGTAGATAGATGGTCCTGCCCGGATCCCCCCACCAGATGGTCCTGCCCGTTCCTCCCTCCCCAAGCAGACGATGCCAAGCGCCCCCTCCCCCCGCCAGACGTTCCGGGGCATCCCCAGCTCCCAGACAGATGACTCCAGCTGCCCTCCCCCAGCCCCCAGGCAGGAGGGCTGCCTGTGTCCCCCCCCTCCCTCCCTCAGGCCGCCGGTCCCGGCCGCCCCGCCCGGACCTGGAGGAGGACGGAGCGGATGAGGGCATTGACGGGCGCGGTGGCGGCGGCGGCAGGCCCGCGGACGCCCTGGAAGCACCAGAGGACGAGGCCGCCCTTGCTGAAGATAGTGAAGAAGTCGAGCATGGCGGCGGCGGCGCCGGGCCCGGCTCCGCGCACACGTCGCACTGCCCCCAGCGCTTCCGCCGGAAGTCGCCGCCCATTGGCCGAGGGGGCGGAAAAGGGGCGGGGCGGCGGCGGGCGAATGGGGACGGGGGGCGCGGGGCAGGTTGTGAGCGAAGGGGAGGGGAGAGGGCGGGGCTGGAGGGGAGAGGGCGGGGGGGGGAGGAGGCTGGATCCAGTGGGGGCCCTCAGGGGTTGGTGCTGGGAGCAGAGCTGTGCAGGATCTTCGTCAGAGACTTGGCTGAGGGCACTGCCAGGCAGTTTGCTGGTGACACCAAACTGGGAGCAGTGGTGACAGCCCTCAGGCTGTGCTGCCATTCGGCCAGGACAGGCTGCAGAGCTGGGGGGAGAAAGGGAATGGAATCCAACAAGGGCAGGGCAGAGTCTGGCAGCTGGGGAATGACAACCACATGGAGCAGAAGAGGTTGGGGACTGAGCTGCTGGAGAGCAGGGCAGGGCAAAGGTGGCCAGAGGGATGCCCCTGAGCCAGCAGTGTGCCCTGCTGGGCAAGAATTGACCTTCCTGGCAGCCTGGGCTGCATGAGAAGGGCTGTGGGGAGTGGGGCAGAGAGGTTCTCCTGCCCCTCTGCTCTGCCCTGCTGAGGCCACAGCTGGAGTCTTGTGTCCAGCTCTGGGCCCCTCAGCTCCAGCAGGACCTCAGGGAAGTGCCTGAGAGAGGCCAGGCCAGAGGCACAGAGCTGCTGCAGGCAGTGGAACATCTCCTGTGAGCACAGCTGAGGCAGCTGGGGCTGGGAGCTGGGAGCAGAGCAGCCTGAGGGCTGCCCTCAGTGCTGGGGATAAAGCTGTGCAGGGCTGGAGCCAGGCTCTGCTCAGGGGTGGCCAAGCACAGCACAAGGGGCACTGGGGGCAAGCTGGAACTGAGGAGGTGCCAGGGGAGCAGGAGCGGAAACTTTGTCCCTGTGAGGCTGCCAGAGCCTGGGGCAGGCTGCCCAGAGAGGTTGTGGAGTCTGCTCTGGAGCCTTTCCAACCCCCCTGGATGTGTTCTGTGAGCCCTGCCCTGGGTGCCCTGCTCTGGCAGGGCTTGGGCTGGGGGAGCTCCAGAGGTCCCTTCCAGCCCCTCCCACGCAGCCGCTCAGCGAGTGGGCGTGGTCACGACCGGGGTGGGCGTGGCCATACATCCGGGGGCGTGCCCATGCCTCCGGGGGCGTGTCCAGCCGCGGCATGCTGCGCCCGGGGCACGTTCGGTGCCTTCTCAGGAGGGTCAGGGCCGGGGTCCCCCCGGGGGGCTCCCGATGGGGGTCTCTGCGGGGCTCCTCGCTCCCTCGGGGGGCTCCTGGCCGGGCCCTCCGCGCCTCAGCCCCGCTCCGCGCTGACATCTTCCGCGGTGAGAGGCGGAGTGGGGGCTCCTCGGAGCCCCCGGGCGGGGGCTGGGGGGGTCACCGGGGGTCACTGGAGGGCGAGAGGGATTTTTGGGGTGCTAGGGGGGGTTCTGTGGGGATTTGGGGGTCACGGGGGGCGTGGGAGGGTACGGGAAAGGATTGGAGGGGTGTCTGTGGGAATTCCGGGGGTCACTGCGGGGCGAGGGGACTCTTGGAGGGGTCCCGGGGAGATGGGGGTCCGGCGGGGTCGGGGGGGTACTGCGAGCGCTGGGGGGTGCCGAGGGGAACGGGAGGGGGGTCTGTGGGAATTTTAGGGGGGTCTGGGGGAATCGGGGGGGGTCTCTGAGGATCTGGGGTCATGGGGGGTGTTGGAGGGAACCGGGGGGAATTGGGGGAGGGGGCTGTGGGAATCTGGGGGGTCACTGTGGGGGTTGGGGGGTCTTGAGGGGAACTGGAAGGGGATCTGTGGGGGTCCAGGGGGAACTGGGGGATTCTGGAGGGGGGGACTTGAGGGGGGTCAGTGGGTGGTTTTGGGGTGCAATGGGGGTGCCTGTGAGGATTTGGGTGGGGGTCACGGGGGGCATTGGGAGGTCCCAAGGGGTCATGTGTGTGGGGGTGCCTATGGGGATTTGGGGGGGGGGTCATGGGGGGTATTGAGGGGAGTCACTGGGGGACGATTTAGGGGGGTCACAGGGAACGTTGGGGGACACCATGGGAAAGGGGGCATGGGTGGGAATGAGGAGGGGGTGTATGGATGGGGGGGAGGGGTTCCAGAGGGGCTGGAGTGGGTCCCTGGGAAGTGGGGGAGTTCTCAGAGGGGAATCGGGGGTGGGGCAGAGGGGTGCCTGGGGGGGCTGGGGAGGGTCCAGGGGAAACTGGAGCAGGGGTCAGGGAAGTCCCAGGGGTCTGGGGGTTCGTGTCCCAGGGCCCAGAGGGAGATCTTGGGGGCAGCCAGGAGGGACTGGTGGTGATCCCAGAGGATCTGGAGGAGTCCCAGAGAGTCCTGGGGGATTCCAGAGGACTTGGGGGGAGGTCCTGGGAGGGCTCCCAGAGAGGCATGGGGAAGGCACTGGGAGAACTGGAGCCACACCAGGGGTCACAGAGGATGCTGGGGAGCCCTCAGTGGTGACTGGGGAGGTCCTGAGCGATCCGGGGCGGGGGGGGGGGCTGCCAGCTCTGCTCCCTCCCAGGCCTGGCAGCAGCCCCCGCCCCCCCCAATATCCCCCCAGAGCTGGGACAGGGTCTGGAGCGCCTGGGTCAGACGCTGAAGGACCAGCTGCCGGCGATGAGGCCGGGGGGCTGGGGGGGCTGGACGCCCCCGGGGACCTCCCCCGGCCCCCGCCCCCCCGAGGAAGCCGACGTGGTGGTGGTGGGGGGCGGCGTGCTGGGCTGGTCCGTGGCGTACTGGCTGAAGGCGCTGGAGGGGCGGCGGCACGGCATGAGGGTGCTGGTGGTGGAGAGGGACCCCACGGTGAGACAGCGCCGCGCCGCGCCGCGCCGCGCCGCCCGGGGGGCTGCCCCTCCCGCGGGGGGCTGCCCCTGCAGCCCGGCTGACCCCGGGGAGGGCGCTCTGCTCCCGCAGTACTCCCAGGCCTCCACGGTGCTGTCGGCGGGGGGCATCCGGCAGCAGTTCTCGCTGCCCGAGAACATCCGCATGTCGCGCTTCGCCGCCGCCTTCCTGCGCCGCATCGACGTCAGTGCCGCTCCGCGGGGGGCAACGGGGGGCGCCGGGGGCTCGCCCGCGGCGGGGGGCGCCGGCCCCGCTCACCACAGTGCCCCTCCCCCCCACAGGAGTACCTCGGGGTGCCCGACGAGCCCCCCATCGACATCCAGTTCCAGCCCTCGGGGTACCTCTTCCTCGCCCCCACAGAAGCTGCTGCCAGGCTGGAGGCCACCGTCCGGCTCCAGAGGTGGGGGGCACACAGAGCCCACTCGGGGTGGGGTGTGCTGGAGGGGGAGGGTCTCAACCTGACCCTCCCTCTGCCTGCTGCTGTCCCCAGGGAGGAAGGGGCACAAGTGGCTCTGCTGTCCCCAGCCCAGCTGAAGGAGAGGTTCCCCTGGATGAACACAGAGGGGGTGGCTGTGGCCTCCTATGGTATGGGGGTGGTGTGGGGACCCCCCCCTCAGCACCCATCCCCATCCTCACCCCCATCCATACCTTCCCCCCTATTCTCTTGCTCATCCCTATCCTCATCCCCATCCTCAGCCTCCTCCCCATCATTATTCCCACCCTCATCTTCATCCCTGTTACCCACCTCATCTGCATCCCCATGCTTCTCCTCCTCCTCATCCCCATTCTCCTCTTCATTCCCATCTCCACCTCCATCTTCATCCCTGTCCTCCTTCTCCTCCCCATCCTCATCCAGCTGGCAGCCAGGCACCAGTGGTGTGCCCCAGGGAGCAGTGCTGGGCCCTGTGCTCTTTAACATCTTCATTGATGATCTGGAGGAGGACATTGAGTCCATCAGCAGTGAATGTGCAGCTGACACCAAGCTGGGGGCAGGAGTTGATCTGCTGGAGGGCAGAGAGGCTCTGCAGAGGGACCTGGCCAGGCTGCACAGATGGGCAGAGGCCAAGGGCAGGAGATTGAACACATCCAAATGCCAGGGGCTGCACATTGGCCACAGCAACCCCAGGCAGTGCTACAGGCTGGGGGCAGAGTGGCTGAGAGCAGCCAGGCAGAGAGGGAACTGGGGGTGCTGGTTGATGGTAGGCTGAACAGGAGCCTGCAGTGTGCCCAGGCAGCCAGGAGGGCCAATGGCATCCTGGCCTGCATCAGGCAGAGTGTGGCCAGCAGGAGCAGGGAGGTCATTCTGCCCCTGGACACTGCACTGGTTAGGCCACACCTTGAGTCCTGTGTCCAGCTCTGGGCTCCTCAGGTTAGGAAGGAGGTTGAGCTGCTGGAAGGTGTCCAGAGAAGGGCAAGGAGGCTGGGGAGGGGTCTGCAGCACAGCCCTGTGAGGAGAGGCTGAGGGAGCTGGGGTTGTTCAGCCTGCAGAGGAGGAGGCTCAGGGGAGACCTTCTTGCTCTCTGCAACTGCCTGCAGGGAGGTTGGAGCCAGCTGGGGGTTGGGCTCTTCTCCCAGGCACCCAGCAGCAGAACAAAAGGACACAGTCTCAGGCTGTGCCAGGGGAGGTTCAGGCTAGAGGTGAGGAGACAGTTCTATACAGAGAGAGATTGCCCATTGGGGTGTGCTGCCTGGGGAGGTGGTGGAGTCACCATCCCTGGAGGTGTTCAGGAGGAGACTTGATGGGGTGCTTGGTGCCATGGGTTAGTTGGTTGGGTTGTGTTGGATTGGTTGATGGGTTGGACACCATGATCTTGAAGGTCTCTTCCAAGCTGGTCCATTCCATTCCATTCCATTCCATTCCATTCCATTCCATTCCATTCCATTCCATTCCATTCCATTCCATTCCATTCCATTCCATTCCATTCTTCTCTCTCATCCCCATCCCTGTTCTCTCCTTCACCTTCTTCACTCCCATCTACATCTCCACTCTCCTCATCCTCCTCGCTCCCATTTCCATCCACATCCTCATTGCCTGTTTCACCCTCCTCCCATCCCCAGCCCCACCCCCAGTGGGTGCCAGCTGTGTTTCTGGGGGGTGCTCTGGGGGTGACTCTGTGCCTGCCCCCAGGGCTGGAGGACGAAGGTTGGTTTGATCCCTGGACCCTGCTCAACGCCTTCCGCCGCAAGGCCACCTCCCTGGGGGCCCACAGCTGCTGCGGGGAGGTGCGAGGTGAGGAGGGGGCAGGTACCCCCCTGTGGCCCCCACCCCAAAGCCCCCAGGGCCCCCCAGCTGACCCCCCCCTGAAGGCTTTGTCACCTCAGCCAGGGACTTGGCGCCGGGGGAACCGTCGCCGATGTCCGCACGCATCAAATACATCCACGTGAGCGCTTGCCTGGCCCCCACCCCGGGGAGGGGGGTCCCCACGAGTGTCCCTGACCCCCCCAGGGTCCCCTGTGTGTGTCCCCCCCAGATCCACACGCGGGACAGCCTGGAGTACCAGCCTGTGGCTTGCTCCATCGTGGTGAACGCCGCGGGCGCCTGGGCCGGGAAGCTGCTGGAGGAGGCAGGGCTGCCCGAGGGGCTGCGGCAGCCCCCCCTGCCCATCCAGCCCAGGAAGAGGTGAGCGGGGGGGGGGTGGGGCTGCCACGGGCTGGGGGGCACATCCCAGCACCCACCATCTCTCTTCAAGGTTGGGGGTGAACCCCTCGGTGCTGGGTTTTGGGGCGCCACAGTGTGGGGGGGGCACATCCTGCAGCCACCGTCCCTCCCTCAGGCTGGGGGAACCTGTCAGTCAGTGTCTATTTTTGGGGTGCCATAGTTGGGGGGGTCACACCCTAGCACCCATCTCTCATCTTCAGGGCTGGAGGGCTGAACCCCTTGGTGCTTTGGTTCAGCTGGGGGTCCCCAACAGCTTCAGGGCTGGAGGGGTGAACCCCTTGGTGCTTTGGTTCAGCTGGGGGTCCCCAACAGCTTCAGGGCTGGAAGGGTGAACCCCTTGGTGCTTTGGTTCAGCTGGGGGCACCCCAACAGCTTCAGGGCTGGAGGGGTGAACCCCTTGGTGCTTTGGTTCAGCTGGGGGCACCCCAACAGCTTCAGGCCTGGAGGAGTGAACCCCTCGGTGCTTTGGTTCAGCTGGGGGCACCCCAACAGCTTCAGGGCTGGAGGGGTGAACCCCTCGGTGCTTTGGTTCAGCTGGGGGCACCCCAACAGCTTCAGGGCTGGAAGGGTGAACCCCTTGGTGCTTTGGTTCAGCTGGGGGCACCCCAACAGCTTCAGGGCTGGAGGAGTGAACCCCTCGGTGCTTTGGTTCAGCTGGGGGCACCCCAACAGCTTCCACACAGCGCTCAGGAAATGGCAGAGCTGGGAGGGGGCAGGGGTCAGCAGTGCCACCTGGGCACAAGGGCAGGGCTGGGCCTGCTGGGCAGCATGGAAGGCAAAGTCCCTTGGCAGGCAACCTTGGAGGTACAGGGGGAAGTCCAAAAGGCAGAGGGACAGGTCCCATGTGCTGGAGCTGAGCTGGCAGGGAAGGGCCTGGCTGGGCACAGAGCTTTGGCTGTGCTTGGGGGGCAAAGGAGAGCTTGTGAGAGCAGCCCTGCAGGGAAGGCCTTGGGGGTGCTGGGGGGGAGCAGCTGGGCAGGAGCCAGCAATGGGCACTGGCAGCACAGGAGGCCAAGGGCAGCCTGGGCTGCAGCCAGAGCAGTGTGGCCAGAGCTGGAGAGAGGATCCTGCCCCTCTGCTCTGCCCTGGGGAGACCTCAGCTGCAGGGCTGGGGCCAGCTCTGGGACCACAACACAGAAAGGACCTGGAGCTGCTGGAGAGGCTCCAGAGTAGGACATAAAGAAGATCAGAGGCTGCAGAACCTCTGCTGTGGGGACAGGCTGAGGGAGCTGGGGCTGTGCAGCCTGGAGAAGGCTTCAGAGAGACCTCAGAGCAACCTTCCAGTACCTGAAAGGCTCCAGGAGAGATGGGGAGGGACTGCTCAGAAGGGGCTGTGGGGATAGGACCAGGGGCAGTGGTTTGGAACTGGAGCAGGGCAGAGTTAGGTTGGACACCAGGAGAAAGTTCTGCACAGTGAGGATGGGGAGACACTGGGACTGGCTGCCCAGGGAGGTGGCTGAGGCTCCATCCCTGGAGACACTCGAGGTCAGGCTCAACAAGGCTCAGAGCAGCCTGCTGCAGTTGGAGATGTCCCTGCTGCCTGTAGGGGCTTGGAGTAGGTGAGCTTTCAGTTGACCTTGGCTGACAGTGCCTGAAGAGGAGCCAGGGGGTGCCCAGCTGGGCAAGAAGGCCACCAGCAGCCTGGCCTGGAGCAGCAATGGTGTGGGCAGCAGGAGCAGGGCAGGGATTGTGCCCCTGGGCTGGGCGCTGCTGAGGCCACCCCTGGAGTGCTGCCTTCAGCTCTGGGCTCCTGGCTGCCAGCAGGAGCTGGAGAGGCTGCAGCAGGGCCAGGGAAGGACAAGGAAGCTGGGGGAGGGTGTGGAGAAGAGGGCTGGGGAGGAGCAGCTGAGGGAGCTGGGGGTGGTGAGGCTGGAGGAGAGGAGGCTGAGGGAGACCTCCTTGCTCTCTGCAGCTCCCTGCAAGGGGGCTGGAGCCAGGTGGGGCTTGGGCTCTGCTCCCAGGGAACGAGGGACAGGACAAGAGGCAATGGCCTGAGATAGTGCCAGGGGAGGCTTAGGTAGGTAGGGCTGAGCCCAATTGCTGCTTTGTTTTGAGGGGGTCACGGCTGGGGGGGGTCACATCCCAGCACCCACCTCCAGTGTGACACCCAGCCCTTCAGTGCCATTTTTCAGTGGGCACAACCCCCCCATCCCTATTCCCCTCCATTTAGCAGAGTGTGTGTGGGGGGGTGGGGGGTGTGCACCCTTCCCCTTACACATTTTGGGGGTGCCCCCTGGAACCCCCCCCCCCCAGGTATGTGTTCTCCTGGCACTGCCCCGACGGCCCCGGCCTCTCCTGCCCCTTCCTCATCGACACCTCCGGAGCCTATTTCCGCCGGGAGGGCATCGGTGGCAACTACATTGGTGGCATGAGCCCCGCCGAGGTGAGCCCCCAGGGGGGTCCCCCGCCTTATTTACCCCCAAAATGTATTATTTAATCCCCCCCTAGTTTATTAATCCCCCTAATTTATTATATATGCACCCTCAATGGATTACCTCCCTCCTCATGCATTACTTAACCCTTCCAATCTCATTTACCCCCCCCTTGAGTTACTGTTTCATTCCCTAGTGATTAACCCTTTCAGTTTATCCCTTAATCCCTTTATTTATTAACCCCCTTAATTAGTTATCCCTTCAATTATTATTTGACCCTTCCAGTTAGTTAAATCCTTTATTAGTTAACTCCATTCCTTCCTTAGTTAACTCCATTCCTTCATTAGTTAACTCCATTCCTTTCTTAGTTAACTCCATTCCTTTCTTAGTTAACCCCTTCATTAGTTAACCCCTTCATTAGTTAACCCCTTCATTAGTTAACCCCTTCATTAGTTAACTCCTTTATTAACTCCTTTATTATTTAACCCCAAATCATTATTGGACTCTTTCAGTTTAACCCTTAATTATTCAACCCTCTTAATTATTCAACCCCCTTAATCATTTAACCCTTCATTACTTAGCCCCTAATTATTCAACCCACTTGCTTTTTCAACCCCCTCAATTTCTTAACCCCCTTAATTATTCAACCCCTTCATTAATCAGCCCTTCATTCCTCAACCCCTTCATTATTCAACCCCCTCAATTACTATTTGACCCTTTCAGTTTGTTATTTAACCCCTTATTATTTAACCTCCAAGCATTAATCCTTTCAGTTTCTTAATCTAACTCATTAAGCCCCCAATTATTGACCCTTCCAGTTTATTAGTTAACTCCTTTATCAGTTAACTCCTTTATCAGTTAACTCCTTTATTAACTTCTTTATTATTTAACTCCCAATCAGTATTGGACTCTTTCAGTTTAACCCCTAATTATTCAACCCCCTTAATTATTTAACCCTTCATTACTTAACCCCTAATTATTCAAGCCCCTAATTACTCAACCCCCTCAGTTATTTAACCCTTCATTATTTAACCCCTTATTCAACCCCACTTAATTATTTATCCCTTCATTACTTAACTCCTAATTATTCAACCTCCTTATTCAACCCCCTCAATTACTTAACTCCTTAATTATTCAACCCTTCATTCCTCAACCCCTTCATTATTCAACCCCCTCAATTACTGTTTGACCCTTTCAGTTTGTTATTTAACCCCTTATTATTTAACCTCCAAGCATTAACCCTTTCAGTTTCTTAATCTAACTCATTAATTATTTAAGCCCCCAATTATTGACCCTTCCAGTTTATTAGTTAACTCCTTTATTAGTTAACTCCTTTATCAGTTAACTCCTTTATTAACTTCTTTATTATTTAACTCCCAATCAGTATTGGACTCTTTCAGTTTAACCCCTAATTATTCAACCCCCTTAATTATTTAACCCTTCATTACTTAACCCCTAATTATTCAAGCCCCTAATTATTCAACCCCCTTATTTAACCCTTCATTATTTAACCCCTTATTCAGCCCCACTTAATTATTTAACCCTTCATTACTTAACCCCTTATTTCATTACTTAACCTCTTATTTAACCCTTTATTATTCTACCCTTAATTATTTACACCCCCCCCCCCAAATCATTATTTGACCCTTTCAGTTTATTGATTCCTGGATTTATTACTTGACCCCTTATTATTTTGCCCCTTATTTTATTATGTACCCCCCCAATCATTATTTGAGCCTTTCAGTTGATTACTCAACCCAATTTATTACTTGACCTCCTTTATTATTTAACCCCTTACTCTTTAACCTCTTATTTACCCCTCAAAATCACTCTTTGACCCTTTCACGTTATTGCTTACCACCTTAATTTATTATGTAAGCCATTATTTTACCCCTTAATTTACTTAGTTACCCCTCCCAATCACTCTTTGGCCCTTTCAGTTTATTATTTAACCCCTTGATTTATCATTTAACCCCTTATTATTTTGCTCCCCCAAATCGCCTTGACCCTTTCAGTTTATTATTGAACCCCTTATTACTTGACCCTTTACTGCTTGACCCTTTACTGCTTGACCCCTTACTACTTGACCCCTTACTACTTGACCCCTTATTACTTGACCCCTTATTACTGACCCCTTCTACTTGACCCCTTATTACTTGACCCCTTATTACTGACCCCTTACTACTTGACCCCTTACTACTTGACCCCTTAATTTATTACTTGACCCCTTATTACTTGACCCCTTATTACTGACCCCTTACTACTTGACCCCTTAACTTATTACTTGATCCCTTACTACTTGACCCCTTAATTTATTACTTGACCCCTTAATTTATTACTTGACCCCTTATTACTTGACCCCTTAACTTACTACTTAACCCTTTACTACTTGACCCCTTATTACTTGACCCCTGATTACCTGACCCCTTATTATTTGACCCCTTACTACTTGACCCCTTATTACTTGACCCCTTAACTTACTACTTGATCCCTTACTACTTCACCCCTTACTTGATCCCTTACTACTCAACCCCTTATTACTTCATCCCTTATTGACCCCTTATTACTTGACCCCTTATTACTTGACCCCTTAACTTACTACTTGACCCCTTACTACTTGACCCCTTGACTTATTACTTGACCCCTTATTACTTGACCCCTTAACTTATTACTTGACCCCTTAACTTACTACTTGACCCCTTATTACTTGACCCTTTGACTTATTACTTGACCCCTTATTACTGACCCCTTATTACTTGACCCCTTATTACTGACCCCTTACTACTTGACCCCTTATTACTTGACCCCTTATTACTGACCCCCTACTACTTGACCCCTTAACTTACTGCTTGACCCCTTACTGCTTGACCCCTTACTGCTTGACCCATTATTACTTGACACCTTATTACCTGACCCCTTGATTTATTACTTGACCCCTGATTATTTTACTCCTTATTACCCCTTCAGTTATTATTTATCCCCCAAAATCACTATTTGACCCTTTCAGTTTATTAGTTGATCCCTTATTAGTTGACCCCTTGATTGATTACTTGACCCTTATTTAACACCTTATTAACTCATTATTTCTCCCCTTGATTTATATATTTACCCCCTCCCAAATCATTACTGTGAGCCTTTCAAGTTTATTACTTAACCCCTTAATGGATAAGAAGTAGGAGTAATGGGTGATTTATAGGCAATTAAATAAGGAGGAGGTAGGAGTAATAGGTGATTTATAGGCAATTAAATAAGTAGGAGGTAGGAGTAATAGGTGATTTATAGGCAATTAAATGAGGAGGTAGTTGATAGGTAATTAATGCGTAATAAATACAAGTAGTAAGTAATATTAATGCATTAGTTGGCCCTTTATTATTGCACCCCTTGTTATTTAACCCTTTCCTTGGGTTATTTAAAAACAACACCCCCACCCCCTCCCTTCCAACTCCTCCTCTGAGCCCCTCCCAACTCTGCCCCCCAGGACGAGGAGCCGGACCCCAGCGACCTCTCTGTGGACCACAGCTTCTTCCCGGAGCGGCTGTGGCCGCTGCTGGCCGCCCGGGTCCCAGCCTTCGCCGCGCTGCGGCCGCGCAGCTCCTGGGCAGGCTACTACGACTACAACTGCTTCGACCAGAACGGGGTGCTGGGCCCCCACCCCCGGCTGGAGAACCTCTTCGTGGCGGCGGGGTTCAGCGGGCACGGCCTGCAGCACGCCCCCGCCGTCGGCCGGGCGCTGGCCGAGCTGCTGCTGCGCGGCCGCTACGAGAGCCTGGACCTGGCGCGGCTGGGCTGCCAGCGCCTGCTCGACGGCAGCCGCCTGCGGGAGGACGGCGTCGTCTGACCCGCACCGGCCGCACCGGCGGGCTGCGACCGGCCGCACCGGCCGGCTGGGAACGGGGACACCGCCGGGAGGAGGCGGGGGAGGACTGCTGGGGGGGCTGGGACTGTTGGGGGGCTGGAACACTGTGGGGCGGGACAGGGACATGCTGCGGGGAGGCTGGGATGCTGTTGGGAGGCTGGGACGCTGCTGGGGGCACCCCTAGGCTGCGGGGGCGGTGGGATTGCTGGGGGGCTGGGACATGCTGCTGGGGGCACCGCTGGGCTGTGGGGAGGCTGGGATGCTGCTGGGGTCTGGGATACTGCTGGGGGCACCCCTGGGCTGCAGGGGCGGTGGGATTGCTGGGGGCAGGGACTGTTGGGGGACTGGGACTGTTGGGGGACTGGGATATGCTGCTGGGGGCATTGCTGGGCTGCGGGGAGGCTGGGATCCTGCTGAGGGGCTGGAACACTGTGGGGAGGGACAGGGACATGCTGCAGGGAGACTGGGATGCTGTTGGGAGGCTGGGGTGCTGCTGGGGGCACCCCTAGGCTGCGGGGGCGGTGGGATTGCTGGGGGGCTGGGGCTGTTGGGGGGCTGGAACACACCGTTGGGGGGACTGGGACTCTTGGGGGGCTGGAACACAGTGCTGGGGGGACTGGGACTGTTGGGCTGGGACTCGCTGCTGGGGGGGCTGGGACATGCTGCTGGGGGCACCGCTGGGCTGCGGGGAGGCTGGGATGCTTTTGGGAGGCTGGGGTGCTGCTGGGGGCACCCCTGGGCTGCAGGGGCGGTGGGATTGCTGGGGGGCTGGGACTGTTGGGGGACTGGGATATGCTGCTGGGGGCACGGCTGGGCTGCGGGGAGGCTGGGATCCTGCTGAGGGGCTGGAACGCTGTGGGGAGGGACAGGGACATGCTGCAGGGAGGCTGGGATGCTGTTGGGAGGCTGGGATGCTGCTGGGGGCACCCCTAGGCTGCGGGGGCGGTGGGATTGCTGGGGGGCTGGAACACACTGCTGGGGGGACTGGGACTGTTGGGCTGGAACACGCTGCTGGGGGGACTGGGACTCTTGGGGGGCTGGAACATACTGCTGGGGGGACTGGGACTGTTGGGGGGCTGGAAGACACTGCTGTGGGGACTGGGACTCTTGGGGGGCTGGAAGACACTGCTGGGGGGACTGGGACTGTTGGGGGGCTGGAAGACACTGCTGTGGGGACTGGGACTGTTGGGGGGCTGGAAGACACTGCTGTGGGGACTGGGACTGTTGGGGGGCTGGAAGACACTGCTGGGGGGACTGGGACTGTTGGGGGGCTGGAACACACTGCTGGGGGGCTGGGGCTGTTGGGGGGCTGGAACACACTGCTGGGGGGACTGGGACTGTTGGGGGGCTGGAACACACTGCTGGGGGGCTGGGGCTGTTGGGGGGCTGGAACACACTGCTGGGGGGACTGGGACTGTTGGGGGGCTGGAACACACTGCTGGGGGGACTGGGACATGCTGCTGGGGGCACTGCTGGGCTGTGGGGAGGCTGGGATGCTGCTGGGGGGACTGGGATACTGCTGGGGGGCTGGGACATGACTGGGGGACACTTGGAGGACTGGAACACACTGCTGGGGGGCTGGGATACAACTGGGGGACACTTGGGGGACTGGGACACACTGCTGGGGGGGACTGGGACACTGCTGGGGGGACTGGGACGCTGCTGGGAGGCTGGGATACAACTGGGGGACACTTGGGGGGCTGGGACACACTGCTGGGGGGAGTGGGACACACTGCTGGGGGGATTGGGGGACACTGCTGGGGGGAGGGTTAGGACACACTGCTGGGGGCGCCACTGGGCTGCGAGGGGACTGTGAGACTGCTGGGGGGACTGGGGCATGGACATGTAGGAAATGGAGATGGCAGTGGGGCCTCTCCTGACGACTCAGCTACCTCCAGACCCCTTCCCAGCTCCATCTCAACCCCTTCCCACCCCCTTCCTGTCCCCTGCCCCAGGCTGGTGCTGTTGCCCTGCAGGAATAAACTGGACAGCTGCTGCGTGCTGGGGGTTGTATGGGGGAGGGGGGGACCCTCCCGGGGGGGACCGTCCCACTTTCCCCGCAGCTCACCCAGTTCCAGTGTCACTCCTGTGCCACTGTTACCTCCCTCACTGTCCCCACTTCACCCCCAGCATCTCTCATGCCCTCCTCCCAGTGTCCCCATTTCACCCCAGTATCTGTTATTCCTTCCCCTCCCAGCACCCCCGCTGTTCCCCCAGGCTCTCCTATTGCCCCCGCATCCCCAGCCCCCCCTGTCCCCAGTGTCCCCTGCCCCAGTGCTCCCCTTATCCCTCTCCAGTGCACCCAGGCCCACTGTCACTGTTACCACCCCAGTGCTCCCCTTAATCCCCAGGGTCCCCACACTGCCCCCCAGCCTATCTCCAGTGTCCTCACTAGCCCCAGTGCCCCCCCACTATCTCCAGTGTCCCAAGTAGCCCCTATTCCCCCCTCCCCCCAAGGCCCCAGGTATGTTCCAGCCCCCCCAGTCCCAGTGGCTCTGTTGTGCCACCCTTGCCTCCAGCCCCAGAGCCTTCATTATCCCCTGCTGCCACCCCAGTGTCACCATTACCCCCCACTGCCCCCAGTCCTGGTATCCATAGTATCCCCATTGTCCTCCAGTAGCCACCAGTGTCCCCAGTCCCAGCAGCTGTTATCCTCATTACCCTTGGGGTATCCCCTCTGTCCCCCCAGTATCTCCATCACCCCCTGCTGTCCCCACTGTCTCCCATTTATCCCCAGCAGCCCCCGTTAGCTCTCAACATTCCCTTTACCCCCAGTGTCCCCATTGTGCCCCAGTAGCCTCCTTTACCCCCCAGTATGCCCCCATGACCTCCTACCCTGTATCTCCACTACCCCCCAGTATCCCTAGTGTCCCCCATTACCTCCAGTCCCAGTTCCCAGCCTCCCCACTATCCCCCATTAGCCCCCAATATCCCTTATTACCCTCCCATCCCCTGCTATCCCCCATTACCCCCCACTGCCCCTTATTACACCCCACTATCCCACGTTATCCCCTATTATCCCCACTGTCCCCCCTTATCCCCTATTACCCCCCACTATCCCCCCTTATACCCTATGACCTCCTCTGTCCCCCCTTATCCCCTATTACACCCCACTGTCCCCTGTTATCCCCTATTGCCCCCCACTGTCCCCCCTTATCCCCTATTAGCCCCACTGTTCCCCCCTTATCCCCTATCACCCCCACTATCCCGCGTTATCCCCTATTACCCCCCACTGTCCCCCCTTATCCCCTATCACCCCCACTATCCCGCGTTATCCCCTATTACCCCCCACTGTCCCCCCTTATCCCCTATTACCCCCACTGTCCCCCGTTATCCCCTATTACCCCCCACTATCCCCCGTTATCCCCTATTACCCCCCACTGTCCCCCCTTATCCCCTATTGCCCCCCACTGTCCCCCCTTATCCTCTATTACCCCCTCTGTCCCCCCCTTATCCCCTATTACTCCCCATTGTCCCCCCTTATCCTCTATTACCCCCTCTGTCCCCCCATATCCCCTATTACCCCCCACTGTCCCCCGTTATCCCCTATTACCCCCTCTGTCCCCCCCTTATCCCCTATTACCCCCCACTGTCCCCCGTTATCCCCTATTACCCCCCACTATCCCCCCTTATCCCCTATTACTCCCCAGTATCCCCCGTTATCCCCTATTACCCCCCACTATCCCCTATTACCCCCCATCACCCCGCATTGTCCCCGCTCATCGCGACTGCCCCTCAGCCCGTTTTGGTGCCCCCTAGCGGGACAGTCGTTGCCTGCCTGCCAGCCAGCAGCAGCGCTCGCGCATGCGCAGTGCTGTACCGGGGAGGGGGTCGGCGGGCCTGGGCGCATGCGCAGCGGCGGGACGTAGGGGGCGGGCCGGCGCGCGGGCCATGGCGGGAGGGGGGCGGGGCCGCGGCTGCGCGGTCGCGGCGCATGCGCGGTGCTGTGGCGGCCGGGCCGGCGGGAGCTGGGCCCGCCTGCCGCCCCCTGCGCCCCCGGCCCGCAGCCGCCGGTGAGTGCGCGGGCCTGGGCGGGAGGGAGAGCCCCGGGGCCGGGGTGGGGTCAGCCCAGAGGGAGCCGTGCGCCCCTCCCCGGGCGGGGGGTGGGGGGTGGCTGGAGTCGCTGCCGGGAGCCGTGAGGGCAGCCCTGGGGCAGCCGCGGGGCAGCTCGGAGGTGAATGTGGGTCAGAAGGTGTCCGTGCCGCACGGCTGAGGCCAGTGCAGGTCCGCAGTGATCTGTGGGGCGAGCCTCGGATGCTTTCGGGCACGAGGGGAAAGCCCGAGGTAATTCTGGGTCGGGAGCGATCCGAGGGGGCAGCGCTGAGGCAAATCTGATGCCGGAGGTGGCTGCTGGGGGTGGCCGAGAGGGGCTGGGGGCTGGGGATGGCCGTACGGCAGCCCTCAGCTGATCGGGGGTCCGCAGAGGTCCCCGGGGCAAGGCCGGGCTGGTTGTAAGCCCCCGGGGGGCTGTGGGGCAGCCCCGAGGGACGTTTGGGTGCGGGGGGATCTGCGGAGCAGCACTGAGGCAATTCCGCTCCTGGGAGGCGCTGAGGCAGCCCGGAGGGCGCTCCGGGTCCGCAGGGGTCTGCGCAGGAAGCCTGAGGGCATCTGGGGGCACCCCTGTGGGTACGAGGGGCAGTCCTGAGGTACCTTTGGGTGCAGAGGGACCCCCGGGGACCCCAGCCCCTCGTGGGGGCTCCCCGCGGGGACCCCAGCGAAGCAGGCAGGGCTGAGCCGCAGCCGGCGCCATATGGCAGCTGGGGGCAGCTGTCCTCGGCGGGGAGGTTCCCCTGCCTGAGAGGCTGGTGGGAAGCAGCTGCCTGCAACAAAGCACAGGCTCCTTCCTGCCTGCTGTTTCTGCCGGGGCTCTGCCTCCCTAGGCTGGGGCTCGGGGGGATTAAAGCTGGTGGCAACGCAGCTGGAGGCCATCTCTGCTTCCCTGCCTTTCCCCCAGGCTGTGCTGCAGGAGCAGAGTTCACCCCCAGCAGGCTTGCTCTCAGAGCAACCCAGCCAAAAACCCCTTCTGGCTTTCTATCTCTCTCTTTCTCTTTAGCTATTGCTTTTAACTGCCTGTGCCCTGCACAGTGGGTGCAGAGCAGCAGCCCTGCTGACAAGTCAGGGCTTGTGACAGCAGCCAGCTCCAGAGCAGGTAGCTCCAGTCTTGGAGCAGATGGGATCCTGCTGGAACAGCTGCCACGACCTGTACTGGCTGCTGATTTGGTTCTGTTAGTACTCTTGCTGTTTGTGGGGCAGTCTGCAAGCAGCATTGTGGCCAAGGAGTCAGCAGGCTGGATCCCTCCTCTGCCTGCTGGCCTGGCTGCTGGGGAGCAAAGGATGGGCAGGAAGCCTGCTGGGCATCTCCAGGCTGTGGATGGAGGCTGTGCTCACGACAGAGCGATGCTGCAAGGCCTGCTGTGCTCCTGGTGTTTTCTCCCTCCACAGGCTCCATCCATTTCCCATCTCTCCAGGATGAGAGAGGTTTGGGGTCGGCTTTTCCCCTCTCCCTGTAGTTGATAGTTTGGGAAGCAGAGGTGATGCTGGAGTCGAGATGGCAGACAGCGTGAAAACCTTCCTTCATGACCTCGTCAGGGTGAGTCTGCCAGCTCCTCCTCTGCCTCCTGCACAGAAAGCAAAGCAGCAAAAGGGGCTCTGAGGGTTTCTTTTTCAAGCAGAGGTGGCTGTAGGCCGGGTCCTTGCTCACATTTGATGTGGCTGCGTGGGGTGTGTTGCTCCCCAGGTATTCTGTGGGACAGTTTCACCCCCCTGAGCTGGCTGCTGGGTCTGGCACAAGGGGCTCAGTGCTCCTCTGAAATTTCAGATACCCTTGTGGCATCAAAATTCCTCTGTGGGAACAGGCTGAGAGAGTTGGGGCTGCTCAGCCTGGAGAAGAGAAGGCTTCCAGGAGATCTTAGAGCAGCCTTCCAGTGCCTGAAGTGAGCTACAGGAGAGCTGGGGAGGGGCTTTTGGCAAGGGCTTGGAGTGCCAGGATGAGGAACAATGGCTTTGAGCTGGGAGAGGGGAGACTGAGACTGGAGATGAGGGAGAAATTGTTGACACTGGAATAGGCTGCACAGGGAGATTGTGGAGGCTCTAAACCTGGAGGTGTTGAAGGCCAGGCTGGATGAGGCCTTGAGCACCCTGAGCTAGTGGGAGGTGTCCCTGCCCATGGCAGGGGGTTGGCACTGGATGATCTTTAGGGTCCCTCCCAATCCAAACCATTCAGTGAAAATTGCTTCTGGTGGGGGCAGAACTCCACTTACCAGAGCATCATGTGGTCAGCAGGCTGGGTCGAGGGAGGTGATCCTCCCCCTCTACTCAGCCCTGGGGAGACCCCACCTGAAGTACTGTGTCCAGTTCTGGAGCCCCTATGGCAAGAGGGACCTGGAGGTGCTGGAAGGTGTCCAGAGCAGGGCCAGGAGGATGAGCAGAGGGCTGGAGCTGCTCTGCTGTGAGGACAGACTGAAGGAGTTGGGGCTGTTCAGTCTGGAGAAGAGAAGGCTCCCAGGTGACCTCATTGTGGCCTTCCAGGATCTGAAGGGGGCCTACAAGAAGGCTGGGGAGGGACTGCTCAGGATCTCAGGCAGTGCTAGGACTAGGGGGAATGGAATGAAGCTGGAGGTGGGGAGATTGAGGCTGGGGGGGAGGAGGAAGTTCTTCCCCATGAGAGTGGTGAAGCCCTGGAATGGGTTGTGCAGGGAGGTGGTTGAGGCCTTGTCCCTGGAGATGTTTAAGGCCAGGCTGGCTGAGGCTGTGGCCAGGCTGATCTAGTGTGGGGTGTCCCTGCCCATGGCAGGGAGGGTTGGGACTGGCTGATCCTTGTGGTCCCTTCCAACCCTGACTGATGCTATGATACTATGACACCATCCTGGCTCCCACTTGGTGTCCTGTGGTCATCACTTGGAAGTGAAGTTGTGGCAGTTGTGGTTGCAGTGTCATCTAGAGCTGCAGACAGCTGCTTGTGGAGTACTTTTACTGGAGGGTTTTAAAGTGGGGAGTAAGGAAAAGGCTGCCAGGCACTTCCCTGCTGAGAGCTCTGCAGGGCTGTGTGGTTTCTGGGCCACATCTGAGGGACTTCGTAGAATTCCACCTTGTTGGCCGTGAAAGTGCTGGCAGGGGATGGAGGCCTTCCTGCCAGGCAGGAAAAAGGCTGAAAGAGACTCCCTGGCTTTTGCCAGGGGTATAACTAATGGAGATTGGCTGAGAAATCACAGTTCCACACCCAGAACGTCCTGGTGTGCCTCAGGGTGCTGGAGGGTCTGGTGCTCTAGGCCAGTGGGCCGTGGAAAGCAGGTGGTGCTGCTGCTCCAGGCTTGGCTCTGGCATCCCTCTCTTGGGGAGGGCTTTGGTGGCCTGGGTGGACCACCTCCTGCTCTTACTGCAGAGCATGAGGGCTTCTCCTGGTTTCCACAGGGAATCAAGGACTCCATCTGGGGCATCTGCACCATCTCCAAGCTGGATGCCCGGATCCAGCAGAAGAGGGAAGAGCAGCGGCGGAGGAGAGCGAACAGCGCGCTGGCCCAGCGGAGGTTTCACATGGAAGAGAAGAAGCAAGAGAAGTGAGTCTCCTCCTCCTCCCCCTCCCCAGAGGTGCCTGCAGCTCTGCACCTTCCTTTGAGGAATAATTTACCTTTGGGGAGGTCCAAATGGTTGTATTTTGATGGTTTTCCTTGGAGCCAAGTCCCTGTGGGAGCAGAAAGCTGGGGAAGTCCCAGAGAGCTCCACGTCCATAGGCTGCAAAGAGAGGAAAGCCAAAGCCCCCTGAGCTGAAACAGCCTCTCCCAAGAGCAAAAAGCAGCTGAAACCTCCTAAATGTATTGTGGAGGGAGTTTGAGGAGGACACAGCCTGAGATCTCCAATGAATCCTTCAAGTTTGGGATGAAAATCTGCCTTTGCTCCATTTCCATGCAAACATGAGGAGTTGATAAAGGCTCAGAGTCTCTCTGGCATAGAGGCAGCTGGAGGCTTGCTCTGACTGGCACCTGCTGCCAGTCTGAGGGGGGGGGGGGTTGCTTCCAGCATTCCTGTGCTTGGTCACTGGTGAGCTGCAGCATTCCTGAAGTGAGGAAGAGAGGCAGCTGGCACTCCTTAGGGGCTGTTTGGCCAGAACCTTCACTTGTGTCTCTCCCCCCTCCGGCGGCAGCGAACCGCGGATCGTCAGCAGGATCTTTCAGTGCTGTGCCTGGAACGGAGGAGTCTTCTGGGTGAGTGCCTGCTCTGCTCCTGCCCTCAGCCCTGGGAAAGCCTCTGCCAGCACCACTGGGGGCAGGCACTGAATTCCCAGTCCTGGGGCTGCACTGGGACCCAGTTTGGGTACAGACTCCCTGCTTTTGTGATGGGTTCTTGTGAAGGAACCTCCTGCAGGTGAAGCAGGGCAAGGGCAGGGGCCTGGCCCTGGGGAGGAAGAACCTCCTGCAGCAGCACAGGGCAGGGGGAAGCTGCTGGCAAGCAGCTCCAAGCAGAAGCAGCTGGGAGTGCTGGGGGACAAGGAGTTGCCCAGCAGCAGCAAGGTGGCCTGGGGGCCAAGAAGGCCAAGCCTGTGCTGGGGGCATGGAGAAGAGTGTGGGCAGCAGCAGGGCAAGGGAGGTTGTGCTGCCCCTCTGCCCTGCCCTGCTGAGGCCACCTCTGGAGCCCTGGGGGCAGTTGTGTGCTGCCCAGCTGCAGAGGGCCAGAGAAGTGCTGGAGAGAGTGCAGGGGAGGCTGGGAAGCTGCTGAGGGGCCTGGAGCAGCTGTGGCAGGAGCAAAGGCTGAGAGGCCTGGGGCTGAGAGCCTGCAGAAGAGCAGCCCCAGAGCAATGCTCAGCAATGCTCAGCAAGAGCTGAAGGGCCCCTGGGGGGCAAGAGGCTGGGGCCAGGCTCTGCTGAGTGGTGGCCAGGGCCAGGCCAAGGGGCAGTGGGCAGAGAGTGGAGGCCAGGAGGTTGGAGGGGAAGAGGAGGAGCAAGTTGTTTGTTGGGAGGCTGCTGGAGGCCTGGAGCAGGCTGCCCAGAGAGGTTGTGGAGTGTCCTGGTGTGGAGAGCTTCCAACCCCCCCTGGGCATTGCACCATAGCAGGAAGTGCTGGAGTGTAGATGTGGGCTGCAGAGATTCCTGGTCTTCAGTGTGTGTGAAGGAACCTCACAAAGTTTAACCAGGGAGCTGCCTTCTGCTGGGTGGTTCCAGGAGCAGCAAACCCAAGCACCCAACAGCTCACCAGCCCCTCCTTGTTGCTTTCCCCTCAGCTTAGCCTCTTCCTGTTTTACCGAGTGTTCATCCCGGTGCTGCAGTCGGTCACGGCGCAGATCATTGGTGAGTGCCTCCTGCTGGCCTCTCCCGGGGCGCTGCAGGCTCCCTGGGGTGGGAATCTTCTTTGGAAGACCAAAGGTTGGTGGTGGAGGTTTGTCCTCATCAGAAGCTCCCCGTGGTGTGGAGAAGCCCCACTGGGAAGTATTTGTGCTGTGCAATGAGGAGGTTCCTCCACCGCTCCCTGACGCTTCCCCCTGTTCGCCACCCCCAGGTGACCCTTCCCTGCACGGCGACGTCTGGTCCTGGCTGGAGTTCATCCTCACCTCCATCTTCAGTGCTCTCTGGGTCCTTCCCCTCTTTGTGCTCAGCAAGGTTGTCAATGCTATCTGGTTTCAGGTAGGGATGGGATTTTTCTCTTCCATCTCCTCTTTGGAATTGCCTTTCCTTCCGTTCCCTCTTTCTCTTTGGCATTTCCCTGCCCCATTTTCTCTTCAAGACTTCTCTGTCTGTGGAATTTCATTTCCCTCAGCCCCCTTTCCCTCTTTGGAACTTCCTTTTGCTCTTTGGAATTTCAGCTCCCTCAACCCCCCATTTCTCCTTATTTTCTCTTTGTATTTCCTTCCTCTCAACCCCCTCTGGATTTCCATCCCATGCAAGCCTCATTTCTCTTGAATTTCCTTTTGCTCTTTGGAATTTTCTTTCTCTTGAAGTCCTTTTCCTCTTTGGATGTTCAGCTCCCTTGAGCCCCCATTTTTCTGGAGTTTCCTTTCCCTCAAGTGCCTTTTTCTCTCTGGAATTCCCTTTGCCTCAACCCCTTTTCATGGAATCATAGAATTATTAGGGTTGGAAGGGACCTCAAGGCTCATCCAGTTCCAACCCCGCTGCCATGGGCAGGGACACCTCACACTACAGCAGGTTGCTTGCAGCCACATCCAGCCTGGCCTTAAGAACCTCCTCCTCCCTGGAGTTCCTTTTCCTCAAGCCCCTTTTCCTCTCTGTAGTCCCCTTTCCCTTGAGCCCTTTCCCTCTCTGCAGTTCTCTTTCCCTTGAGCCCTTTCCCTCTCTGCAGTTCCCTTTCCCTTGAGCCCTTTCCCTCTCTGCAGTTCCCTTTCCCTTGAGCCCTTTCCCTCTCTGCAGTTCTCTTTCCCTTGAGCCCTTTCCCTCTCTGCAGTTCCCTTTCCCTCTCTGCAGTTCTCTTTCCCTTGAGCCCTTTCCCTCTCTGCAGTTCCCTTTCCCTCTCTGCAGTTCCCTTTCCCTTGAGCCCTTTCCCTCTCTGCAGTTCCCTTTCCCTTGAGCCCTTTCCCTCTCTGCAGTTCCCTTTCATAGTTTCATAGTTTCATAGTTTCATTCAGGGTTGGAAGGGACCACTGAGCCCTTTCCCTCTCTGCAGTTCCCTTTCCCTTGAGCCCTTTCCCTCTCTGCAATTCCCTTTCCCTCAAGCCCCTTTTCCTCCCTGCAATTCCCTGTCCCCTCTGTGCAGTTGCCTTTCCCTCAAGCCCTCCCCATCTCTTCCCAGGACATTGCAGACCTGGCGTTCGAGGTGTCGGGCAGGAAGCCGCATCCCTTCCCCAGCGTCAGCAAGATCATCGCCGACATGCTCTTCAACCTGCTGCTGCAGGCTCTCTTCCTCATCCAGGTGAGCTCCCACCCAGCCTGCTGCTGCTGCAGGCTCTCTTCCTCATCCAGGTGAGCTCCCACCCAGCCTGCTGCTGCTGCAGGCTCTCTTCCTCACCGCGGTGAGCTGCCAGCCGTGCCGGCGCGGGGGCCGCGGGTCGCCGCCTGCCCGGTCCCAGCGCCTCTCCCTGCTCGGTACCCGCAGGGAATGATCGTCAGCCTCTTCCCCATCGACCTGGTGGGGCAGCTGGTGAGCCTGCTGCACATGTCGCTGCTCTACTCGCTCTACTGCTTCGAGTACCGCTGGTTCAACAAAGGTGAGCGGGGCACGCCCCAGGCGGGGGCCGCGGCGCCGCCCGCGCTCCTCCCCAACGCCTTCTCCCCCACCGCCAGGGATCGAGATGCACCAGCGGCTCTCCAACATCGAGAGGAACTGGCCCTACTACTTCGGCTTCGGCCTGCCCCTGGCCTTCCTCACCGCCATGCAGTCCTCCTACATCATCAGGTGAGGCCACGGCTGCCCCGAGCTCGGCCTGACCCTGCCAGCGCCCCGGGGCGCTCAGGGCCCTTCCCTCGGCTGCCCTTGGGCTCAGTTGGGTTCATTCTCTTTGGGTTTGGGTTAGTTGGGGTTGGTTCATTTATCAATGGTGTTTTGTGCCCCTCCTTGGCTCCCTCTGTGCTCCTCCTTGGCTCTTTCTCTTTGAGTTAGTTAGAGCTGGTTCATTAATGATATTTTGTGCCCTTCCTTGGCTCCCTCCATGCCCTTCTTTGGCTCTTTCTGTTTAGGTTAGTTTGAGTTGGTTTATTTGTTTATGATATTTTGTGTCCTTCCTTGGCTCTGTGTCCTTCCTTGGCTCCCTCCATGCCCCTCCTTGGATCTTCCTGTTTGGGTTAGTTTGGGTTGGTTCATTTATTAATGGCATTTTGTGCCCCTCCTTGGCTCCCTCCATGCCCCTCCTTCACTCCATCCATGCCCTTCCTTGGCTCTGTGTCCTTCTTTGGCTCCCTCCATGCTCCTCCATGGCTCTTTCTGTTTGGCTTGGTTTGAGTTGGTTTATTTGTTTATGGCATTTTGTGCCCTTCCTTGGCTCCCTCCATGCCCCTCCTTGGCTCCCTCCATGCTCTTCCTTGGCTCCCTCCATGCCCCTCCTTGGCTCCCTCCATGCCCTTCCTTGGCTCCCTCCATGCCCTTCCTTGGCTCCCTCCATGCCCTTCCTTGGCTCCCTCCATGCCCTTCCTTGGCTCCCTCCATGCCCTTCCTTGGCTCTGTGTCCTTACTTGGCTCCCTCCCTGCCCCTCTTTGGCTCTTCCTGTTTGGGTTAGTTTGGGTTGGTTCATTTATTAATGGTGTTTTGTGCCCCTCCTTGGCTCCCTCCATGCCCTTCCTTGGCTCCCTCCATGCCCCTCCTTGGCTCCCTCCATGCTCTTCCTTGGCTCCCTCCATGCCCCTCCTTGGCTCTTCCTGTTTGGGTTAGTTAGGGTTGGTTCATTTATTAATGATACTTTGTGCCCTTCCTTGGCTCTGTTTGGGTTAGTTTGGGTTGGTTCATTTATTAATGGCCTTTTGTGCCCCTCCTTGGCTCTCCCTCTGCCCTTCCTTGGCTCCCTCCCTGCCTGTCCTTGGCTCCCTCCCTGCCCGTCCTTGGCTCCCTCCCTGCCCGTCCTTGGCTCCCTCCCTGCCCGTCCTTGGCTCCCTCCATGCCCTTCCTTGGCTCCCTCCATGCCCTTCCTTGGCTCCCTCCATGCCCTTCCTTGGCTCCCTCCATGCCCTTCCTTGGCTCCCTCCATGCCCTTCCTTGGCTCCCTCCATGCCCCTCCTTGGCTCCCTCCATGCCCTTCCTTGGCTCCCTCCATGCCCTTCCTTGGCTCCCTCCATGCCCTTCCTTGGCTCCCTCCATGCCCTTCCTTGGCTCTGTGTCCTTACTTGGCTCCCTCCCTGCCCCTCTTTGGCTCTTCCTGTTTGGGTTAGTTTGGGTTGGTTCATTTATTAATGGTGTTTTGTGCCCCTCCTTGGCTCCCTCCGTGCCCTTCCTTGGCTCTCTCCATGCCCTTCCTTGGCTCCCTCCGTGTCCTTCCTTGGCTCTCTCCATGCCCTTCCTTGGCTCTCTCCATGCCCTTCCTTGGCTCCCTCCATGCCCTTCCTTGGCTCCCTCCATGCCCTTCCTTGGCTCCCTCCATGCCCCTCCTTGGCTCCCTCCATGCCCCTCCTTGGCTCCCTCCATGCCCTTTCTTGGCTCCCTCCATGCCCTTCCTTGGCTCCCTCCATGCCCTTCCTTGGCTCCCTCCATGCCCTTCCTTGGCTCTGTGTCCTTACTTGGCTCCCTCCCTGCCCCTCTTTGGCTCTTCCTGTTTGGGTTAGTTTGGGTTGGTTCATTTATTAATGGTGTTTTGTGCCCCTCCTTGGCTCCCTCCGTGCCCTTCCTTGGCTCTCTCCATGCCCTTCCTTGGCTCCCTCCGTGTCCTTCCTTGGCTCTCTCCATGCCCTTCCTTGGCTCTCTCCATGCCCTTCCTTGGCTCCCTCCGTGCCCTTCCTTGGCTCCCTCCGTGCCCTTCCTTGGCTCCCTCCATGCCCTTCCTTGGCTCCCTCCATGCCCTTCCTTGGCTCCCTCCATGCTCTTCCTTGGCTCCCTCCATGCTCTTCCTTGGCTCTTCCTGTTTGGTTTAGTTTGGGTTGGTTCATTTATTAATGGTATTTTGTGCCCTTCCTTGGCTCCCTCCATGCCCTTCCTTGGCTCCCTCCATGCCCCTCCTTGGCTCTTTCTGTTTGGGTTGGTTTGAGTTGGTTTATTTGTTTATGTTATTTTGTGCCCTTCCTTGGCTCTTTCTCTTTGAGTTAGTTAGGACTGGTTAATTTATTAATGGTGTTTTCTGCTCCTCCTTGGCTTTCTCTCTGCCCCTCCTTGGCTTTCTCTCTGCCCCTCCTTGGCTTTCTCTCTGCCCCTCCTTGGCTTTCTCTCTGCCCCTCCTTGGCTTTCTCTCTGCCCCTCCTTGGCTTTCTCTCTGCCCCTCCTTGGCTTTCTCTCTGCCCCTCCTTGGCTTTCTCTCTGCCCCTCCTTGGCTTTCTCTCTGCCCCTCCTTGGCTTTCTCTCTGCCCCTCCTTGCCTCTCTCCATGCTCTTCCTTGCCTCTCTCCATGCTCTTCCTTGCCTCTCTCCATGCTCTTCCTTGCCTCTCTCCATGCTCTTCCTTGCCTCTCTCCATGCTCTTCCTTGCCTCTCTCCATGCTCTTCCTTGCCTCTCTCCATGCTCTTCCTTGGCTCTGTGTCCTTCCTTGGCTCCCTCCATGCACCTCCTTGGATCTTCCTGTTTGGGTTGGTTTATTAATGACCTTTTGTGCCCCTCCTTGGCTCCCTCCATACCCTTCCTTGGCTCCCTCCATGCCCCTCCTTGGCTCTGTTTGGGTTGGTTCATTTATTAATGGCCTTTTGTGCCCCTCCTTGGCTCTCCCTCTGCCCTTCTTGTGCTCTTCTAAGTATTTTGCCATTTTCTGCCATCCCTTTGTTCTTTCCATGATGTCACTTTGCCTTGCATTACTTTGATGAGATGTTTAGGGTCTCACCTGGGCCCTTGCATTCCATTCATGCTCTTTGGGTTATTTGGTGTTGTCACTTCAAACAGATTCCCCTCTGGTGGGATTTGAGTTTGTTTAGTTTGAATTTGGGTGGGGTTTTTTTGGGGGTTGGAATTTGGTTATATTTGGCTGTTTGAAATTAATTGAATCACTTTGATTAGTTTAATTCATTTGAAATAGGTGATTTGAGGGTTGTTTTAGGCTCTTCTATGGGGATTGCACTTTGTTCTGATCATTTGTGGGGTTTGTTTCATGTTCTGGGGGGTTTATGTTGTTATAACTTCGTTTTCCCAATGTACTTCCTGAGGTTTTGTGACTTTGGGGCATTTGATGTTGTGCTTTGGTTCATTGCTGCTTGGCTTTGCTTCATTCACAGTATCACAGTATAACTGAGGTTGGAAGAGACCTCGAGGATCATTGAGTCCAACCTGTAAACACAGACCCCATGACCAGACCATGGCACCAAGTGCCACATCCAATCCCCTCTTGAACATCTCCAGGCTCAGGGACTCCACCACCTCCCTGGGCAGCACATCCCAGTGGCCAGCAACCCTCTCAGTGAAGAACTTTCTCCTCACCTCCAGCCTGAACCTCCCCTGGCACAGCTTGAGACTGTGTCCTCTTGTTCTGCTGCTGGCTGCCTGGGAGAAGAGCCCAACCCCCAGCTGGCTCCAACCTCCCTTCAGGGAGTTGTAGAGGGCAATGAGGTCACCCCTGAGCCTCCTCTTCTCCAGGCTAAGCAACCCCAGCTCCCTCAGCCTCTCCTCACAGGGCTGTGCTCCAGACCCCTCCCCAGCCTCCTTGCCCTTCTCTGGACACCTTCAAGTGTTTCAATCTCCTTCTTAAACTGAGGAGCCCAGAACTGGACACAGGACTCAAGGTGTGGCCTAACCAATGCAGAGTACAGGGCACAATGACTTCCCTGCTCCTGCTGGCCACACTCTTCCTGCTGCAGGCCAGGATGCCATTGGCCCTCTTGGCCACCTGGGCACATTGCTGGCTCATATTCAGGCAGCTGTCAATCAGCACCCCCAGGACCCTTTCTGTTTGGGAGCTCTCAGCCACTCTGCCCCCAGCCTGTAGCTCTGCATGGGGTTGCCATAGCCAAAGTGCAGCCCCTGGCACTTGGACTTGTTGAATGCCATCCCATTGGCCTCTGCCCATCTGTGCAGTCTGTCAAGGTCCCTCTGCAGAGCTCTGCTGCCCTCTAACTGACCAACATCTGCTCCTAGCTTGGTGTCAGCTGCAAACTTGCTGATGACTGACTCGACTCCCTCTTCCAGATCATCAATGAAGGTGTTAAAGAGGCTGGGGCCCAGCACTGCTCCCTGGGGCACACCACTGGTGCCTAGCTGCCAGCTGGCTGTGGCACCATTTTCTACATTTTCTACAGGCTGGGGGCAGAGTGGCTGAGAGCAGCCAAACAGAGAGGGACCTGGGGGGAGTGGTTGGCAGCTACATGAGCCAGCAGTGTGCCCAGGGGGCCAAGAGCGCCAAGGGCATCCTGGCCTGCAGCAGGCAGAGTGTGGCCAGCAGGAGCAGGGAAGTCCTTGTGCCCTGTGCTCAGCACTGCTGAGGCCACCCCTGGAGTCCTGTGTCCAGCTCTGGGCTCCTCAGGTCAAGAAGGAGATTGAGAGAATTGAAGGTGTCCAGAGAAGGGCAAGGAGGCTGGGGAGGGGTCTGGAGCACAGCCCTGTGAGGAGAGGCTGAGGGAGCTGGGGTTGCTTAGCCTGGAGGAGGCTCAGGGGAGACCTTCTTGCTCTCTGCAACTCCCTGCAGGGAGGTTGGAGCCAGGTGGGGGTTGGGCTCTTCTGCCAGGCAGCCAGCAGCAGAACAAGAGGACACAGTCTCAAGCTGTGCCAGGGGAGGTTCAGGCTGGAGGTGAAGAGAAAGTTCTTCACTGGGAGAGTTGTTAGCCCTTGGGATGTGCTGCCCAGGGAGGTGGTGGAGTCCCTGTGCCTGGAGGTGTTCCAGAGGGGATTGGATGTGGCACTTGTAGCCATGGTTTGGTCATGAGGTCTGTGGTGCCAGGTTGGACTTGGTGATCTCTGAGATCTCTTCCAACCTTGGTGACACTGTGAGACTGTGTCTAAGTTACTTTCTGTGACTTTCCATTTCATCTTGATTTTGTTCCATGGATTTTTGTGTGTGTGTGTGTGTGTGGTGGTTTTAATTCACTGCAGTTTACTTGAGGGGAAGCTTCTCTCTTTCATTTCATTTCACCAGGCTGTGTGTGGCTTTGTCTCGCACTTGAATTCATCCTGTGGGGATTTAAGGTCCTTTTGTGCTGGTTGGTTGCTTTCTCTTCTGTTCTCTTTATTTCCTGGGGTTATTTTACTGTGCTTTCATCTTCCTTCGTGCCCTTGGGTTCTAGTTTATGCCATTTGCAGCTCTTCTCTGCTCTTTTCTCCCTCCAGCGGTTGCCTCTTTTCCATCCTTTTCCCTCTCTTCATCATCAGCGCCAACGAAGCGAGGACCCCCGGCAAGACCTAGTGAGTATCCACCCCCTCCCCCCATTAACCCCAGCCCGCCCCCCCCCCCCCCATTTTACCCCAGAACTCCATCCCCCCCCCCCCCCCATTACCCCAGAGTGGGTGTTTCCCGCCGGCGGGAGCTGACTGCTCTCTTCCCTTCCAGCCACTTCCAGCTCCGGCTCTTCTCCCTGGTGGTTTTCCTCAGCAACCGGCTCTTCCACAAGACCGTATACCTGCAGTCCGCCCTCGGCGGCCCTTCCTCCTCCGCCTCCGTCTCCTCCTCCTCTCCCCCGGCCGAGCGCCTCCTCTCCCCCCAGCCCTCCCCTGCCAAGCACACGGCAGCAGCTGCACCGGGGCACTGAGCCCCTGCCCAGCCCCGGGGAGAGGCGACACCCGCCCGGGCGTCGACGTCACTTCTGCCTCTTCCCAGCCTCTCGCGGCGGCGGTTTTGGGGGGAAAGCCGGTGTTTTTGTCACCCCTCTGCCCGCCCCCAAGAGCCGGCTGCTCCTTTTCTAGCGGACTTTTTCTACGACGCCCGCCCCGTGCCATCTCCCCCCTACCCCTCCCTCCGTGCATGTACCGTAGGGCCGACGACGTAACCGGTGACGACCCCGGTGGCGTCCCCACACGACCCCCGTTTGGATTTTTGGGCCGGTTTATCAACTTTTCTCTAGTATTTTCACACGGAAGCATTAAACGGAGAAATCACGGTTCGCAGCTGTCCTGCGCCTGCCCCTGTCTTTGAGCCGGGCCGGTGGGGTCTCCCTGGTGCCTCCATGACGTCAAAACACCGCCGCTGTGCCGCCGGGGAGCCCCCAGTCCTGCCCCCGCTCCCCGCGGCCGCTGCCTGCCCGGGGCGGTGCCCACGTGGCACCACTCACGTGGCGGGGCCGGCCCCGCTTCCGCATCCGCTCACGTGACCCGGGGGCCCCCCAAGCCAGGACGGACACGTCACGGCTCGCTCGCGGCCTGTCCCGCCTTCCCCGCGCTCCGCCAATGGAGAGGTGCCGCGGGCAGTGCGTCCCGCCCAGCCAGCGTCTGAGCGCCCGGCGCGGCGGCCAATCAACACCGCCGCTTCCAGAGTGCCGTCCGTGTGAACCAATGGGGAATGGGCGGGGCGGGGCCACGGCGGCGGGCAGGGGCGGCTGCGCGGGGCGGATGGCCGGGGCGGCGGGGCCCAGAGCGGCGCCCGGGTGAGGGCCGCGGCCCGGGGGGTGGTTCCGGGCTAGGGGGCGGCTCTCTGGTGCTGAGGGGGGCCCGGGCCTAAGAGGTGGGGTCCTGTGGGCTCCTTAGGCCTGTGGGGTGAGGTGGTTATGGGGTGCCCGGGCCTGTGGGGCGAGGGAGCTGTGGGGCCCTTAGCCCTGGGGGGTTGTGGACTTCCCGGGCCTGGGGGGTGCGGAGAATAATTACAGAGATCTGTGGAGCTGGGGAGCTGGGGGGTTGTGGGGCGCCCGGGCCTGTGCGGTGGGGGAGCTGTAGCGTTGCGGGGTGTCCGGGTCTGCAGGGTCTCCGGGGTGCCTGAGGCAGGGGGCGGCTGAGGCAGGGGGCGGCTGAGGCAGGGGGTGTCTGGGGCAGGGGGTGGCTGAGGCAGGGGGTGGCTGAGGCAGGGGGTGTCTGGGGCAGGGGGTGGCTGAGGCAGGGGGTGGCTGAGGCAGGGGGTGGCTGGGGTAGGGGGTGGCTGAGGCAGGGGGTGCCTGAGGCAGGGGGGTGGCTGAGGCAGGGGGTGGCTGGGGCAGGGGGTGGCTGAGGCAGGGGGGTGGCTGAGGCAGGGGGTGTCTGGGGCAGGGGGGTGGCTGAGGCAGGGGGTGGCTGAGGCAGAGGCTGGCTGAGGCAGAGGCTGGCTGAGGCAGGGGGGTGGCTGAGGCAGGGGGTGGCTGGGGCAGGGGGTGCCTGAGGCAGGGGGTGCCTGGGGCAGGGGGTGGCTGGGGCAGGGGGGGTGGCTGAGGCAGGGGGTGCCTGGGGCAGGGGGGTGGCTGAGGCAGGGGGTGGCTGAGGCAGGGGGGTACCTGGGCTTGTGCATGGGGCACTGGTGCTTGCCAGGGGCTGGAGAAGCCAGGGGGGATGTGGAGCTGTGGGGTGCCATGGGCTTGGGAGTGCCCGGGGGGGTGGGGGTGGGGTGCAGCGGGAGGGGAGGTGCAGCGCAGGGAGGGCACAGAGAGGCTCCCAGGGGCTGGTGGTGAGAGTGAGGCCACGGACCACAGCTCTTCCTCCTCACCCCCAGTATCCAGGAGGGTGCTGTGGCATTGCTGGGCGTCCCCAGCACCCCGGGGGGTGCCTGCCAGAGCTGTCTCAGTGGGGCTGCTGGTGGCACTTCCATCCCCAGGGCAGCCAGGAGGTAATTGCACCCTGGGGCTCTTCCTGCGCCGGAGGCAGAATCGCTGTCGGGTCCCAGGGGAGCTCTCTGCAGGCCTTGCTTGGATTTTATCTCTGAATCTCAGCTCTGCCCTGCCTGGGTGCTGCAGCTCAAGAGATGTGAGCTGTGGGTTCAGCCACTGCTTCTGGGGCTGAACCTGTGGGCAGTGCTGGAGGAAGTGGGCTGTTGTGGGGAGGGGAAAGGTTTCTTCCCATTCCTTCTTGTCCAGCACTAGGACTTGGCTGCTTCTTGCTGCAGGGAGGTTCAGTTAGGGAGCCAGGGTGCAAGCAAAGCTGGGTTACTGCTGCTTCCCACTAGCATTCCATCTTTGAACACAACTAACCCCAAGTGGGAGCAGCCATGAGCTGTCCAAACCTCTGTGGGAGAGAGCAGCCCCAGCTCCTGGGGGTTTCCATGGGCTCTCTTTTCCTGCACCACTTGGAGGCTTTGCTGGACCTGGTGTTTGGGTTTTGGTTGGCAGAGGAACAGAGGCACCCACGGCCCTGCAGAAGTTGTGGTCCCTGTGAAAGAAGAACCTCAGCTGAGACCTGAGGCAGCTCTACAGGTGAGGGGGGGAGGGAAAAGGGGGGAGGCACAGGGTGGCCAGAGCAGCTGGTGGGGCTGGAGGAAGGGGGGGTTCAAGGTCTGATGTCATGAAACACTTTGGGGATGTGGTGCTGGGAGCTGGCTCTGTCTCTGAGCACCTTCCCTGTTGCTTCCCAGGGGTTCCAGCTCAGCCTCCCCCCTTGGATGTGAAGATGACCAAGTTGGGCTTTCTGCGCCTCTCCTACGAGAAGCAGGACACCCTGCTCAAGCTGCTCATCCTCTCCATGGCAGCTGTGCTCTGTAAGTCCACAGCCTGCTGGGTCAGCCTGGGGGACAGCTGCTGGGGACCTCAAAGAGGGACCTCAGGAAGGAGCTGCTCTGCTGCTTCTCCTTTTCCCCTCTAGCTTGTGAAGCTCTTGGCTGCTTTAGGTGACCATTCCCATCCCTTCCGCTTGGAAGCTCCCACTGTTAACCTCCTCAGGGAGCAGTAGAGAGCAGAAGCAGTTTCGGTCCCTCAGAGCAGATGACAGAGCTGGCTTAAAGTGCCCCTGAGCCAGAGCTGTGGCTTCACTCTGCCTTCTCTGCCTTCAGCTGTAGGGCTGAGCCCAGAGAGTGGTGGTGAATGGTGCCACAGCCAGCTGGCAGCCAGGCACCAGTGGTGTGCCCCAGGGAGCAGTGCTGGGCCCTGTGCTCTTTAACGTCTTCATTGATGATCTGGAGGAGGACATTGAGTCCATCAGCAGTGAATGTGCAGCTGACACCAAGCTGGGGGCAGGAGTTGATCTGCTGGAGGGCAGAGAGGCTCTGCAGAGGGACCTGGCCAGGCTGCACAGATGGGCAGAGGCCAAGGGCAGGAGATTGAACACATCCAAGTGCCAGGGGCTGCACATTGGCCACAGCAACCCCAGGCAGTGCTGCAGGCTGGGGGCAGAGTGGCTGAGAGCAGCCAGGCAGAGAGGGACCTGGGGGTGCTGGTTGATGGTAGGCTGAACATGAGCCTGCAGTGTGCCCAGGTGGCCAGGAGGGCCAATGGCATCCTGGCCTGCATCAGGCAGAGTGTGGCCAGCAGGAGCAGGGAGGTCATTCTGCCCCTGGACACTGCACTGGTTAGGCCACCCCTGGAGTCCTGTGTCCAGTTCTGGGCTCCTCAGGTTAGGAAGGAGGTTGAGCTGCTGGAAGGTGTCCAGAGAAGGGCAAGGAGGCTGGGGAGGGGTCTGGAGCACAGCCCTGTGAGGAGAGGCTGAGGGAGCTGGGGTTGCTTAGCCTGCAGAAGAGGAGGCTCAGGGGAGACCTTCTTGCTCTCTGCTACTCCCTGCAGGGAGGTTGGAGCCAGGTGGGGGTTGGGCTCTTCTCCCAGGCAGCCAGTAGCAGAACAAGAGGCCACAGTCTCAAGCTGTGCCAGGGGAGGTTCAGGCTGGAGGTTAGGAAGAAGTTCTACACAGAGAGAGAGAGATTGGCCCTTGGGATGTGCTGCCTGGGGAGGTGGTGGAGTCCCCATCCCTGGAGGTGTTCAGGAGGAGACTTGCTGGGGTGCTTGGTGCCATGGGTCAGTTGTTTAGGTGGGTTGGATTGGTTGATGGGTTGGATGTGATGATCTTGAAGGTCTCTTCCAGCCTGGTGTGCTTTGTTCTGAACAAAGCTCTGTCCTTGTTCTCTCCCTGCTCCCAGCTTTCTCCACCAGGCTGTTCTCCGTCCTGAGGTTCGAGAGCGTCATCCACGAGTTCGATCCGTGAGTGCCAGCTCCTCCTGCGCCTGGGCTGCTGGGGGCAGGCTGCAGCTCCATCCCCACAGGGGCTGGGGGTGGCATTCACTCAGGTTTATCTCCTTCCAGACCCCAAATCCCCTTCTTAGCTCCCAGAGCCGCTCCTGCAGCCTGGCTCTCAGCAATCACCCAGCCCCTGCGGCACAGAGGGCAGAGGCCTCCTGACCCTGCCTGCTGCCCACCTCCCAGGCTCAGGGGAGCTCCACCTTTGCAGTGCCCCTTTTCAACCCCCCCAGGAGGAGGGAGGAGGTTCTGCAGCAGGCCCAGGGAGGCTGCTGGGTTGCCCCAAGGCTTGTTGAGGACCCTGGCTGTGAGCTGAGGAGGGGTTTAAGGCTGGCTGCTGTCGCAGGTACTTCAACTACCGCACCACTCGCTTCCTGGCCGAGGAAGGCTTCTACAAGTTCCACAACTGGTTTGATGACCGAGCCTGGTACCCCTTGGGCAGGATCATTGGAGGCACCATCTATCCAGGTGAGCTGGGGGGCTTCTGCTGGGCCAGAACGTGCCCCATGGAAGGCACAGCCAGGAGAGAGGTGGGCTTGGGAGCGGTGCTGAGCTGTGAGTGCCAGCTGGGACGGCAGGGAGGATCCTTGAGCCATCCTGGGCTGCAGCTCTGTGCTAGGAAGACTTCTGGCTGCTCACTGGTGGTGAGGTGCTGGAGCAGGTTGCTCAGGGGGGGTTGTGGATGGCCCCTCCCTGGAGGTGGGCAAGGCCCTGAGCAGCCTTTGCTGGTGGAGCCCACGGCAGGGGGCTGGAACTGGGCGATCTTCCAGCTGCCTTCCAGCCCACTCTGTGAGTGCCAGGCTGGAGGGTGGGAGCAGGCCAAGGGCAGCCCAGTGACAGCTGCTGCTTGTGCCCTGCAGGCCTGATGATCACCTCAGCAGCCATCTACCACGTGCTGCACTTCTTCCACATCACCATCGACATCCGCAACGTCTGCGTCTTCCTGGCGCCCCTCTTCTCCTCCTTCACCACCATCGTCACCTACCACCTCACCAAGGAGCTCAAGGCAAGGCCCCAGGGGCAGGCTGGGCAGGGCTGGGCTGGCTGCAGCCCCCTGCAGGGGGGCAGAGGGCCCCAGGCTGATGGCTTCTCCCCTGTGGGGCAGGACGCGGGCGCAGGGCTGCTGGCAGCTGCCATGATCGCCGTGGTGCCAGGATACATCTCCCGCTCCGTCGCCGGCTCCTACGACAACGAAGGTCAGAGGGGCAGGGGGCAGGGGGCAGGGCAGCCCCAGGGGCAGGGGAGCAGCCCCAGGGGCAGGGCAGCAGGGGGGCAGGGCAGCCCCAGGAGCAGGGCAGTAGGGGGCAGGGCAGCTGGGGGGCAGGGCAGCCCCAGGAGCAGGGCAGCCCCGGGAGCAGGGCAGCAGGGGGCAGGGCAGCAGGGGGGCAGGGCAGCCCCAGGGGCAGGGCAGCCCCAGGGGCAGGGCAGCTGGGGGGCAGGGCAGCTGGGGGGCAGGGCAGCAGAGGGGCAGGGCAGCCCCAGGGGCAGGGCAGCGGGGGCAGGGCAGCCCCAGGGGGCAGGGCAGAGGGGGACAGGGCAGCCCCAGGAGCAGGGCAGCCCCAGGGGCAGGGCAGCAGGGGGGCAAGGCAGCCCCAGGGGGCAGGGCAGCCCCAGGAGCAGGGCAGCAGGGGGGCAGGGCAGCTGGGGGGCAGGGCAGCCCCAGGAGCAGGGCAGAGGGGGCAGGGCAGCCCCAAGGGCAGGGTGGCAGGGGGCAGGGCAGCCTCAGGGGGCAGGGGGCAGGGGGGCAGGGGGCAGGGGGGCAGGGCAGCCCCAGGGGCAGGGCAGCGGGGGGCAGGGCAGCAGGGGGCAGGGCAGCCCCAGGGGCAGGGCAGCAGGGGGCAGGGCAGCAGGGGGGCAGGGCAGCTCCTCACAGCCAGGTTGCCCAGGGAGGTGGCAGATGCCCTGCTCAGGGGAGGTGCTGCAGCCTGCTCATGGTGCAGAGGTCTCTGCTGGCTTCCTGGCCTCCAGAGGTCCCTGCCCAGCACAGCCTGCAGAGGAGAAGGCTCCAGGGGCACCTCAGAGCTGCTGCCAGGAGCTGAAGGGATCCTGCAGGAAGGCTGCAGAGGGACTTCTCATGAGGGGGTCTGAGACAGGCCAAGGAGGAATGGTTTGAGCTGAGGCAGAGCAGGGTTAGAGTGGAGCTGAGGCAGAAGTTGTTCAGCAGGAGGCAGCTGAGACTCTGGCACAGGCTGCCCAGGGAGGCTGTGGCTGCCTCCTGCCTGGGGGTGTTCAAGGCCAGGCTGGATGAGGCCCTGAGCAGCTGAGAGCAGCTGAGAGGTGTCCCTGGGCCTGGCAGTGGGGTTGGGAGAGCTGAGCTCTGAGCTCCCTTCCAGCCTGAGCCATTCCCTGGGTCTGGGATTTTCAGGCTGTTGGCTGCTGGGAAATGCTGGCAGGGACTCTGCAGGACCTGCAGAGAAGCCTCCTGCCTGCAGACTGCCTGCAGGTTGCTCTCACCTCCGTGGTTGAGAGGAGGGAGTTTCCCAGCTCAGCCCTCAGTGTCCTTGTTTCCATATCAGAAAGGGCTTTGCCACCTCCACAGCCTGGGCTGGGTGTCAGAGCTGCTGCAGCTCTCCCCCACACTTTTATCTCCACCCTGGGACTGGCAAGGGCAGGGCACTGCCCCCAAGCTTTCTCCTTCAGAAGCTCCTGCACAGGGCTTGGCTCAGTGCCCTCTGCACTGGGTATAGAAGTGGCTGGTGGCAGGGCCCAGGGAGTGGTGGGAAGGGAGCTGAACCTGGCTGGCACCCAGTGGTGTCCCCCAGGGCTCAGCTCTGGGACCTGCCCTCTCTGATGTCCTTAGCCATGACCTGGGAGAGGGCACTGAGGCTGCCTCAGGCTGCAGGTGGCACCGAGCTGGGTGGCTGAGTCCATCTGCCAGAGCCCAGGGAAGCTTTCCAGCAGGACCTGGGCAGGGCAGAGCCCTGGGCCAAGGCTCCTTGGGTGAAGCTCAGCAAGGCCAAGGGCCAGGGCCTGCCCCTGGCTCCCAGCAGCCCCATGGGGAGCTCCAGACCTGGGGAGGGGTGGTTGGAAAGCTGCAGCCTGGAGAGGGCCCTGGGGGGGTTGGGTGTCAGTCACTGCCCATGAGGCAGCAGTGCCCAGGTGCCAAGCAGGGCAATGGCCTCCTGGCTTGGGTCAGAAGCAGGGTGGGCAGCAGGGCCAGGAGGTGAGCATCCCCCTGTGCTCAGCACTGGGGAGGCCACAGCTCAGTGCTGTGCTCAGCCCTGGGCCCTCCCTGCAGGAAGGCCACTGAGGGGCTGGAGCCTGTCCAGAGCAGGGCAGCCAGGCTGGAGAAGGGCCTGGAGCCCCTGGGCTAGAGGAGGGCTGAGGGAGCTGGGGGGGTTGAGGCTGGAGCAGAGGAGGCTGAGGGAGAGCTCCTTGCTCTCTGCAGCTCCCTGCAGGGAGGTTGGGGTGAGGAGGGGGCAGCCTCTGCTCCTTGGTGCCAAGGGCCAGGAGCAGAGGCAATGGTTGCAAGCTGCAGCAGGGGAGGCTGAGGCTGGCTCTCAGGAAACCTTTCTGCCCTGGGAGGGTTCCCAAAGCTTGGAAGTGTCTGCCCAGGGCAGAGCTGGAGTCTCCCTCCCTGGGGGTGGTGCTGAGGGGCAGGGATTGGTGCTGAGCTTGCAGTGCTGGGGGAGCTGCAGGGCTCTGCCAGCTGCATGCAATCTTCCTGTTGGTGCCCAGAGGATGACTCAGGTTGCTCTCCCAGGGCTGGCAGCCTGTGGAGCTGTGCAGGCAGGTCAGGAGGTGTGGCTGGAGGAAGCCACATGGCTGTCCCCTGCAGCAGGACACCAGCAGGGTGCTGATTCCACCTAGCAGCCCTTGGCCCAGGCTTGACTCCGTGTTCCATCTTCTGCTGGAGCCACAGAAGCTCCTCTGTGGCCATTCTGGGTGCAGCTGAGTGCTGTGCTGCAGCCCAGAGGTGACCTTCCTGGGGGCTGGGGCCTTGCTTTGACCTCTCTGTCTCCTCCCACCCAGGCATTGCCATTTTCTGCATGCTGCTGACCTACTACATGTGGATCAAAGCTGTCAAAACTGGCTCCATCTACTGGGCTGCCATGTGTGCCCTTGCCTACTTCTACATGGTGAGAGCCTCTCCTGCCCCCCAGGGCTTCAGGGCTCTGAGGACCAGAGCTCTGTGGTGAGACCTTGCCATGCCCTGATGCTCAGCAAAGGCCTTGGTGTGGAGAGGGAGCAGCTGTGGGATTTGTTGCAGTGATGCTTTATGTTCTGCTGCTACCCAGGGAGCCCTGGGCAGGCTGAGAGCTGGGGGAGAGCAACCTCCTGAAGGTGAAGCAGGGCAAGGGCAGGGGCCTGGCCCTGGGGAGGAACAACCTCCTGCAGCAGCACAGGGCAGGGGGAAGCTGCTGGCAAGCAGCTCCAAGCAGAAGCAGCTGGGAGTGCTGGGGGACAAGGAGTTGGCCAGCAGCAGCAAGGTGGCCTGGGGGCCAAGAAGGCCAAGGCTGTGCTGGGGGCATGGAGAAGAGTGTGGGCAGCAGCAGGGCAAGGGAGGTTGTGCTGCCCCTCTGGCCTGCCCTGCTGAGGCCACCTCTGGAGCCCTGGGGGCAGTTGTGTGCTGCCCAGCTGCAGAGGGCCAGAGAAGTGCTGGAGAGAGTGCAGGGGAGGCTGGGAAGCTGCTGAGGGGCCTGGAGCAGCTCTGGCAGGAGCAAAGGCTGAGAGGCCTGGGGCTGAGAGCCTGCAAAAGAGCAGCCCCAGAGCAATGCTCAGCAATGCTCAGCAAGAGCTGAAGGGCCCCTGGGGGGCAAGAGGCTGGGGTCAGGCTCTGCTGAGTGGTGGCCAGGGCCAGGCCAAGGGGCAGTGGGCAGAGAGTGGAGGCCAGGAGGTTGGAGGGGAAGAGGAGGAGAAAGTTGTTTGTTGGGAGGGTGCTGGAGGCCTGGAGCAGGCTGCCCAGAGAGGTTGTGGAGTGTCCTGGTGTGGAGAGCTTCCAACCCCCCCTGGGCACTGTGCCCCTGGGCAGGCTGCTGGGGGTGCCCTGCTGGAGCAGGGCCTGGGCTGGGTGATCCAACCTGTCTGTGGTCCCTGGAAAACCAACCCTGGCCCCTGTGCCCTGTGCAGCCCTGGCACTGATGGTCTCTTCTCTCAGGTCTCCTCCTGGGGGGGCTATGTCTTCCTGATCAACCTCATCCCCCTGCACGTCCTCGTCCTGATGCTCACCGGCCGCTTCTCGCACCGCATCTACGTCGCCTACTGCACTGTCTACTGCCTGGGGACCATCCTCTCCATGCAGATCTCCTTTGTGGGCTTCCAGGTGGGGACCAGAAGGATTTGCAGCCTCAGGGGTGGCCATTTCACGGCTGACAACAGCACAGCAGCCTCTTGGCTCCTGCTTTCTCTTCTCCCCTTCCCCACTGCTGTGACAAGTGGGTGGTGGCTTCTGGCTCCAGCTCTGCTCTCTTGCCACCTCTGGCTCTTGGAGGTGCTGGAGGAGTTTGAAAGCTGCTGGGAGCCTTCCCCCACTCTCAGGCCCATTGCAGCTCTCGCTCTCCCCCACCTCTGCTCTGCCCTGCCTGCAGCCTGTCCTCTCCTCGGAGCACATGGCCGCCCTGGGGGTCTTCGGCCTGTGCCAGATCCATGCCTTCGTCGACTACCTCCGGAGCAAGCTGAACCCCCAGCAGTTCGAGGTCCTCTTCAGGAGTGTCATCTCCCTGGTGGGCTTCCTCCTCCTCACCATTGGGGCTGTGCTGATGCTCACAGGTAGGCCAGGGTGGTGCTGAGGAGGAGGGTGTTTCCCTCTGCCTGGCCCTCTGCTCTGGGGAGCTCCTCGCTGCCCACTCCTGTCCCTGCCTGTGCTGTGGGCAAGAAAGCATTGAGCCAGCAGCAGTAAGAGCTGGGCCTGGGGTGAGGGCACTGCAGTCTGGGATCTTCAAGGGGTTGAGGCTGCACCTCAAATCCTGGGGTCAGGTTTGGGCCTCTCACTCCCAGCAGGAGCTGGAGAGGCTGCAGCAGGGCCAGGGAAGGGCAAGGAAGCTGGGGAAGGGTGTGGAGAAGAGGGCTGGGGAGGAGCAGCTGAGGGAGCTGGGGGTGGTGAGGCTGGAGGAGAGGAGGCTGAGGGAGACCTCCTTGCTCTCTGGCAGCTCCCTGCGAGGAGGCTGGAGCCAGGTGGGGGCTGGGCTCTGCTCCCAAGGGACAGGAGAAGAGGCAATGGCCTCAGGCTGCCCCAGGGGAGGTTCAGGTTGGCCATGAGGAACAATTTCTTCCCCTTGAGAGTTGTCCAGGCCTGGCCCAGGCTGCCCAGGGCAGGGGTGCATTCCCCATCCCTGGAGAGATTTCAAGCCCTGGAGCTGTGGTGCTGAGGCCATGGCCTGGTGGTGCCCTGGCAGGGCTGGGCTCAGGGTTGGCCTCTCTGACCTTCAAGGTCTCCCAACCGAAACCATTGCACGGCAGAAGGAGCTGGGAGAGAGCCTCCTGCTGGGGCTGCAGAAGCTGGTGGTTGGTTGGTGGCAGCAGGGGGCTGTGAGGAGCTCTGGGTGCTGTCTGGTGGAGCCTGACCTGCTGGCTCTTCTCTCCTGCTCCCCAGGGAAGATCTCCCCATGGACAGGACGCTTCTACTCCCTGCTGGACCCTTCCTACGCCAAGAACAACATCCCTATCATCGCCTCCGTCTCCGAGCACCAGCCCACCACCTGGTCCTCTTACTACTTTGACCTCCAGCTCCTGGTCTTCATGTTCCCAGGTGCCCCCCAGTCCCACCCCCTGGTGGTCCCTAGCTCTACCAGCTGGCTGTAGCTGGGGGGGAGGCTGCTGAGCTGCCCCTGACCTTTGGCAGAGGAGCTGGCCAAGCCGCTCTCCGTCATTTTCCACCAGCCCTGGCTCGCTGGAGAGGTCCCAGAGGACTGGGAGCTGGCCAAGGTGGTGCCCATCCACAAGCAGGGCAGGCTGGATCAGCCAGGGAGTTACAGGCCTGGCAGCCTGACCTCAGTGCCAGGCAAGATCATGGAACAGTCATCCTGAGTGCAATCACACAGCACTCACAGCATGGCCAAGGGCTCAGGCCCAGCCAGCATGGAGTTAGGAAGGGCAGCTCCTGCCTGACCAACCTGAGCTCCTTCCATGCCCAGGTGACTGCCTGCTGGATGTGGGGCAGGCTGTGGATGTGGTCTGCCTGGACTGCAGCAAGGCCTTTGCCACCATCCCCCACAGCAAACTCCTGGCCAAGCTGTCAGCCCCTGGCTGGGACAGCAGCTCTCTGAGCTGGGTTAGGAACTGGCTGGAGGCTGAGCCCAGAGAGTGGTGGTGAATGGTGCCACAGCCAGCTGGCAGCCAGGCACCAGTGCTGTGCCCCAGGGAGCAGTGCTGGGCCCTGTGCTCTTTAACATCTTCATTGATGATCTGGAGGAGGACATTGAGTCCATCAGCAGTGAATGTGCAGCTGACAGCAAGCTGGGGGCAGGAGTTGATCTGCTGGAGGGCAGAGAGGCTCTGCAGAGGGACCTGGCCAGGCTGCACAGATGGGCAGAGGCCAAGGGCAGGAGATTGAACACATCCAAGTGCCAGGGGCTGCACTTTGGCCACAGCAACCCCAGGCAGTGCTGCAGGCTGGGGGCAGAGTGGCTGAGAGCAGCCAGGCAGAGAGGGACCTGGGGGTGCTGGTTGATGGTAGGCTGAACATGAGCCTGCAGTGTGCCCAGGCAGCCAGGAGGGCCAAGGGCATCCTGGCCTGCAGCAGGCAGAGTGTGGCCAGCAGGAGCAGGGAGGTCATTCTGCCCCTGGACACAGCACTGGTTAGGCCACAGCTTGAGTCCTGTGTCCAGTTCTGGGCTCCTCAGGTTAGGAAGGAGGTTGAGCTGCTGGAAGGTGTCCAGAGAAGGGCAAGGAGGCTGGGGAGGGGTCTGGAGCACAGCCCTGTGAGGAGAGGCTGAGGGAGCTGGGGTTGCTTAGCCTGGAGAAGAGGAGGCTCAGGGGAGACCTTCTTGCTCTCTGCAACTCCCTGCAGGGAGGTTGGAGCCAGCTGGGGGTTGGGCTCTTCTGCCAGGCAGGCAGCAGCAGAACAAGAGGACACAGTCTCAGGCTGTGCCAGGGGAGGTTTAGGCTGGAGGTCAGGAGGAAGTTCTGCACAGAGAGAGAGATTGGCCTTGGGATGTGCTGCCCAGGGAGGTGGTGGAGTCCCCATCCCTGGAGGTGTTCAGGAGGAGACTTGCTGGGGTGCTTGGTGCCATGGGTTATTTGGTTGGGTTGTGTTGGATTGGTTGATGGGTTGGATGCAATCATCTTGAAGGTCTCTTCCAAGCTGCTCTGGTTTGTCCTGTTCTACACCTGCCTCTCCCTGCTCCCCACAGTTGGGCTCTACTACTGCTTCAGCCACCTCTCGGACGCTCGCATCTTCATCATCATGTACGGGGTCACCAGCATGTACTTCTCTGCTGTCATGGTGAGGCCCCCCACAGCCTTCTCCTGCTGAGCCCAGGCTGCCCAGGGAGCTTGTGGAGCCTCCTTCCCTGGAGCCTTCCCAGCCCCATCTGGATGTGTTGCTGTGTGCCCTGTGCTGGATTCTCTGGCCCAGCTCTGGCAGGGGCTTGGACTCGATGCTCTCCTGAGGTCCCTTCCAACCCTTAGCATCCTGTGCCCCCCTGGGTGGTCCTGCTGCAGCCTTCAGCTGGCTGGAGCATCCATGAGGCTTCTCTCCCTGCCTTCAAGCTGGCTCCTTGTGGGGCTGGGGGAGTGTGGCACTGCAGAGCCCTTTGGCTGTGGTGTCACTTGCTTCCCTCTGGCCACCACTGGGGCCCCTCCAGGCCTCCTCTGGCTCCCAACCAAACTCTCCATGACCCATCCTCAGCCAGCTGCTGCTCAGCCCCTTCCCACTCTGGCTCCACCACCCCAGGCCCTAGGTGTGTGTTGATGTCTGGTGTGCAGGCACTGGCTGAGGCCTGGCACTTCTGCCCCCTGGGCCAGCTCTGAGCTCTGCAAGAGCTTCCCTCAGGGGAGGCTCCCATGGGTTCCACTGAAACTGTTCCCCTGTGAGAGCAGTGAGGATCTTGGATCATCTCCCAAGGGTCACCTGGAAGACTCAGTTTGCCAGGCTGCTGGGGCAGCTCACTGCAGCTCCACCCCCACCTGCACAGGTTGGACCAGGTGACCCCTGGGGCCCCTTCCAGCCTGGCTCTCTGTGGATGGTGGCACCCACCGAGCCCCCCTCAGCCATGGCCTGGTCTGGAGGTTGGCTTTGAGGGCCTGAGTTAGGGATGGGAGTTCACTGCCCTTCCCCTGGGCTTTCTCTGCAGGATTCTCCCTCTGGGGCTGGGAGCTGCCTCCCTCCCTCCCTCCTGCTGGGGCTGGGAGCTGCCTCCCTCCCTCCTTCCTGCTGGGGCTGGGAGCTGCCTCCCTCCCTCCTTCCTGCTGGGGCTGGGAGCTGCCTCCCTCCCTCCTTCCTGCTGGGGCTGGGAGCTGCCTCCCTCCCTCCCTCCCTCCTTCCTACTGGGGCTGGGAGCTGCCTCCCTCCCTCCCTCCTGCTGGGGCTGGGAGCTGCCTCCCTCCCTCCCTCCTGCTGGGGCTGGGAGCTGCCTCCCTCCCTCCCTCCTGCTGGGGCTGGGAGCTGCCTCCCTCCCTCCCTCCTGCTGGGGCTGGGAGCTGTCTCCCTCCCTCCCTCCCTCCTGCTGGGGCTGGGAGCTGCCTCCCTCCCTCCCTCCCTCCCTCCTGCTGGGGCTGGGAGCTGCCTCCCTCCCTCCCTCCCTCCTGCTGGGGCTGGGAGCTGCCTCCCTCCCTCCCTCCTGCTGGGGCTGGGAGCTGCCTCCCTCCCTCCCTCCCTCCTGCTGGGGCTGGGAGCTGCCTCCCTCCCTCCCTCCCTCCCTCCTGCTGGGGCTGGGAGCTGCCTCCCTCCCTCCCTCCTGCTGGGGCTGGGAGCTGCCTCCCTCCCTCCCCTCCTTCCCTTCCTCCCTCCTTCCTTCCCTTCCTCCCTCCTTCCTTCACCCCTTCCACCCTCCTTCCTTCCCTTCCCTCCCTCCTTCCTTCCTTCCATCCTCCCTCCTCCTTCCTTCCTTCCTTCCCACCCTCCTTCCTTCCCTTCCACCCTCCTTCCTTCCCTTCCACCCTCCTTCCTTCCCTCCTCCCACCTTCCTTCCCTCCACCCTCCTTCCTTCCTCCCTCCCTCCCTCCTTCCCTCCCACCCACCCTCCTTCCTTCCCACCCACCCTCCATCCTTCCCACCCTCCCACCCCTCCCTTCCACCCACCCTCCACCCTCCCACCCACCTTCCATCCCTCCCACCCTCCCACCTCTCCCTCCCTCCCTCCCCTCCTTCCCACCCTCCCACCCCTCCCTCCCTCCCACCCTCACACCCTCCCTCCCACCCTCCATCCCCTCCACCCTCCTTCCCTCCCCACCCTCCTTCCTTCCCACCCTCCCTCCTTCCATCCCACCCTCCCTCCTTCCTTCCCTCCCTCCCACCAACCTCCCTCACCTCCCTCCTCCCTCCCTCCCTCCCACCCTCCCTCCTTCCCTCCCTCCCTCCCTCCTTCCCTTCCCACCCACCCTCCCTCCTTCCTTCCCTCCCTCCCACCCTCCTTCCATCCCTCCCTCCCTCCCCTCCCTCCCACCTTCCCCTCCCACCCTCCCTCCCCTCCTTCCTACCCCTCCCACCCTCCTTCCTCCCTCCCACCCTCCAACCAACCCACCCCTCCCACCTTCCATCCCTCCCTCCCTCCATCCTTCCCACCCACCCTCCTTCCAACCCACCCACCCACCTACCATCCCTCCCTCCCTCCATCCTACCCTCCCCCCACCTTCCTTCCCTCCCACCCTCCTTCCAACCCTCCCTCCCTCCTTCCTTCCCCTCCCTCCCCTCCTTCCTTCCCCTCCCTCCCTCCTACCTTCCCTCCCTCCTCCTTCCTTCCCTCCCTCCCTCCTTCCTACCCTCCCTCCCTCCATCCCTCCCTCCCTCCCTCCTTCCCTCCCCTCCCTCCATCCTACCCTCCCTCCCTCCTTCCTTCCCTCCCACCCCTCCCTCCTTCCTTCCCTCCCTCCCTCCTTCCTTCCCTCCCTCCCTCCTTCCTTCCCTCCCTCCCTCCTTCCTTCCCTCCCTCCCTCCTTCCTTCCCTCCCTCCCTCCTTCCTTCCCTCCCTCCCTCCTTCCTTCCCTCCCACCCTCCTTCCTTCCCTCCCTCCCTCCTTCCTTCCCTCCCTCCCTCCTTCCTTCCCTCCCTCCCTCCCTTCCTTCCCTCCCTCCCTCCTTCCTTCCCTCCCTCCCTCCTTCCTTCCCTCCCTCCCCTCCTTCCTTCCCTCCCTCCCTCCTCCTTCCCTCCCTCCCTCCCTTCCTTCCCTCCCTCCCTCCTTCCTTCCCTCCCTCCTCCTCCTTCCTTCCCTCCCTCCCTCCTTCCTTCCCTCCCTCCTCCTTCCTTCCCTCCCTCCCTCCTTCCTTCCCTCCCTCCCTCCCTCCCTTCCTTCCCTCCCTCCCTCCTTCCTTCCCTCCCTCCCTCCTTCCTTCCCTCCCTCCCTCCTTCCTTCCCTCCCTCCCTCCTTCCTTCCCTCCCTCCCTCCTTCCTTCCCTCCCTCCCTCCTTCCTTCCCTCCCTCCCTCCCTTCCTTCCCTCCCCTCCCTCCCTTCCTTCCCTCCCTCCCTCCTTCCTTCCCATCCCTCCCTCCTTCCTTCCCATCCCTCCCTCCTTCCTCCTCCTCCCTCCCTCCTCTCCTTCCCTCCCTCCCTCCTTCCTTCCCTCCCTCCCTCCTTCCTTCCCTCCCTCCCTCCTTCCTTCCCTCCCTCCCTCCTTCCTTCCCTCCCTCCCTCCTTCCTTCCCTCCCTCCCTCCTTCCTTCCCTCCCTCCCTCCTTCCTTCCCTCCCTCCCTCCTTCCTTCCCTCCCTCCCTCCTTCCTTCCCTCCCTCCCTCCTTCCTTCCCTCCCTCCCTCCTTCCTTCCCTCCCTCCCTCCTTCCTTCCCTCCCTCCCTCCTTCCTTCCCTCCCTCCCTCCTTCCTTCCCTCCCTCCCTCCTTCCTCTCCCTCCCTCCCTCCTTCCTTCCCTCCCTCCCTCCTTCCTTCCCTCCCTCCCTCCTTCCTTCCCTCCCTCCCTCCTTCCTTCCCTCCCTCCCTCCTTCCTTCCCTCCCTCCTCCTTCCTTCCCTCCCTCCCTCCTTCCTTCCCTCCCTCCCTCCTTCCTTCCCTCCCTCCCTCCTTCCTTCCCTCCCTCCCTCCTTCCTTCCCTCCCTCCCTCCTTCCCTCCCTCCCTCCTTCCTTCCCTCCCTCCCTCCTTCCTTCCCTCCCTCCCTCCTTCCTTCCTTCCCTCCTCCCTCCTTCCTTCCCTCCCTCCCTCCCTCCTTCCCTCCCTCCCTCCTTCCCTTCCCTCCCCTCCCTCCTTCCTCCCTCCCTCCTCCCTCCCTCCCTCCTTCCCTCCCTCCCTCCCTCCTTCCCTCCCTCCCTCCTCCCTCCCTTCCCTCCCTCCTTCCCTCCCTCCTTCCCTCCCTCCTTCCCTCCCTCCTTCCCTCCCTCCCTCCCTCCCTCCTTCCTCCCTCCTTCCCTCCCTTCCTCCCTCCTCCCTCTCTCCCTCTCCCCCCGTCCCCCGGGCTCAGTGCTGCCCCCCTGCGGCAGGTGCGGCTGATGCTGGTGCTGGCGCCGGTGATGTGCATCCTCTCCGGCATCGGCGTCTCCCAGGTGCTCTGCACCTACATGAGGAACCTGGACATCAGCCGGCCCGACAAGAGGAGCAAGAAGCAGCAGGACTCCACCTACCCCATCAAGAATGAGGTCAGTGCTGGGGGCCTGGCAGGCAGCAGAGGCCTCCTCCTGTCCCCCCCCCGGCCGCGAGGGGCTGCGGCCCGGCGCCCCCTGCCCCTCCGGCGCCCCCTGCCCTCCCGCGCCGACCTCCCTGGGCCCCCCCAGGTTGCCAGCGGCATGATCCTGGTGATGGCTTTCTTCCTGATCACCTACACCTTCCATTCCACCTGGGTGACCAGCGAGGCCTACTCCTCCCCCTCCATCGTGCTGTCTGCCCGCGGGGGCGACGGCAGCAGGATCATCTTCGACGACTTCAGGGAAGCTTACTACTGGCTGCGGCACAACACCCCCGAGGTGAGCCCCCCCCCGGCCTGCTGGGCACCAGGCACTGCCCCACAGCAGCCTCCTGAGGGGGCTGAGAGCCTGCCACAGCGAGGTGGTGGAAGCCTCCTGCCTGGAGGTGTTTGCAGCCAGGCTGGAGGTGGCTGTGAGCAACCTGCTGTGGTGTGAGGTGTCCCTGCCCATAGCAGGGGGTTGGGATGGCTGAGCCTTGAGCTTCCTTCCAGCCCTGGCAGCTCTGTGGTTCACTGCTGGTAGGACTTGGTGGCTGGAGAGTTGCCCAGCAGAGCAGGACCTGGGGCTGCTGGTGGGAAGCCATCTGAATAGAATGGGAATAGAATAGAAGGGGAATAAGAATAGAATGGAATAGGAATAGGAATGGAATAGAATGGAATGGAATAGAATGGAATGGAATAGAATGGAATGGAATAGAGTAGAGTAGAGTAGGAATGGGATAGACCAGACCAGACCAGCTTGGAAGAGACCTTCAAGACCATCATGTCCCCCAGCAGTGTGGTTAGGTGGCCAAGAAGGCCAACAGCATCCTGGCCTGGATCAGCCAGAGTGTGGCCAGCACTGTCAGCCAGCTCCAGGCCCCTGCCATGGGCAGGGACCCCTCCCACCAGCCCAAGGCTGCTCCAGGCCTCATCCAGCCAGGCCCTGAACACCTCCTGGGGGAGGGGCATCCACAACCTCCCTTGAGGCTGATCCTTGAGCTGCCTCCCAGCCCTGATGACTCTCTGGCTCTGTGTTTGGGTGCAGGATGCCAAGGTGATGTCCTGGTGGGACTATGGGTACCAGATCACTGCCATGGCCAACAGGACCATCCTGGTGGACAACAACACCTGGAACAACACACACATCTCCCGTGTGGGGCAGGTGGGGCCTGCCCCTCCCCCCAGCCCTCCCCCTGCCCTCCCCCAGCCCTGCTGGGGCAGCAGCTGGTGTGCCTGACACTGCCTTCTGCAGGCCATGGCGTCCACAGAGGAGAAAGCCTACGAGATCATGAGGGAGCTGGATGTCAGCTACGTGCTGGTGATCTTTGGGGGCCTCACTGGGTACTCATCTGATGGTAAGAGCTGGGCAGAGCCTCCTGGAGGGGGTAGGGGTGGTGCAGGCAGCTCCAGGACAGCTCCTGGAGGGGTGGTGGTGGTGCAGGCATCTTCAGGACAGCTCCTGGAGGAGGTGGGGGTGGTGCAGGCAGCTCCTGGAGGGGGTGGGGGTGGTGCAGGCAGCTCCAGGACAGCTCCTGGAGGGGGTGGGGATGGTGCAGGTAGCCCCTGGAGGGGGTGAGGGTGATGCAGGCAGCTCCTGGAGGGGGTGGGGGTGGTGCAGGCAGCTCCAGGACAGCTCCTAGAGGGGGTGGGGGCGATGCAGGCAGCTCCAGGACAGCTCCTGGAGGGGGTGGGGGTGGTGCAGGCAGCTCCTGGAGGGGGTGGGGGTGGTGCAGGCTGCTCCAGGACAGCTCCTGGAGGAGCAGAGTCCACCCCCAGCCAGGGTTGTGAAGGGGAAGTGCTCCCTGGGAGCTGCACAGACCTCTTGTGGGCTCCCCCAGCTCAGCTCCTTGCTCTTGGCCCTTCAGCTCAGCTCCCT